>NC_135372.1:99407067-99717692 GCF_049243985.1 Paroedura picta | reverse complement strand
CTACTGAATTAAATAATAAGTTGCTATATAAAAGCCGTGAGTTGTGCATAAATGTGGATGATCCTGAGGGAAAATAATCACTTTTGGTTGGAAGCATGGGAGGAGCAGGGAGACAAGAAGTCCCCCTCCCCATTCCAAATAAAATAGTGCCCTGGAATGATGGGAATGGGGATACAGAATTATTTCGAGGGTATACTTAGAACTGCTACAATTTGACTGTTCTGGCCCCCAGAGTCTCCCCCAGAGCGTTCTTTGGCAGCCTTTGCCCCTGTGGAACTCCTGCTGCAGGAAGAGGTATGTTTGCCCCATGCCCTCTCTTTGTGGGTCTTCCAAAGATACCAGAAGACATTTTATTTCAGAAAGTCTTACAGGAGCTAGATTGGGGTGGTGGAGAAAGAACTCCGTGGATGGCCTCTCCTCCTCCCCCCCCCCCCCCAGGACCTGGAAAGGCTGCAGGTTGGAGGCCCCCGGGAAGGGAACTCACTGGCAGAGGCAGCTGTCATGCAGCAGGGATCTGCAGCCTCTGAGCCTTAGATGGAAGTGGAAGGAGGAGGGGGTGGTCAGGGGTGGGGGACGGAAGGCGATTGGTTGGCTGCTGAGCAGACAGGCAAGACGGTTGGAGGAGGAGGCACTCAGGGGAGGGACACCTACCCTCATTTGGGTGTTAAGCGCTGAGTGGCACTTAAGCCATGAGACCTACTTCTCCCCCAAAGGCCTTACCAGATATATATAAATTTTACAGCATTTATAACCCACCTTCTTGAAAAACACTCAAGGAGTAAGATGCTTTGAGCACTTGTTTGCCCTTTAAAAAGCTGGTTATAAATCTATCCATTAGGCTGCAGATAATATTTTCTTGTGTTAAGAAAATACTAGTTGCAGCCCTAATGGATAGATGGCTATTTGAGTACAGTGGAAATATGACATCCCCAGTATTTTGAGGGGGAAGATGCAACTGACAAATTCATAATTGCTAAACATTTATTGCTGTAAATGCCTTGACCTGAAAAGGCTGCAAAAATATTGTGGAATGTAGTTTCATGTATGCTTGAAGGTTGCAGAGGCTGTTCTGCTAATTATGTTTATGAAATGCAGTTGATTGTGAGGAGCCTGAAGGTCTGATAACAGAGAGGAGATCTTTATAACTGGCCTCACTTTACATGTTTTAAATATATGAATGAAAAAACTGAAAAATACCTACAGTAATAAAGTGAACTTGTGTCAACTGAGGCTTGTGGCATACATTGAAAATGATGCACAAACATTGGATTTTTGTTATTTGAAATATGAATTCTAATAATGGAATCAAAGCTAGTTTTATCTATCTGTCTACATTTAATTTCTGTTCTGCTCTTCTTTCAAATAACAACAAAATGGTTCATGTAAAGGAAACCACCACACCTGTATTCTTTTTCTTTCAGTGTTTTTCTCCCCACCTAGCTAATTTCCCGTATGACAGGTACCATAAAGGGAAACAAAAAACCCAACCTGAAAAACAGGCAAGAACTAAAAGAGTTAAGGATGAAAATAATTATAAAATTAGAAACATTTTATTGGAGCTCATATATTTAAAACCATTTAAAATTTCTGTCGGAACACATGAAATATCTGGGTGAGTACACCAGTACTGCCAAGTAGTTAATACCAGTACCTAACACATTTCCCTCTAATAGATCTTCATCAGAGGCAAATAGACAGGTGTAAACAGGTAAATATATATTTTTGTACAATATTACGAAAAAACATATTTGATAGAGTATAGCTAGTTCCAATCCTGCAAGGTTTTGTTATTTTGCAGAATTCTCAGCCACCTTATATCTTATACCTGCCCTGGATATTCGACAGTCCGACTGCATACCGATCTGATGAAAGGTCTCATTTTGGATCCAATTATCAAGCCATATGCAGGTGGCTAGCCATGCTGTCCTGAAGCAAGAGTACAACGTTGGAGTCCAGTGGCACCTTTACAACCAATGAAGTTTAATTCTGGGTAGAAGCTTTTGGGTGCATGCACTTCTTCTGATGAAGTGTACATGCATACAAAAGTTTATACCCAGAATTAAGCTTCATTGGTCTTAAAGGTGCCACTGGACTCCAACTTTGTTCTGTGAAACCGCTTATGAGTGGAGGGAAATGAGGAAGTCTTCACCACTACAGCCTGAGGATCCCCAAAGTTCATTCACAGACCCATTAGACAAGGTTCAAACCTAGCTCGTGGAAGCACTGATTCCATTTGGTGTAACTGAAGCAGGATGATGAAGCTGTAAGAACATAAAAAGTGATCCATCTAATCCAGCATCCTTCTCACAAAGTGGTCAACTCTGGATGGTCAACAACAGGGCGCAGAGGCCTAAGCCTTCCCTGATGTTGCTTCCTGGCTCTGGGATTCTGAAACTTAGGGCCATTTCGCACGGCTTCAAAATAGCACAATGGTTGCTAATTGGAAACGCTACTAATTTGCCATAACCCACGACGTCGTAGACAATCTGCAACAATCCTGAAACCGACCCGCAAAAAGCGCTTCGTTGTAGCGCTTTCGGGGGAATCCAGAAAAGTGGATTCACCCTCCGGATAGCGATACACTCCTGCAACCAATCTGCAACAGTAGCGCTAAAGACCTGTGCGTTACCATTGTTGCTGGTTCTTCAAAGTCCCTCCCCCTGGCTCTCTCCTCCAAACTTCCGGCGAAGCGATCGCCATTTTTTTTTCTCCGAGCGAGCGGGGATAAACGCACCAGCGAGCCTCTTTCTGTTTAGAGGCTTCCCTGGCTTCAGTCGAAATTCAGCCGAAAATCGGGCCCGTGAGAGGGGGGGGGATTTTTTTTTTATCACTCGAGGCAGCGTGCAAACGATCATACAATCAAACGACAGCTCACGTTAGGCAGCTGGATGGGTCTCTCCGTAGCAACGAATCTACCTAGATTCGTTGCTATGGGTCGGGTTTTTTTTTTTAAAAACCTTTCTTAAAGGGAAAGGGGCTGTTTGGGAGCATGCTAACGGCTGCCCATTGGCTGCTTGACGGCCAGGGGCGGGACGAGCTTGGCAATAGCGCTTCCTTTCTAGCGATTTCTGCCGAGACCGGAAGCCTGTGGGAAACGCTAAAAAACGCAACTGATTCCACTACAAAGGCAGGTATGCATAACGACGAATTCCACTATTTTAAATGGCGATTTTTCATTCCGCAAACAATTTGCAACAAAGATCCCCGTGCGAAAAGGCCCTTAGTATAAAAGGCCAAACCAACATATGGGAACATCAAGTGGTACATGGCTTAGGCTTCTGAAATTTTGTCTCTCTGTCTGGAAGGGATTTCTCAGAGAACTACTGCCCATCTGGAATCTCTTGAGAATGTTTTTGATGATAGAAGAAAAGAACAATTCAGGTGGGGGGCTGTGTTGGTCTGAAGCAGCAGAACAAAGTTTGAGTCGAGTGACACCTTTAAGAACAACAAAGTTTTATTAAAGATATATAAGCTTTTATGTGCAAGCATACTTCTTCAGATACAGTGAAATGTGCTTGCACACAAAGCTTATACCTTGACTAAAACTTTGCTGTTCTTAAAGGTGCCACTGGACTCAAATTTTATGCAGCAGAAAAGAACTTGACTTCTATGTAGTGTATACCAGTGCTCTCTCTCTCTCAATCACATACACTTTGTAGTTGCACCCATAAGCCTCTTAGCTCTCAAGCAAGTTTTTAAAAACAAATACACCTGTAGTTCAGAGATTACGGAACCCATAGGACTTAGTGTCATTCAAGTCACAAATGACTGCCTTGGGTGACAATACATTCCCATGGGAACCAGCTGCTGTAAAGAAGGCTAACTAAGGTGAAACACCTGTCCCACTCCCAGTCAAGTGTGTGCACAGGCAATTCCAGAGGCAGCCCACCTGCCTCATATTATGGGTGAGAGATGACAGACACAGCCTGGTCCTCTATTGCAGGGCTAGCCCAGGCATATGTTACCACAGATGACTCCAGAATGAATTCGCTTGCACTGTTGGGCAGCACAGCCACTGACATCAATGGTGGCTGGTTTTGCGTGGTGTGGGAGGCAGCACCGAAAGAGAACAGGGTGCTCTCACCGGCCAAGATCCTGATGCGTTGGGCACGGGCTGTTGTGAGGCACGTGTCTCTTGTGTGGGCAAGTCAGGCTACAGGGTCCAATTGGGCTATGGATCTGGAGCTGCTGGATCAGGCAGGTGCCTCTTGCCTATCACCAAACTACAACTTGCTTCCATCCCTCCCTCCACTTGAATAATAGAATCCTAGTTGGAAGGACTTCCAGGGTCATGCAATCTAACCCCCTGCACAATGCAGGAACTCACAACTACCTGCCTACCCACAGTGACTCCATTTTCATGCCCAAGTGATTCCTCCCCAACACACCAAAAAGCTCTAGAATCCAGCCTGGCCTGGAGGGAGTTCACCTACCATCCTACAGTGGCAATTTGCAATTCCCTGGGTACCATAAGAGACAAACACCGGCACATCCCTTCCTACCCACCTACTCACAATCTGCCTATTTTCTGTTAATTTTGGATTTCTTTATTTTAGAGCCTCTTGTGGCGCAGAGTGGTAAGGCAGCCGTCTGACAGCTTTGCCCATAAAGCTGGGAGTTCAATCCCAGCAGCCGGCTCAAGGTTGACTCAGCCTTCCATCCTTCCGAGGTCGGTAAAATGAGTACCCAGCTTGCTGGGGGGTAAACGGTAATGACTGGGGAAGGCACTGGCAAACCACCCCGTATTGAGTCTGCCAAGAAAACGCTGGAGGGCGTCACCCCAAGGGTCAGACATGACTCGGTGCTTGCACAGGGGATACCTTTACCTTTTTATACTTCATCACATCTGGCAGTTATGTTTGTGGACGGATCCCTTGGGGCGGAATCTGTGCTTACATGTTGGACTCTGTTAGGTTTAGGCGCCTCCCTAAGAGGTTAGGTACTTGCCAGCTCTGGTGTCCTCCCAAGGGTGGGTGGTGGTGGTTCCCTGGTATGGCGAGTGGCCAGGAGTTGTTGTCACCCATGGGACTTTTCCTAAGCTTTGCCCTCTCAGGTTCCAGCAGGCCTGATGGTTAAAGGGAGCTTAATCTGGGTGTTGCTATAGCAACATTTTCACGGTATTTTGGCCCTTAACTGGAAGAATACTAGCTTATGAGTATAGATGGGCTAGGGGAGATTCTGCCTGCTATCGGAATGTCAAGACTGCCTACTCGTCCTCCCTCTTCTCTGTGTCTTTTGTAGGGAAATGGCAATTTCTTTGATGCAGTCAATTGTTGTTTTCTGTTTAGGGCTCCCCTATAGCAGCTCAGAAAGAGGTGCTGGCTGAGGCTTCCCACATTGCCTCTCATCATCCCAGCTATTTCTGCCCGGGATAGCTAATGCTCCTCTTCCTCTAGCTCTCCAGACAACTTTAAACACAACGTGGCAAGCTTCACCTGTGCAGAAGGGGCTACCTGGACTTTTGGAAGGAGGAGAGGCAGTGGTAGAAACAGAAGCCCCATCCCAAAACGGCCTGCCTAGGGTTGCCAGACCCCCTGGCTACAAGTGGGGTAGGTTTGCCAGATCCTAGTTGGGAAACTCCTGGAAATTTGTGGACGGAGTTTGGGGAGGACAGGGACTTCAGTGGAGCACGTTGCCATAAAGTCCATGCCTCAGAGCACCCGTTATATCCAGGAGATATATCCAGTGTAGTCAGGCGATGAGCTAAAATTCCAGGGAATCCACAGGCCCATCTGGAGGCTGACATTCCTAGGTCTAGGTTGTTAGAAGAGTTGACATGCTTACTCATGTCGAGGGGAATTATTTAGACAAATAAATTCTGTTAAGGTGAATTTGCACACTCCTTTAAACACTAAAAGTCCCCTTTAACACTAGCTTCAATAACATAATATTAACATTGATATATTACTCACAATATTCAAAGTATATCACCTACATTATCTCACTAGCCTCTAACAATAGTCTTGTAGAGCAGGTCAATGTTGTGTCTCTCTGTATGATTTTTCACTAAATCTATGGTCCATAATACCTTTCTTAGTTATTAATCTTGTTGACACTCTTCCCTTCTTTTGTGTGGCTAAACAAGGCTTCCTTAGATTTTCACAATGATCCTATGATGTATGTTGGACTCCAAGGTGATAACTGGCCCCCAAAGCCTAGCAGGCTTCATGTCTAGATAAGAATTTGAACCAAGGTCTCTCTGGTCATAGCTCTGTACTATTCAGTACACAGCACAGTAACAATACAGCAGGGCTAGTCATGTTTCTAGTGGTAAAAATCTAAAACAAATATATCCACAAATATATCGTGTGCAGGGGCTAGGCTCCTTTTTTAAAGCACAGCTAACCACAGTTGTGTAGATGGATTTATACACTCCTGGCTGAGAAACACAAATTGTATGTGAAATAAGACAAAGTACCTTCAGAGATATGAGTGTACAAAGCCCCTGCATGGATTTTGATACATATTCTGGGATTTCCCCACTTGGAACGTCATTCCTGGGTGTGCACAGGCCTGATTTGGATTGGGACTGTGCCATGTGGGGAGAGGTTGCCAAGTTTAAAAATATGTTTATGTTGGTATTGCCAAACTTCAGAATATCAGGCCTAGTAAAGATGCCATCCCATGTGTTTTCAGCTATCCTATGTTTTGCAGTTTCAGATGCAGGGAGGCAAGAAGTCCAAGTTCCTGGGCCTGAGGGGAGGGGGGGGAGGGTCTACACAATAAATAGAAGGGAGTAAAAATAGAGATGAAAAGCTTTGTGTTGCAGTTCAGGTTCCACATGTTGGACTTGTTTCCTTTTCAGTAGTGTTCTGTATTCGTTCGGGTTGGCTGAATAGCAATGATTAGTTCATTGGTTCGTTTTGTAAGCCTACAGCCATTCCTTTCCGGCTCCATCCCCTCCACTCCCTCTTGTCAACAGGAATCTTCTGCCAGCTTGTTATGAGACAAATTGTTTGCTTTGGTGTTTTTCTGAATTAAATAGATTGTCTTATTTGGAAACAACAAGCAACTGTTGGGATGGAATCGTAATGATTTTTCCTCCAGCTCATCAAGAGGGACTGAGAACATGGGCAGGAGCCAGCCATGACACAGTTGTGCCCATGACATGGAGCCCTGATTGGAAAACTCATACTACTGTTTACAACTCCTGTTCCCATGACAACTGCAGGCTTTCCTTCTCAATTAGTCATGCCAGTGCATCTTGGACGCAGCAGATCCCATCATTTCATGGCTCAGAACTGGCACTGTACTTGAGGAAGGATGTTCAGAGCTGGGTTTATATGCAAACTAAGTAAAGTACAGTTTAGGGCCTCAGATTATGAGGGGTCTCTAAATACAAAAATATTACCAAAATTGACTAAAATCCCCCCCCCCCCCACGAGAGTGCTATGACACAGTTTACTGGCTGAGCATATCTTAACCTGGCCTTGCAGGTGTTGAGTTACAGAACATTTTAATATTAAAAATGTGGGGTTGACAGAGACCAGTTTGCTTTCTCTTCTGGATTTAGACTGGTGCATACAAAATTATTGCTGTGTTGTGAGAATGTCAAGTGGTTTCAAGGAAGGACACTCCTGTGCTTTAGAAACCAACTGCTTTGTGTAGTGCCTATTTGCATGTGTTGCATCTGACAATATTTTGCAATGATTAGACCCCAAATTATATTATGTTTTTGTTTAAACCCTAGTTTTATTTATCTAAATCATCTATGGTTGCCACCCTCTAGGTGGGGCCTGGGGATCTCTTGGAATTACAATTGATTTCCAAACTACAGAAATCTGTTTTCCTGTAGAAAACAGCTGCTTTGGACAATGCCTCTACAGAATTTTATCCAGTCCTCTCCAGATCCCCCCCCCCAATCTCCAGGTATTTCCCATCCCAGAGCTGGCAGTCCTAGACAGACTCTGCAAAAGTTTGTATACCTGGGGAAATTCAGGAACCTAAAAGATTGAGGCTGAAACATGAACTAAAATATAACTATTACACAGTGGACAAAAACTTCCAATTAAAAACAACATACATTGAACGCAAATAAAAGCTTAGAACATAGTAGAAGAAGAAGAGTTGGTTCCTATATGCCGCTTTTCCCTACCCAAAGGAGGCTCAAAGCGGCTTGCAGTCACCTTCCCATTCCTCTCCCCACAACAGACATCCTGTGGGGTGGGTGAGGCTGAGAGAGCCCTGATATCACTGCTCGGTCAGAACAGTTTTATCAGTGCTGTGGCGAGCCCAAGGTCACCCAGCTGGTTGCATGTGGGGGAGTGCAGAATCGAACCTGGCATGCCAGATTAGAAGTCCGCACTTCTAACCATTACACCAAGTCTGCACTCCTAACCATTACAACCAAACAGCAATGTGTAAATTGCATATACAATAATTATTGGATCTCAATAATAGTTACACATATATAATAACTGCAGGATCAAACACTTCTCCTCCTGGGGTGAGGACATCTTGCTGGGTGAGATTCCACTGTCGGATCAAGGGAGGCAGGAACGTAACAGTTCTTCTTCCGGTCCCTAGGTGCCGCTCACTTGGCTCCCTCAGTTTGGTTTCTGCCTCGGAGGGAGAGCAGGGAGCTAGAGACCGGCATAGAGATTTTCCCAATTTGTTAGGCCAAGAGGTCTGCTGTATGCATTTCCACCCTTTCCGGTAATCACACGCCTACTCGCAAGGATACAGGAGCTCGGAGCGGAAGTAATTTTGATAGCTCCAAGATGGCCTCGATGGCCATGGTTCCTCAACACTGATCAGACTGTCGATACAGGAACCACTGCAGATACCAACACAACCAGATATGCTCCAACAAGAGCCCATTTGGCACCTGGATCCGGAATGGTTACAACTGTCCACTTGGAGGTTGAGCGGGGCCAATTAGGCAGAGAAGGTTATAGTTTAGAAGTGATCAATACAATGATAGCTTCTGGAAGGCAATCAACGAACAGGCTGTACAATACATCTTGGAAAGGATTTGTACGATGGTGCAGGAGGAAGAAGGTTGACCATCTGTCTTTTAGACTATGGGATGTTCTTCAGTTTCTTCAGGATGGCTTGGCTCAAAAATTGAAGGTAGCCACATTACAGCGCCAGCTGGCGGCCTTGGTATCAGTTCTGCCAAGCTTCAGAGGAAAACCAATTTCGAAGCATCCACACATAGTGCCCTTCCTGAGAGGAGCGGCTCAACTCCAGGGCCCGTCTTCCCAAAGGTTTCCTACTTGGAATTTGAATAGAGTGTTGACAGGAATGACATAACATCCCTTTGAACCTATAATGGAAAGTTCCATGACGCATCTGAGGATGAAGACGGTATTTCTGGTAGAGATAACTTCGGCTAGAAGAATATCGGAGCTAGCGGCCCTCTCGGTTTGGAAAGAGCTATGTATTTTCCACAAAGACAAAGTAGTGTTAAGGACGGACCCAGCGTTCAAACCAAAGTTTCTGTCCAGCTTCCATCACAACCAAGATTTAGTCCTGCCCTCATTCTGTCCTAAACCGGTACATCCAAAAGAAGTTATGTGGCATTCTCTGGAGGTGCGTCGTGCTCTGAAAGCTTACCTGGGTAGGACAGAAAGCTTTAGAAAGTCTGATTCTCTCTTTGTGTCACTGGCAGCCCCGAACAAGGGTTTGCAGATGTCCAGCAGAGCCATAGGAAGCTGCTTACGGGCAGCTATTGCAGAGGCATATTGAGTTCAGAAGATGTCTCCACCACCTGGCATCACAGTTCATTCTGTAAGGAGCACAGCAACGTCAGCGGCTCTGTTTGGCAGAGCTTCAATTGAAGAGATTTCCAGGGCTGCAACTTGGTCAAATGCCTCGACATTCATTCTACATTACAAAATAGACACATACAGCTCAGCTGAAGTGGCCTTTGGACGTAGAGTACTACAACATATAATCAACACAGATGACGATGGCCCACCCTAAGAATCTTACTGCTATGGGAGGTCCCAGCAAGATGTCCTCACCCCAGGAGGAGAATGACCATTGAATACATACCGAGATGGGTCCTTCTCTCCTGGGGTATAAGAGGACATCTTGATCCCTCCCTTCCATCGTCAAGAAGGCAAAAAAGGTGGTCTAAATTCAATACAACAGGAAGTAGTGTCTCAGAGTAGACCTTAGGGTATAGTGTATCACACATTTTGCTATTTGTTATATGTTTATTCTTGGTTCTTCTTCATATGCTTTTAAGGTTCCTAGGTTGAGTGAAGTTATTATAGTTATTTGATCCTGGCAAGAGGGTAGCTTTGGCAATGGCCGAACTGAGGGAGCCGGGTGAGCGCCACCTAGGGACCGGAAGAAGAACTGTTAAGTTCCTGCCTCCCTTGATCCGACGGTGGAATCTCATCCAGCAAGATGTCCTCTTATACCCAAGGAGAGAAGGACCCTTCTCGGTATGTATTCAATGGTCATTTTCAACTCAGAGGGCATCTATCAGTGGTCTAAATTGTACTAATGCACACACAGACAACAATGTAAATGCAAAATACATTTTTGACACCAAGCAGGTTGTGTATGAGTCACTATGTAGCTCCAAATAATAGTCCTCAGCTTTCTGTTCTAACAGTTCTCTGACTTCCTTCTTGTACGTTCAAATATGAACTAGACCCCTACTTTTATTATTTTGACATGTTTGTCTCCCGCACTTCAGACCAACTATTCTCAAGAAAACCTGGGCCCTTCTGTGTGTATCTTAAAATCAGAGGTATGAGTGATCCTTCACAGGTAGTTTAGGGTGTGTGTGTTATCTTGACTTTGAGTGACAGTTGAACATGATGTAATAGCCTGAGCCTGCATTCTGTAGTCCCTCCAAGCAAAGCAGAAGCCATGTTACCTTCTGCAATCACAAGAAAATGTGAACCATGTGCAGATTTATGTAATTGCAAACCATAAGCACACCTTCCTGGGATTAAGCCCAACTGGATAAAAGGGTTTGGTTTTGAGTTCAGCTGCTTAGAATTACTTTTATGTATACTTATTACTTACTGAGATCCCTAATAATACATGTCACTTCCTAATCACAGCAAGCAATGGTTATGAATCAACATGTCAATTACCGGTATATTTTTATCTGGGAGCAAGTGAACTTTTAATTTTTGGCTCCTTGTTGATCTCTTGCTGTGAAAGTTGATGTCTTTTGGTTCTTTAATTATTAAAGGTTGCTGCATTATAGCAGAGACCTTATTGTCTCCTTTTTTCTCTGGTAGACCAATTATGCACAGCAGCAGCCATGCCAGGCTGCTATCAGGCATTGCACCAGGGCAACATCCCCTGGTGCTTCCCATGTATGCACAGGGGAGGAATCCCCCAGCGTATATGGATGCCCTGGCATAGCACACACATGCACGCAAAACGCTGGGGCTGGAAAACCTGGCACGTTGCCTGAAGGCAGCAGCATTGGGGTGGGGATCGGGGAGAATGGGGGCCCCACCGCACAATGGTGGGGAGTGGCATGCTGCTCTCCCACCAAGGTGGGGGTGGGGGGAGTCTCCGGGTAGCACTTGCTTGACCCATCCCTTGCTTTGCCCCACAGCATCCTAGGGAATGTGGAAAATTCCGCGTCCCCTTGCTGCGAGTTTTCCGGGGCGCTGCAACGGGCCAGGGCTGGGATGGTGACAGCGTAATGCATAATCAAGGCTGCCTTGCTGCCACTATCCTGGGGTTCCTGCCCCGTGCATAATCGGTCGTAGATTCTAATACTGCAAAATGTGCAAAATGTGCAATTAGTTGTCTTGGAGATTTCTCATTTCTGTTCCTTGGTTGTGGCTTTCAAAGGTGAGAAAATGTGCCATGTACTGATGTTACATCAATTTGCATTTACTAGTGAAGGGAAAAATAAAGAGAAAACATCAGCTGCTGATTTTGTTAGGAGCCATGCATGTGCTGTAACATCTCAATTTTGGCTTCAGGCTTCGTGTTTGCATCCAGTTCCTAAGAACTTGCTTTCTTTTAGATGGCAACCTCTAAACACTCATGCACAATTCAGGACCTTGGGCTTTGGTATGTAAACAAAAAGAGTCAAGTATTGAATGTCTCAAGGTAAAATTGTGGCAATTGCTCACATTGTTGTGGAGTCCTTGGACCTAACATTCAGCATTAGGACATCCCAGAAATTGGTTAAAATTCCAAAGTCACTTGCTGCCTTTCAAGGTATTTTCTATGTCCTGAGGAGTTTTCATCAAGAGCTGACAGCATCCCAAAAGAAATGAACTGCAGGCACAGCCAGAATTAGAATTTCACCTCTGGCCTTGGGTGTGATGGTAGAATGTGGCATAGGGAGGACGCTCTGTGTAATGCTGAATTCTTTCCAGTATGTTAAAAGGAGCAGTACCAATAAACAACAAAAATACTGTAATAAAGGAACAAAGCAGATGGGCTGGCAAAGACGCTGCCAAAAGTATGGGAAAGCTCAAGAAGAGCCTAGAGGGAACACACAGTCATGTATTTCCAAACAGCAGCTTTCCCTCCTCCATTTAAGTAAAAACAGGGAGGTGTAGTTGATCCAGCTGATGCTGTTGATTAAGAATCTGCATGACTCCTCTCTTCCTGGCGGACATTCTCTGTCAAATAAAAGGCTCAGGGGAGACCTGTGGCTGTGTTCCTTAGGCCACCTTATTTGATAGATAATTTAAGAGAGGAGTTTGTGACTGAAGTCTGAGGCAATGGAATTTCTCCTCAAGGTGATGTTCATAAACCATTTTCTTCTTGTCTGTGACAACAAGCTCTTGGGGCAGCTGGAGGCTCCTCACATTACATTGTCCCACAGCCACCAAAACAGTATAGTTTTTAATATTTTGTGTAGACCTCTGAAAATAATTGTCAGCCTGGCACAAATCCTAGAAACCCAGATATTCTAGATATAGGAAACAGGGAGATAAACCCTTTCAAAAATAGCAAGGGAAGGTGCTTAAGAAGACATTAAAGCTTCTGCATAGTGCCAAGAAGGTATAATAAGCCAAACACTACTCTGCCACTGGTTATGCATGGGGAGGAAAGGCCGGGCTGCCAACAGCATGGCAGTGTGGCTAATCCCTACTTACACATGACATTGCTGTCATCTTGGCTACAACCTGATATAGCCCCCCCCCCAATGGCCTTCAGCAAGGGAACACTGATTTTTCAGTGTTCGCTTTTTTGCCATGGCCGCCATCAAAGGCTAGACTGCGGCAGGCCCATGAACACAGGAAGAGCCAGGCCTTCCCTGTGCTATGGTGGTTGGCAGCAGACCAAATATGCTCCACTCAGCTCTGTGGTGTTGCATAGCACTGCGGGATTGACTAGGGCTATATATGCTGCCCTAGCTGGCCACATCCAGTGGCAGCTGTGTAGGAGGTGCCTGGGCTGCAGAGCCTAGCCGGAGTCCACACCAGAGCAAGGTCAAAGTCCAGTCCGAGTCATTAGGAATCAAAGCAAGCAGAGTTAAGGGTGAGGCAAAGAATAGTCGAGGGAAAGCCAAGGTCAGAGTCCAGATAAGCATATATTCAACAAAGCCAGTAGAATTACCAGGTGCGTTATCCAAAGCAGTTTGCCAGGAGTCAGGGAAGCCAATGGGAGTCAGAAGTTCGCAGAACAAATCCAAGCCAGACAAGAGGGTTTCTGCATAGATTGTACCCAGGCCAAAGAGCTGCTGCTGTCTCTCCTAAAAGCAGCCCATCTAATTGGCTGCACCTGGGGGAGGACTCACTCATCCGCCCCAGGAGCTATCCCAGCTGGGCCCCATTTACTTTGACAGTGTGCCTGCAGTCTCTGTCTCCTTCGGCGTTCAGCAAACACTACCCTTCTGCTTTATCTACGTCATTCAGGTGAGCTGTCAGGGCTGGAATGCATCTGTGGCTGCACCAAAGATGCCTCTTGGGAAGAGCCTGGCTGACTTTTGCTGCTTTCCCCTGCTGCACATTCAGATGCCCCTCTCTCTTCTGCTAGAGCTGGCTCAGCTGCAGGCCCTGGATGCTGTGGCAACTCCTGGGAGACGGGAGGTGGCAGCGGGGGCATGACACTGTACATGCTATTTTGCAGGAAGGTAGGATTGTGGTCTCACACTATCCCACCTTCTTTTAAAATGAACCCCCCCACACAGTGGAACCATTCTGCTATGGTGGTGTTCCTCAGGGGGCTGCATTTCAACACAGAGTTGGTCCATCGCCAAAATGTGTCACCTGCAGGGATGCAGAAAGCAGTGCACCAGCTTGTGCTGTATTACTGTGTCCCCCATAAATGGCAGAGCATGCTGCTCCCCTGTAATGCTCCAACAGCGGCTTGGCATGGCCGCTGCCGTGCATAATCGGTCTGTGTGAAGTATTGCCTGGCAGCAAAAAGTGTTTTGTTTTGCTGGGTTGGTTTCCTTTAAAGGAATTAAATAGGACTCCTGATAACACTGGCATGAGGAACTCTTTAGCCATATCCTAAGTGTGCATTCAAGGCTAGAGTACCTTTGTATCCTTATTCAGATCTTGCGTAATTCTTTCAGCAGTCACAAAACAGGTGTGGTAGTTACTAAAATGCCATCATAGAAGGGCAATTTGGGGTAGATTCATGAAATTGATTGCAGCCTTAAAAGCTCATTGCAGGGTGGCTGCCTGTAACTGTACAGAGAGCCAGTAACCAGCAGAAAGCCAAAGCATATGTTGTCTGCACAAAGTAGGGTGTCGTGATCCTGATTTCTACCCCTTATTTCTGTTTGGAAGTGAGGGCAAATTACACTGGTAGTGACCACATTTTAAGCCACCCATGCTGAATTTTCAAGTGCATATTATACTAGTAGAAATAATGAATAATCAACTGAATCCATCTGTAGAATGAACAAATGCATGGGACAAAATAATAGTAATCAACATGATAGCACACCCTCTCTCTTTTAAGGGGAGAACTGTGGGTCAGTGGTAAAGCATCTCACATTCAATCCCCAGGATTTCCACTTTAAAAAGATTTAGGTAATAC
Source organism: Paroedura picta (assembly GCF_049243985.1). Taxonomy (NCBI): domain Eukaryota; kingdom Metazoa; phylum Chordata; class Lepidosauria; order Squamata; family Gekkonidae; genus Paroedura; species Paroedura picta. The sequence goes on along the minus strand of NC_135372.1, from coordinate 99,702,752 downwards.
ATTATGTAGAAACCATTGGGGTATTTCACATAATGATTATACCTGATTAATATTCCTCCCCTCCCCCAAGCTTCATCCCCGAAATCTCCAGCCTAACATGGAGGTGGTAACCCTAGCAAGTATAGGCACACACACTTTTCCTTGCATGCAGGGGGAGGGTGACTTCTTAAGCTTCATGGAGATGGGAAAAGCTCAGCAGGCTCCCCTCTACAGGTCCAGATATTGACACACACACTTTTGCTGAGCCCAGTTAAAAGAGAAGGCAAAATTGTTGCCAACACCAATTTATTATTGTGATTTTAAAATACTGCAATGCCCCAATACAGTGGGCTTATGCTGATACTGCTACCCACCCCTCTAATTCCAACTACTTCCCACCTAAACTAGAGCCTCCCATCCCAAATGTCTACCTTAATGTGCTACAATGGTGTTCTTCAGGGGAATCCATGACTGGCATGAGCTAGCAAGCTAAGGTGGGGAAAGGACTTCAGAGCACGGCAGAAGCAACTACTTTGTACAGAAAGCAAAGAGAAAGCTTGGGAGGGAGCAAGAAGGAATACATCTCCTTGGAAAAGCCAGGGAGGGAGGAGGAAGAAACAAGGAGACACCCTCTTTCATTGGCAGGACTTGTGACAGATTTTAGAACAACTGCTAGAGTTGTTTGGAGGGGGCCTGACAAATTATTGTAGGGACCCTCCAAACTTTTTGTACACCACCTTGCCTACAGATCTATTGGTAGCAGGTGCAACAAACGGTGGTTTGTACCCTTGCTTAGAAATTACATGTAGAACAGCACTGGCTAGGTATCAGGGGGGAAAAATTTCACAATCAATGTAGTTCAGCAGTGGAATAGGCTGCCTAAGGAGGTAGCAAGCTCCCCCTCAGTGGTAATCTTTAAACAGTGGCTGTACAGACACTTACCATGGATGTATTGGACAGGGGGTTGGACTAGATGTTTTGTATGGTTCATTCCAACTATGATTCTAAGTAACCATTGGGAGTAGAAGAGCTTGTGATGAGACAAACCAACCAGTTTAATTAAACCATGTTTACTTATCATGTTTGAACCAAGCCATAAGGGCTTTGAGGTTCTAGAAGATCCTTGTGTTGGAACAATTCCCAGAAATGGATCGTGGCCTAAGTATCTTCTATAGTAAACAGGAAGTTTTGTTAAGGAAGTAGGAATTTTCTCTTCTTTCTGCTTTCCTTGACTTTCTACACTTAAATAACAATTAACATATTGATCTCATGGAAAAACTACAAATAAAAACACATGAATATGGTATAAAATCCAGTTATTAAGCTCCATAGTCTTTTGTTGGATCCATGAATAACAACTATGTAACCCTTCCTTTGTTTCCTAGTTTTTTTTTAATGTTGTGATTTAATCTTAAATATTTTTAAAAAGTGATTGAGTCTGCTCTGTTACTTGCAGTGTATCGGTTTGAAATCTTTTTCATCTAAAACATTTATATACACTATCAAATTTATGAGTTCCCATTATCAACAGTATGTGTAATATACTTTATTACCTAGCAAATTGGTTTGAGGATATTGAAGTTTTTGTCCCTTGAGGGCTTGCTAACACCTTTAGAATTTGCACAATTTCTGCATTAAGGAGAACAGCCTGGACTTTTGGATCAATGATATCATTCAGAAGTCTAAGAAACTGTCTGAAGAAACATGAATTTATGATGTAACTTCTTGTTCCTATGTGAACTGCTGCATTTCTGTTGTAATACCTGGATCCTTATATGAGTCAAACCAAAGGTTAGGGGAATTGCAGATCAGGCACTGCAGGTTACAGGTGCATGGGATATGTATACCCTGGATTCTGGTGTGTGTGGACTTCTAAGTGTCCTTGTAAAACCAGGCAACAACTAAGGTCAAGCAGTAATCTTCTCATAATGCCACTTACGGAGAAAGAAATAGAATTTTTGACAGAAATAAATTCTGGAAATCTTTCCAGGTCACCTTTTCACTGTCACCATGAAAGGATTGTTCTCTCAAGCAAGGAATCTTTCTCAAAAGTGCTCAGATGAACTTGCTTTTTTAGAATTGCCAGATTTTGAAGACAAATGTGGAGGTAAGGCATGCCTGTTCTTTGGATGAAAATAAACATCATATACTTTTAGCACTGCTTTGAAAAGCAAGTCCAATTTAAGTGGCACCGTGTGCCTCAGACTCTCTCAGGCTGAGGAGCTCTGTGCATATGAGGAGAATGCAAGTTTGGAAGGATGTTACCTGTGAGCTTGAATGGTCCTGTACGAGTCAGTGCTTCATTCTGCAATGCGTGGCAACATGTGAGTCATTTATTTATTTTTTAAATTTATATTCAAACTTTTATACCGCCCCTCATGACAAATAATCTCGGGGCAGTTTACACATAAAACCCAATAAAATACAACATTAAAACCCCATAAAACCCCCAGTTACACAAGAACAAAAGAATAACACCAAGAAAAAGATGACGACATTCATCGCCCCAATGACTGTTCCAGCTGGATCAGTATAGATGTTCCCCTAATCCTGCCCATCCAGGGCAGATCATAAATGTGGGGACGGATCCACTGATGTCATTACCTGTCACCACCCTATATATGCAATGCAATTTGGGTAGTTAGCATGGACAGTGTATAGTGTTCTTGCAAACCTTAAAAGGCTGAGAAAGCTGCAACTTTTTATGATGTAAATATACTACATATGGATTTTATTTACGAAACGCAAATATATAAAAGTATTAAAAACAATAAAAACAGCAGGAAGTGACACAATTGCTATTGATCACACATACATGAGTTAGTTATATCATAACATCCAAGGGCCTAACATGTTCAGATCTATACAGGTCTTTCTCAGAGGTCAATATTAAGCACGCATAATTATATATTTGAGCTCCATAAATAAATTTATATATTTGAGCCCCATACATAAAATCCAAATGTAATATATGTACATCATAAAAAGTTGCAGTTTTCTCAGCCTTTTAAGGTTTTCAACTCAATTCCAGGTTGTTTTTTGTGTGTCCCCCCACCTTTTATAGCATTGTTGCACCTGGACTAGAGAAATCTGGATTTCAGTCCCTACTCCAGGCTTTCTCAACCTGGGTTTCATGAAACCCTGGGGTTCCTTGACAGCCCTGGAAGGGTTTCCTGAATGGGTGGAAGTTAATTAATTTTAATATATTTTTTACAAATTTGTTAAACATTTATTGGGTGATATGACCATATATAGTCATGTTGAACCACCCACCCCTGCCAAAATGGCCACAGATGGGCCTGGAGGGAGTGGGAAAGAGAGGGATCCTAGGTAGGTTTGTAGACAGCTTTGCTTCCCAACCATATTCTGCATGATTGTGCCATTTTTGGGTTTTTCAAAGCCTGAAGAATGTTTCAGGGGTTTTTCAATGGTAAAAAAAACTGAGAAAGGCTGCGCTACTCAGTCATAAATCTTGGACCATGACCATGGACCTGTAACAGGTTGTTGTGATGACACAATGGGAGGAGGACAGCCATTTTCCTGGAAGTATGGTGGGATATAAATATAGTATACCATGTGTGTATTCATGTAAGTGGAGATTCATGTAAGTGTAAGGATGCAATGCTGAGTTCACAGCCAAACTCCCACTTCATAAACTCTCAGTAGCACACAACTGAGAATCGTGTGGGATGTCTTGGGAAATGACAAGCTCTTTTGACAAGCCACAGGTCTCTGTCAGTCAGGTAATACAATGTGGGCTGAAACATCATAGGAATTAGGTTTTAGAGACTGAAAGCATAGCCATTAATTAGAAATCTAGATAGGCCTTCCAATCATGGCAGCCTAAGACACATAGTGAGCATCTTTGCAGGAGATGACAGGAGCATTAAATATATTGCACCTGTTGTACTCTTTACCTGTACTAGAGGCAGCTTCTTATATGCCATTAGCTGAGACATCAGGATCTAATGCTGTTTCTTAATGAATGCCAAAGTGGAATTTGCTTTATTTTAACTAACTGGTGAAGTCACTATGATCTCCCTGCAAGATTCTAAGAATCTGAAAGATGTCTGTCAAAAGGCAACCAAATTTTCAGTGGAAACCTTCTGGATAAGGGCATAGTGGTCAAAATTGTGAGACACCTGCAATAGTGTGATATTAATTCACACTATTCATCCCCTCCACACTTCAGTGCCTTCCTGACATGTCTTCCCTTTCACACATGCTACATAAACAGCAAAACGAGCGAGCAACGCGCTATTTTACTCACTACTCCTCGGCCTGGCAATCAATTGGTGGTTTGTTGATCTCACCTCCTTTTTTAACTTGAGACTTACACATAGCAATGAAAACACATTGCTACATTATTTAAGCGTCCCCCCCCCGCAAAAAAAAAACAAACACGTCCACTAAATGGAAGGGACAGGGAGGGAGGCAGATTCCCCCCCCACACACACATACTGTCATTTAAAACAGGCAAAAGTCTCCCAGCGAGCTCCCAGCTATCCCCCAGCCACTCCCCCAAAATGGGTAATGTAAGAAACTATTCTATATTAAAACTCATGGTGCTTGCCTCTTCCCCAAGCTTTTCTGTTGGAAGCTTTTGGGATAATTATTGCAAAAATCTTGCATGCATATATGAATATAGGGGGTTCTTATCCCATATTTCTGTCCAAAAATGCACCAAGTGGCTTATGGACCTAGAATAAAATTTGACAAAGTAAAAATTAGCACAAAAATAGTTATCATAATGTGAAACAAGCAACAGCTAGCAATAAGCATAAAACCAAATCAAAGTAGTAATTTTTAGAATAAATCAGAAAATCATTTTTAAAACTCAGCAGCAGATGAGCACCAGCCATAAGAACAAAAAGCATGAGAGCAGCAATAAAAATCCATGTGAACAGTCGCTCAGTAACTTTCCCTCTGCCAAGAACTTCAGATGGCACTGGGTAGTCAAAAGAAAGGAAGACAACTTTAACAGGCAATGAATTCCAAGATTTGGGAGCGGTAAGCAAGAAGTTCTTATTTCAAGTGCCTTCCAAGGAGGGTTTGTGAGGAAGGGCACTTCCAGCAGATCTCAGATCCTTGGGCAGGTTCAAATGGGTGTAGGAAGACCTTGGGGTGCTTACATCCCAAGCCTTAAAAGTTCACATCACCTTAAAACACAGGTGCCACTGGACTCAAACCTGTTCTGGAAACCAGTGAAGTTGATATAACATTGATTGTATATCATGGTGGGAAGAAAGGGATTTTGATACAGCCCAATATCAGCATATCTCAGAAGCTACCCGGGGTTAGTACTTGTATGGGAGACCAACCAAGAAAGGCTCTGAAGATAAAGTCACTGACAAACCGTTTCTGCTTCCCATTTGCCTTAAAAGCCCATTCTTCAGATGACAATCAGTTGGTTGTGACCTAACAGTGCATATGCACATAAATAATTATGGTAGTCCCTGTTAGAGTTGCCAATTTCCTGGTGGGGCCTGGAGATCTCCTGCAGATAATAGGTCCCCTGGAGAAAATGGCTGCTGTGGACTCTAATAAGAAATTATTACTTAAAACCTTGATTTCATTTTGAAAAACCATATGGAGGCAGTTCTGAATATTCCCAAATACGGTCATTGTATTCAGGCTTCGCTCCACCACTGGGCAGACCCCTTGATGGATGAGTCTGGGAGTCTTTGCCATCTTGATATGTTGGGGATAGAGTTGGTTATATGATTGGAGATTTTATGGGGATTGTTTTATGTGAACTGCCTTGAGTCCTTGAAGGAAGGTGGCCTATAAAGCTAAATAATAATAAAAATAATAAATGTAAATGAAGAGAAAGATCCAGTTACATTAAAAATTTCAAATCTCCCCAGTGCAACTCCTAGCCATGAATGGATTCTAGAACTGCATATTTCACTTTGAAGTGCAAAAAACCACCTCTTCCTTTTCTCACAAGGGTTAAGATAAATGGAATGTCAGATTTATGTCTTTAGCCTGATCATTTAAGCTGCTTTTATTTCAGACCTTGATGAGCTTCAAGAAGTGTGTGTGCGTGCATGTGTGTGTGTGCGTGTGTGCGCCAGCCAGCCAGGTCTCTGTCTCAGGCTTCTAATTGTGAATGTCTCCAGTTTTCTGTAGTGCAGCTAGAGGGCTGCCTGCTATTACTAAGGAAGCACAGAGGGGTGGTATGAGACAGGAGAGTGAATGGGTGTGTGTTTATATATGACTGGCCCAACCTGCAGTTTCGGATTTCAGACTGAGCTTATCACTCTTCCAGTCCTTCCAGCCGTTGGATATTTCTCTGCCTTCTCAGTGACGGAGCTTCCAGGAGGAAGAGAGAAACAGTGCCCGCTTCAGTCCTTTTTCCTCTCTTATTTCTTCAGCAAGAGCTCCCCCTCCCTCCTGCAACTTTTCTCCAGCTCTTTGCATTGGAACCTGTCCTACCAGAGGGGTTTCATTTTTGGTTTTCTCGTGTCTCAGCACTGAGGGACGCAGCCACTTCTAGCTTGAAGGTAAATCCAGGAGATTGGTATTTGACAGCTGTACTAAGCTTCCTTTTGGTTTGACAAAAGAGACTCAGTTTTGCTGGGTTTTCCTGGATTGGGATACAGGACATGAGACTTCCATGTGCTGTCAGCAGGTATCTAAGCACATTCAGAGGTGACGTTATAAATGATGACAGGTGTTGTGATACTGGGGATGGGAAATGCATCATTAAACTTCTGTGTTACTGCCATTCTTTCTTGCTTCTCCCCAAAATAATTATAGGACTTTCAGGATTATCTAGAGATAAATTCAGGCTCTGGTACTATAATTGTGTCTTTCAAGCCAACCTCAATCTGGAGATATTCAGCACTGGACTATATGCTAGAGCTAGGAATTAAAATCTAGATCTAGGAGCTACTGTATTTTTACAGCTCTTTCATTGTGTTCATAACTAAAATAACTTGGTACACTGTTGTCTTTCTGGTACCTAAGTCTACTTACACCTCATTGTGTAGAGGTCCATACACATAGTGCTAGTATGTTGCTTTGCATACGCACATTGTTTGCACGTGCTTCCTGAAAGAGATTTGTGTGTGTGGGGGGGGGGGGGTACAACATGTAGGCAATGCATCTCAAAGGCAATCAGTACCATGTAATGATATTCTCATTTAGAATGCACTGATGTTAAGCTAGTGGTAGAGTATGCTTGCTTTTGTCTTGTTAATTTGTGGTAGATGAAGCTGAATATTCTCAGACACTTATTGAAAGAATCAGCACACTTAAGCATCTCTTACCATGAAATTACTCCTGGCACAATGGAGCTGGTTCAATTATATTGACAGTTGATCTTTTTGTGCAGGGTTATGGGTGCCTTGAAGTGTCACAGGCTTCAACTGAATTTCTGTGGGTCCAGATCACTGGTGCACATAGAACTGTAGTTAATATGCAAACAATACTTGTGACTGGACTTATCTAAATAACACAGCACCGTCTCATCAATTTCACAGATATGGAACAGGTAATTTTGGAACATTTGGTTTAGTGTTGTCTTTTCATAAACATATACACATTTATATCTGTGTTGAATAATGTATGAAGGGTTGTAGCAATGCGTGCCAAGGAATGAATGATCTGACAGCACACGCCACCAGGCTCATATGGAAAAGGCATGCTTCCATAACATGTTCTGAACTGCTGAATGCTTCCCTTCTTTGTCACATTATGCAAAAGTATACCTGTTTTCCATAAATCAAATTCTGGTGTCGTGCTGTGTATGAGCAGCTATGGGCACCTTAAGGTCTGCTTATGGGTTCTGTCAGATAATTCCTCCTGATATATGGAGGATTCTGCCTTGAGCAAGAAGATTGGTCTTGGTGGCCTTTTAGCACTTTTCAGATTACTGATGTTCACTACTTCTGCCTCCTGCCATTCAGCACAGCAGCCTTTGTGGTCCATCTTCTTTCTTTGACATGTAGGCTGCATGGTTCATCATATACCAGCAGTGGTCAGAAGGCTTTTGAGCCTGGAGGAGCCTGCCCCTACCTCTTGCTGGAACACAACTGAGCAGTCATTGGAAGACCTGCTCTGACCTTTCCCAGTACAGCAACATGCTGCAGATAGCTATGGTTAGTGGTGATCAGAAGGTGGGCAGAGACATCTGTTTACCAAACCCCATTAGAACATGAGACACAATGTGAAACAGTCCATACATTTACTGAACAACTTCTGGAATCACTTTTGGAGTGTAAGTCCAAATAGGGTGGCTTGTTTTGGTATAGAAAGGCTTTGAAATCTACATTAATAGTTCTGTCTATGTTTCTGTGGTCGATCATTTGTTGAACAATTTATGATAGTAGAAGAGCCAAGTTGGAACAAGAAAGCTGGCAACCCCACAACACAGTGCTAGATGTTCACTGGTCACCAAAGATGTGGCTGTATTGTAGACTATTTGGCAGGTGATTGGCACAGAAATGTGATAGATTCATTCTGGGCTCTAACCCTCTTAGAGAACTGCCTGGAAAGAGTTTGAGATGGGATCTGCTTTCTTTGCTTTACTGTGTGTGATCCCCAGATGGAAGTGTGGAGGATTAAGACTAGTGTTTGAATCTGAAAGGGTTCTGAGCAATATTTATTATACACAGTAACAACATTTGTTCTTGGCTCTTTGTGCAAAGTCAGGGTTTTTTTGTGCCATGCCCTTTCTCTAAAGTTCATATCACCCCTGTGTGTGTCCTCAGTGTGACGTGAGGATGCAGGGATATGCCCCATCATCTCAGATATGAATATTCTAGTTGGGGTTTAGACAGTGCTTTGGAGAGCTGTGATTGGCTGTTGACTGTAGAGGCTTGGGGGATTTGTTTTTCATTCCCATTGAGCTCAAAGGAAGAGTGTGTGTTTACACCATTGTCACTGGTAGAACGTGTGCTCAAGTTGGGACATGAGCTGAGGAGATTAATGATGGCAATTAAGTGCAATTATATATCTGACTGCTTATTAGGAAGTTAGTATAAAATGTGGATCTGAAGTGCATGCGTCATAGAAAATAAGAATGTAGCCCCCATTCATGCACATACATACAAGTAACGTCAAGCTGAAGCATATCTGAATGAAAACTCATTGCCTGAGTCAATGGATAATTGTAACAGAAGATATATGGCTAAGTGTACCAAGTTAATGTGCACCGTAAACTTCCTTAAGATACTTAGAAATGTTGATATGTACTGAATTTTTAAATTTCTAACGTATCACATAAAGTTACTTTGGTCTTGAAGTGAGCTTTCTATCAATTACCTAGCCAGTGTGTATGTACCATTAAAAATTACATGTTGGAAGTATGACGTTCTGTGATAATGCTGATTTGTTCCCTCCAAATATGAGAATACCTATTTCGAAGTGGAAAAATACACATGAAGTTGAGATTTGCCTTGATCACCATTCTATCATGTGCCTCTTATATTACCAAAAATAAGGTTAGACTCCAAGTTTTCCCCTGTCAAACACTGGAGAAGTTCTGGGATAGGTAAAGCTAAGATGATGCTGTAGAGCAGTGGTTCCCAACCTTCCTAATGCTGTGATCGTTTAATGCAGTTCCTCATGTTGTGGTGACCCCCAACCATACAATTCTGCAAGTGTTCTTTCACAGAAATTAAACCAAACTGACCAATGCCATGAAGATCCATCGTTCATGATTGTCTATAAATTGTATATAAATAGGTAGGCACCACAACAGTGGTGGCACCCCCCCTCTCCCGGCCAAGCTGCTTGTCCTGCTGTAACCACTGTGAAAGGGTTGTTTGACTCCCAAAGGGGTCCTGACCCCCAGGTTGAAAACCACTGCTGTAGAGGAAAATGCATAAACAGCAATTTCAGTTCTGCACTTTTTAATGAAGAGGGGTTTTTTTTAGCATCAAGGCTTGATTACATGAGCACATTAGGCCAGGAGCTTTGATTTTCCTGTGAAGTGCCTCCTTTGTATCCAGTATGAAATGGGCTATAGTGCTGAAAAAACAAATAGGATAGTGGTACTGTGCAAAACTACGCAGTTTTTCCAAGCTGGGAGGTTGTTAGATGCTGGTACTTTTATTACATATCTATATGAAATGAAAATAAAAATATTAGGCGGTGTTATCTCTTTGCCAGGTACTAGCATGATAAAGAAACGGATCCCAGGCATGCTATTCAAATTAGGTAGGCTTGATTCCAAGTGACTCCATTTGAATGATAATAAGAAGTTTGCAGTCTGGAACACTGTTCAACAGGGAGCAGCCTTTCAGAGTCACTAGTAACAGGGATGGGGATTGCTTTTGTCTTCTGGAGACTATGGACTGGCTCCAGTGACTTACTTCCAACATTTTGCATCCAACAATTTATTTTTGCAAGTCTACCTGCATCGAAGGAAGGCTTTGTGGAAAGGAGATATTGGATCCAATCCATATGTAAGTCAGGGAGAAGTAGAACCTTCCAAGTCTGCAGCATTTCATAGCTGGGAGAGGACAGAAGCAAGCCTACCAGAATAAAATTTAAAAAACAATGGTCACTTTGGTATTTGATGTATCCATTGTTTTCTGTGAACAGATTTGAAGAATGAGATGCAAATGAATTAGAAGATGGGCTGCTAGATCAAAATCTCAAAAATGATCTGTCTTATATATATTATAGGAAACCCCAACACGTTGCTTAACCTTTGCAAAACCTTTGTAAAAAAAATGGAATCTTTGTAAACTTTCAAATGTAGCAGCACGAGACCCCTGCTTTTCATTATCAGCCCACCTTAAGGGCTGGCTGGACTGAGAGTAGTCATCTAGTGTTCATAACATTGTTTCAGATTTAATGCTGTAATGTATAGTTTGGCTGCAGTTGTGCAGATGTACCTGACACATGAAATTGTGTCAGTGTTTAGAACCGAAACATAGCAGGTATCTCTGAGGAATAATTGCATGTTATCTGAAATGCTATGTATGGGTGGTGACTTCTTCCTTTGCCCTCCCTAACCACATCCTTATGATATCGTTGTCTTGGCCCTTCCACTTTTTCAATGCCATTTCGTAATGGAATCTCCATCTGCAATTAGAAATCAATGCTGCCTGTATTTTTGAGCCCATTAATTGCAGAGGAGCAACTGTTGAAGTATAACGGGATGAAATGACTCTTCCCCAGCCTTCACAGCATAAATGTGGGATTCCTAATGAGTTTTAATGCAAGCATGAAGAAGAGTTGGGTTTTTATATTCCGCTTTTCACTACCCAAAGGAGTCTCAAAGCAGCTTACAATTGCCTTCTCTGCCTCTCTCCACAACATGCACTCAGCTCAAGATCCCCCAGCTGACTGCATGTGGAGGAGTGGGGAATCAAAGTCAGCCCTCCAGATTTCAGGATGCTCCTCTTAACCTAGCTGGCTCTTAGAGATGCTAATCATTGCTGTCTTTCATCATGTCTAGTGGGACCTAAGAATGGGTCCAGATTGGGGGGATTTTGAGTAGCAGGTTTCTATTCAGCCTGGAAACAGTGCTTGACACTTTGTTGATCGTGTTTTGCTTCTTCTCAGCGCTGTGCAGAAAGGCCCAGGTTCAATCCCTGGCATCTTCACTTAAAAGGATCAAGTAGTAAGTAATAAGTATCAAGTGAAAGAGTTCAGCCTGAGATCTTGGAGAGCTACTACCAATCAGAATAGATGATTATGAACTTAATAGACTAATGGTCTGAGTTGCTGTATAAGACAGCTTTATGTGTTTGTGTGCTGTTCAGCATATAGCACACCAGTAGCACAATTCAAAAAATTGTTTGTTTATTTTATTTCTTATATTTATATACTGCCCTCCCCTTACGGCTCAGGGCGGTTTATTATGAAAGGGGGAAATGGTCCGTGTAGATAAAACTTCATTGGATACGTTATTCCTCTTCTAGTTACTTCTAAATCAGTGTGGAAACAACTGTCTGTTTACAGCTGAGTTTTTTCGCCTGTTTGTGTGCGTGTTTAGAATTGAATCTGCAACCTCTGCAGGACTACTCACATTTCCCAGTTCTAAATAGAAGCTTAAAAGCATTATTTGTATTGGAAAGACAGCCAAGACTACTTAGTCCTTCCCAGTAGGGACCCATGAGCACAACTGACAAGGAGAGGAAACTCTGGCCAGAGCTTCCTTTTGCAAGTACAGCAGGAGTCCTAGAAGGCTAAGAGTAAATATGTACCAGTGGTTAGTCTCACACTGAAACGTTTTAAGAAACTATTTTTAGAAGGCTGATTCCAAACTTTGGAAAAAAATAATCAGTTCTGCTAATAGTTGAAAATTTGGGTAGCAATGCCTATGATAACCATTTTGACTTTGACCCAAATTCATTTGTACAAACAAACAAGCTTTCCCCGTTTTTTTAAGCTTGATGAAAACACTCTTTGTTTTAATTAGGCATTCAATTAAACTTAATTTCCTTCCTAGATTTGTTTTTCTCTGACAGAGTTACAGGTTGTGCAGGCTAGGTTAAAATTAAAACAGTGAGCCTCCACCTATTCACTGGAGTTGGAAGGAGCAAGATGGGTTAATGCCTTGCTTGCTTACTGCCACTCCTGACTCTGAATTTTATCAGGATGTTTATTGACACAGTGGTATTCACACAGGTCAAAGGATGGGTAGGATTTCCACATCAGTTATCTTGGCAATGTGTAGCATTAGGCAACCTTATTGGACTGAGTGCCACAATGTCCACCTGCGACATTGCCACAATGTCCACCTGCGACAAGTGTTGGGGCAGGGATGAGATGTGGTTTGTACTAGATCAGACACATTGGGAGAAAGCTGAGCCCCCATGAAGCTGCCAGCACCCAGGGGTATGCCTAGGATCCAGCTGATGCCTGTGATGCCTATGACATGCTGGCTGCCTTCTCCCATGCCACTGTCTCCAGAGATGCTGCCAGCATGTCAGGGTCTTGCCTTGGCTGCTCAGGTGCTGCAGAGCCAGCTCTCCATATCTAGCAAAATAGACTCATGTGCCGCTGTTTGCCATGTGTGGCAGCAGTTTGCTACCCCTGGGCTAGGGGTTAGCTATCCTCTAGATTTTGAGTTGTTGGTTGCCCACAGGTGTGTCTTATCTTGTCGTATCTGACTAATCCTTTATAGTTAATGGTTATCTTTCATCTTGCCCATAGCTCTAGCCTGACAGTATCTGCTTATAACATATTGCAACGCAAACTATTGATATAGTGTACCTAATTACTGGTGGTTTAACATTTGCTGGTGAAATAAAATGCATATGTATGTCAAACGGAAGATGTCAGGTGGCTTCTCTGTAACTTCCTTTCTTGGATGGGTGATATCTGCAGGGCTGGTTCTCTCACGCTGCACCATACAAAACATTTGTACCAATGCCTGCATTGTGGCCTCCATGCTGCTTGTGACATGACTGGTTACCTGTTCAAACTGAAATAGGATCCTTTGCAAGATTGCAGACGTACACTTCTAATTCACTAAGCAACTATATCCCCCACCCTGCCTGGCCGAAATGTTTGAGCTGGCTCCCAGTCTCTGAAAAGCTGTGGTGACCTCAAGCAGTTGAAGACATTTTGGTGCCTGAAGCCAACAACTGAAATGCTCAAAATAAAATTTAAAAAAAAATTGCAGCCTGTATATCTAATACCTTGAACTCTGCCATCTAAGCGAGGCTACTTTACCTTGCTAGATGGCAGGATTGATCCTGGTTCCAGCTGTACTGTTTTTATTCTGGAAGTGGCTCAGATGAAATGACACTTGCACCAAAGTGAACTGCAGCAGCGTATGGGCAGGAGTTAAAATCTTGCATGGAGGCCTCTTGTTCCTTTAAGGAATAAAGGCAATCAAGGGAGTCTAATGCCCAGTGACCTGTAAGCCTGCTTCTTTGGAGGAGGCGTACAACCTGAGCCAGAGCAAACAGTACACCCAACCTTTATCTCAAATTGCCATCTAGATAAGGGGCCTCGCCCAGTTGTATGGGTTTTTTTCCCCGGAAGCCCAAGCCTTAACCAGCATGGTGTGACTAGTACAGTTTAAACCATTACATTCTTGAGGTTTTTTAAATGTAAAAACAACAACAGCCACACAACAGAGGATGTTGAAAGATGCCATAATGTTGCTCCTGCCTCCTCCTCCTCCTCCTCCTCCTGTCCTGCCCTGTCCTGCTGCGTCTGGCTGGCACTGGTAGGTTTGTTTACCAACATGCTGCTATCCTTGCAGAGCACAGGTGGCTGCTTACATGGTGTTCTGTCTATTTCTGGCACCGGCTGCTTGGCCTCCATCCCTCTTTCAAGTTGCTTCTGATAATGGTAATCAGGTAAGGAATGCTGTTCTCAGCTGGACATGAACATTGCCTTTTCTTTGTTGCTGGCACATCTGACCATGAGGATCTGTTTAAAGGGACAGTGGCGCAGGCTATCAGGAGAGCCACTCATTAAAGTTGGTGATTACTGTTATTATTAAGTTCTTACAAGCAATCTGAGTCTTCAAAGCAGATGCGAAATAGCAGCCAGATGCTATTTTGCTACTTGCTTCTCTCTGCTTCCGACACTTTGAAGTCTATTTGGTCAAGCGTACAAGACAGCCTTTGCCAGTCAAGAACTGCTAGGGACCCCCAGGCAAGGATGCACTGCAGGCCTCCCAATACTCAGGTCTGATCCAAACATGTGAAGCAATAGAAATTGCCTTTCCAGTTCCAAAGATATATTTATTTTATTAATAATCCACTTTACATGCTCCCCTTCTGTGAAGGCTCAGAGACAGCCAGAGTGCCCAAAGATAGCCAGATTCCTAGAAGTTTTGTTCATGTCGATCTTCTCAGAGCCAAATAATTCATAAATGGTTGTTCGATCTGAAACTAGTTAGGGCACATTCTTGTCTTTAGTCTTCTTATCCGTAATGTTCTAAATAATAAAATAACAGAGAAGTTTTCCACATTGCAGACATTCTTCTCCAGTATGAACCAAGGTTATTCCAGCAGTTCTTCGTTATGTGTTCTTATACACAAGATGGACGTTCAGAGTTAGTTACCATACTCTAGGACGGGCCTTGAGTTCTGGAATGACAGGTGATCTGGGACAGGAGGGGAAGGGAGGGACCTCAGCAGGGCAGAATAAGCCATTTTCTTCAGCAGAACTGATCTCAGGCCTGGATATCCATTCTAATCCTGGGAGATCTGGAGGTTGGCAAGCCCGTGGTTTACATAAATATAACTGAGATGATCTATACAAATCAATTTGAGCATTTAGGAATAGTTCAGAATAAATTGGCTTACCAAGTGCTTGAGGTAGGGACCATAAATGTGTTTCTGATCTGCTGTGAATTTTGCATCTATGCAGCCAACTTGCTGTGCTCCCAAATAATGCCATTCAGTCAGGTTTCATTTCATTCCAAGATTCTGAAACTTTGAGGATGAGCGAATTTGTCTTGAAGGATTCCTGATGATCTACTCCAGTCTGCAGTACATTGTCTGGGCTAACTGTAGAAATACTACTAGGATTTGCTTTACTGTTCTAAGGAAGTTTTGGAGGATGCGTTATCGCCTATTGGAAAACCTTTGTTAAAGGTCCAGCCTATGCAATCACACTGAGTATCTAATCAGCAACAGCAGCAAAGCTAAGCTTGCAACAGTCCTTGTAATCTTGAGATGATTTCTCCTTTGCCAAATTGTAAAGAAAATTGCTGAGCTGCATGTAAATAACAGGCCTGAGCCCCAGCCATCAAAAGCCCTTAGGGAGCATAAAAGGGTGTTTAATGACCAGTTGGGAAAACACATGGCTTGTGATTTCAGAACCTTTCTAGGGTTGCAAAGTAATGTTTTTTAACATGGTTACTGCACTTGTTTTTGTGCTGCTTGCAGAAATCAAATGAAACTGACCTAGTGAATCCAGAACTTGGGTTAGAGGTACATGGGCTGCAGCCCAAAAGGGGAAAGGAAATGACACCCTCATACTCACTGTTGATGGCAGCAGCTACGGTGTCACCACAGAGATGAAGCTCTGTTTATGCTGAGAGAGACTTGCACAAAGGCAGCTCTTTATTTGGTTTATGAGAGCGATTTGTATTCTCATTAATGTTAATATGCACTTGCCACTGAATTTAAATTTGTCCGTATATTAACTTTGCATTCAGTGATCCTCATGCATGTTCATTGTCATTCAGTAGTTTTAAAGCTGGCTTTCTCTTGTGAATGAATTAGACAACATCAGCACATTCATTACATTAAGGTGTGAAAGTGTTCAGCTTCCATCTATGGTGCAGCCCCACATTGGACTGCAGCTGTGGACACATTTTTCCAACTGAGAGCTATCTGAGGGGGCATCCCTACCCCTCTGCAGCTGACAAAAAACAGTTTTTCCTGCCCCCCCCTTCCCTCAGTTCCTTTTTTGCTGCCACGTGGATAGGAGCTTTCCATCGTAGCATTGCTTTTTCTGCCTTTGCTCTTACTGAACAGGTGTTTTCTGCTTCTCCGTGGGCTTTTCCCACGCTGCATCTACTTGTGGTGTCCAGCATGGTGTCCAAGGTGCTTTTCAAGAAGTGTACAAAATGCACAAACCAAATGATCCACAATGAAAAAGCACAAGCTTTATCATGCTCCCAAACAGCCCCTTTCCCTTTAAGGAAGGTTTCAAAAAAACACACACACACGCTGCAACGAATCTGCGTTGATTTGTTGCAACAGAGAGACCCATCCAACTAGCAGGTGGTGTTTGAGCTGCTGTTTCATCGTTGCCACGCTCCCCCCGAGTGAACCCCCCCCCCCTCACGGGCGTGATTTTCGGCTGAAAATAGTGTGAAAAATAAAGGGAAAATAAACCAGCAAACGGGCCTCGTGTTGCTTGTGCTTGGTGACTTTAAACAGAGGGACTGCAGCCGGGGAAGCCTCGCTGGGTAAACGAAGGCTTGCCGGTGCGTTGATCTCCGCTCACTCGGAGAAAAAAAAATGGCGATCGCTTCGCTGGAAGATCAGAGGAGAGAGCCAGGGGGAGGGACTTTGCAGAAACCGCACAGAACTTTTCCGCTAGTGTTGCAGATTGGTTGCAGGAGTGTAGCGCTTTCCGGAGGGTGAATCCACTTTTTGGGATTTCCCTGAAAGCGCTACAACGAAGCGCTTTTTGTGGATCGGTTTCAGGAGTGTTGCAGATTGTCAATGATGTTGTGCATAATGGCAAAACTGTAGCGATTTCAATTTGTAACCATTGTGCTATTTTGGACGAGTGCGGAATGGCCCTCAGTTTTCTCTTCAGCGTTCCTCCTGAATTTTGAATACATATATATATATATATATATATATATATATATATATATATATATATATATATATATATATATATATATATATATATATATATATATATATGTGTGTGTGTGTGAATGCATTACTAGACACCTAGAAAAGCATTCCAGAAAGCTGTCAGGGGGGGGGATAAGGAGGCTAAAAAGCCACTAGTAGGGAGAAGCTGGGGTTGTACTGTGTACATAGAGTAAAACTAAGCAAGGAATACCTTGATAGTTGGGAGCATTTATCTGGCTATTGTTTCTTAAGCAACACAAAAGAAAATCTAGGCCATTTCTGCACAGAGGGCCAAATCATGTGATGTCTCCTACCCTCAATAGTGGGATAGTAAATTGTGCTATTTCTCTCCTCCACACTTTAACCTGCTCCACACCTCCACCTGCTGCCATGTCTCATTTTTCCCCACCTCACTAGGGTTCCCTCTAGTTTGATGTAGTGGTTAAGAATGTGGACTTCTAATCTGGCATGCCGGGTTCGATTCTGCAATCCCCCACATGCAACCAGCTGGGTGACCTTGGGCTCACCGCAGCACTGATATATAAGAACCAACTCTTCTTCTTCTCTCTCTGCCGCCCCTCCTCCCCGTGGCTTGGGCGGCGTGGCAGCAGTGTCCCCACTTAAGAAGTGCTCAGGGAGGCAGAGGGAGGGCAGGAGTCCTAAGCAATTGGGGAAGGGAATGTCTGAGCAGCAGGTGGGTGGACAAGAAAGGTGGGGGCGGGGAAGAGAGGAGCAGAAGGGCTGGGGGTCTGACAAATGAGAGGAGAAAGGGAAGAAGACACTTACTAAAAAACGTTAGGGAGAAATTTAATGGAGATTGAACTGATGCAGGGGTGGGAATCTGCTTCCCTCACAGGACAGAGAATGGAAAGGGGAGGGTGGGAGCGAGGGCAGGACAAAGACTGCCAAAACTGTTGTGCATCCCCCCCTCTATACTTTCTTTTCCCTGGTTGCTCAACAGTGACTCGCACATTTTAGGGTGGTAAATCCACTTTCCTGGATTTACCACATCACGAATTAAAAATGTTGAAACCGTGAGCTGGCTACTGGGCAGCCTCGGGACATCGGCTACATCATGTGGAGGGGCCTGAATAAGCCGTGAATATTCGGAGGCTGTCCGGCTACATTATGCACATATGGAAATGCCCCTGCGCTTCCATTCTTGCACAGTCTTGGTCAAAATGGCCAGCCCTGTTTCAGAAGATGCTCAATATTGCTAACAAAGTTGGAGCAGATGGACACAGCAGAGTCAAGGCTTTAATTCAAATAAATGAACTGTTAGTCCCACTCATCGAAGGATGTTCTTTTTGTTCAACTGCAGATCCCCTCATCAAATCTATTTAAGGGGAGTCCCACAAGCTGTTTTCTATTGTCTGGGATCCCCATTGAAAGGGGGGGGGAAGTCCAAACAGTGTTTTGTGGTTCAATAAAACCGCTGTGTATCTTTTCAATGATCTTCCTTGCATAAATGTTATGGAACAAGATGTGCCGAGTTGCCTAGACTGGAGAAAGCCCTTCTGGAATGTATCAGAACTCCAGACCATGTGGGTTGGTTAACACCCGCCTGACCAGATTATATAGTTTCAACACGCTGCCTTTTTCTTTTACAAATCCCACAAGGGACAATAAAAGTCTCCGCTATGGCAAAAGAGATGCTTAAAATTCGTTGCAGTACTGTTTACAGTGCATCTGTGTTGTGTTGTGCTTGCACATTAGGTATTAATCCGAAGCATCTGTATAGCAGGATTATGCACAATAAGTCAGTGGGAATGCATGAACAATATATTTAGGTTTATTGAGGGTTATGTGAAATTTCACAGGCTCTTGGACCTGGTTTTTCACTGATGTTGTATTCTGGACACTGCACAATGACTTAGGGTTGCCAAAACTAGGCTGATGACTTTTTGGTGATCTGGGGTGAGTGGAGCCTGGGGACAGTAAGGCTTGGGGAGGAACTTCAGTTAGGGTATAAGATAATAGAGTTCATCCTCTGTAGCTGTCATTTCCTCCAAAAGAACTGATCTATGTAGACCTTAGATTTGTTGTAATTCCATGGCCCATTCCGCACAAGAATCAATGTGGCCAATTGTTTACAGTAAGCAATTCCGAAATTTAAAATAGTGGAATTCGGCGTTATGCATACCTGCCTTTGTAGTTGAATTCGGTAGCGTTGCAATCGTTTCCCACGGGTTTCTGGTCTCACCAAAAAACACTAGCCAGGAAGCAATTTTTTCTGTGCTTTTCCCTGCCCCTGGCTGTCACTCAAACGAACAGCCAATGGGCGGCCATTATCATGCTCCCGAAAAGCCCCTTTCCCTTTAAGACAGGTTAAAAAAAAACACGTTGCAACGAATCTGCATTGATTCGTTGCAACGGAGAGACCCATCTAGCTGGCAGGTGGTGTATGAGCTGGTGATTCATCGTTGCCACGCTCCCCCGAGTGAAAAAAATCCCCCCCCCCCGTGCACGGGCGCAATTTTCGGCCGAAAATAAAGGGAACTTGCAAACGGGTCTATGTTGTGCTTGGTGACTAGAGACGAGCTTTAAAGCAGCTCTGTGGAGGGACTGCAGCCAGAGAAGCCTCGCTGGGTGAATGAAGGCTCGCCGTTAGTTGCTCTCCACTCGCTCCGAGAAAAAAAAAAGGCGATTGCTTCACCGGAAGATCAGAGAGAGCCAGGGGGAGGGACTTTGCTGAAACCGCAACAATGGTAACGCACAGAACTTTTTCGCTAGTGTTGCAAATTGGTTGCAAGAGTGTAGCGCTTTCCAGAGGGTGAATCCACTTTTTGGGATTTCCCTGGAAGCGCTACAACAAAGCGCTTTTTGCTGATTGGTTTCAGGAGTGTGGCAGATTGTGTACGAGGTTGTGCATAACTGCATTTTAGTAGCGATTACAATTTGCCACACTCCTGCTACAATAAACCTGTGCGGAATGGGCCCATTAATTCTCCAGGCCTTACCTGGAGTCTGGGAGCTGAACAGGGTCATTTCTGCTTCATAATAAAATACTAACAGATGAACCAGCTTTCTCAACTTTCTGCAACAGTGTAAATGTGTAAGGGAAGCTTATTGAGCCATTGTAACTTAAACTAGTTGGATGAAAGAAAGCTTTGTATAGATATGCATGTTATTGCTGTGAGACTGAGCTTGAGATACCTTATTGAACTGCAGCGCAGGTCATGGGGCTCTCAGTTGGCAGCAGCAAAAAAAGAGTGCCAACTTTCTCACTTGCCTTTGCCAGTTAAAAGATGGGTCTGGTGATATTTTTGACTGGTGATGGAATGAAATCAGTATACATTGCTACTTTTTATGTCCCATTATAAAAGAAGTCCCAATAAATGCTTATATATACCTGCTATATAATAAGAAAATGTAATTAATTGAAAATTGTGTGTGTGTGTTTGTATGTGTGTATACACACACCTCATTCTTTACTATATTAATTGGGTAACAAAATTCTAAAACTTTATCAAAGGCTCTTCTGAATTTGCCCTGTGTTTATGTTTTTCATGGCTGGCTACATATATTTATAAACTTGGATCTTATCTATAATCATTACAAACGAAACTCTGCCTAACCAGTGTCATATTTGTGGAATTGCTGGCTGTTTCCACAGCTGAGCTAATGTAATTGTAGCTGCTATCATTAGCTTTCTGACTAACGCATCATAATTCTCTTTTCATCCTAATGGATACATCTCCAAATAGCTGTGTCACAGGGGATAAATGAAACTAATGGCTTTTGATGTACATTATTTCATTATCAACTAAACTCCAATGTCTTTGAACCAGTTTACACTCCCATCGTCCATGTAGCAGAGTACATCTTGCCTCATTACCCTTCCAACAGATTCTGGATTCTCCAGAGATTTTCAACAATCTGACCGAGGTAAAATAGCACTAAAGGTACACTTTCAGGCAAGTTTCTCTAATGCCCACATTAAGAAAAAAAGTTAGAGACTTCCTTAAATAGTTTTTGGCAATATGCTCTAGGATTGAAAATCAGTGGAACTGGCAGATTAAAAGAACAATGGCTAGCCAAGTTCTGTTCCCAACGGAAGGCAGGAGTGTGCTGGGGCATGCACAGGAAGACTGTTTAGCTCAGAAGATAAGGGCTTTCTTTTTGTTTACACCCTCCTGATGTTGCTGTTGACAGATAAGAAGCACTTTGCATAGGTATGATGGATGAATTCAGTTTGCATGGAATTTGCCCAACATGTTTTTACTGGAATTGTCTAGGACAGGTCACGTGATCTGGGAGGTCTTAACAGAAATCATTTAAGTATTTGAGAAATACAAATTCAAATGCTTATGATTAGATTAATAAGTTGTGTTCTCTAGTATGCCCCTGAAGAAAGTGGCTAAGCAGAAGGAAGCTATAATTCTGTGACATAAACAGGAATCAACAAGATATGAAATATTCTGAGTTAATAGAAAAGAGCAAGAGTCCAAAATTCTTGGCAGGGTATGAGCTTCCATGAGTCACTGCTCACTTCTTCAGATATTGCTCAGTGAGCTGTGATTCATGAAACCCTGCTACAAATTTTGTTAGTTTTTCAGGTGCCACTGGATTTTTGCACTTTTCTCCGTTTACAGACAGACTAACATGGTTCCCCAATCTATGAAGAGGATTCTAAATAGTTAATGCCTCCTTGTTTTGACTAGCTATTTTTTTTTTGTCAGCTTAGTTTTCATCACGATGAAATCAGTTAGATCTATGACACCTCAGGTGCATGATGTTTTGGTTTTGCCCTAATCTGGGATTCGAATAGGGTTGCCAGTTCTGAGTTGGGAAAAACCTGGAAACTTTGGAGGTGGAGCCTGCAGAGGTGAGGCCTGGGGAGAAGAAGGGCTTCAGTGGGGTATAATGCCATGCAATTCACCTTATAAGCAGCTATTTTCTCCAGGTAACTGATCTTTGTTACCTGTAGATGAGCTGTAATTCCAGGGGATCCCCAGGTCCCACTTGGAGGCTGGCATCCCTAGATTCAGACCAGATGGATACAGTACTGTTCCCTACAACAGACTCCCTATATAATTTTGAGCGGATCACTTAATGGTATTTCTCAATAAATGTACAGCAAGTTATTCTCTGCTCAGTTTTACAATGCCAAGTAAACTGTTTAGAGCTCCTATCCACTGGAACTGGCTAGCTCTTTATCTCATTTATTCATGCCCTTTCTGAACACAGAAAGCTGTGCAGAGAAGCAAGAGTCAATACTTGGCATAAAATAGATGCAAGACCTTATAATAATCCCAGCTGCACTGCAATAAATGATGCTATAGTTTTGTGCTTCCGGCCCAGTTTTCAGAGAAACCGCTTTATCTTCCTCTTGGACTGTGCACAGGATTTTGCTTTGCCAAGGACAAAAATAAGTAAAAGCAAGGGCAGTGAAATGTCCAGCAGCTGGTTGGAGTGTGAATGCTGTGCAAACGGCTGAGATCAGCAGCGTAGCTCTCCCCACAGCAAACCTCCCTTCCTTGCCATTAGCCTAAGATGTCCCTGTCTTTTTAGGTGAAGGTGGAATGCTCTGGGTGTTTGTACTGTGGGTGCTTGCATACCCATAGATCATTGACTCCATGCTCAGCGGCATTTAGACACACAGAACTAACGAGATGCTAATAAAAGAGCTGACAAAGAACAGTAGAAATCTGCAAGTCACCATTAGAAACAGCTATGCTGGAAAATTTAAAATTTGCTGTATCGACTCTGCTTAAATCTCCACGGCTGACACTTCCCATTCTGTCCAAGACAGAGGGAGAAAAAGAAAGCTTTAGCTCTAGCTATCTCTGGTACTTTATTTGGACTATGTTCCAGTAACAGCTTTATACAGGACATTCTGCAATGTACTTGTCCTCGCAATGTTCCTGTGACATTGGGAAATAATCCTCTACCTGCTGAACAGGGGCCAATGGCACCTGTGGAGGGCAAACTCTTCTTGTACTGGTAGTGCTCTTTGGAAATCTGAGCTAGAGGTCCTAAGGTTGCAGTCCTAAGCATTCTTCCTTTGGAGTATATGCCATTGTGTGGGAGCATGTACTACATGTATCACAGGATTCACGTACGAATAGACATGTATAAGGATGCATTGTAAGAGAGTTCACAGGCTTTAGTGGTCCACTTAATGTGACAGCTCACAGTCTTTAGGAATCTTTATAATTCTTTGAAGATTCACCCCCTTCCTAGCTTGTTCGAGGTCTTGTAGGGAACCTGCAACAGAGCATATGTACTAGGGTTGCCAGCTCCAGCTTATGAAAATCTTGGAGGTTTACGGACAGTGCCTAAAATTGCGGGGTTTGGGAAGGGAGGGACATCAGAGTCTGCGTTTGGAAGATGCCATTTCTTGCAAGGGAACTGAATTTAATAGTCAGACAATCAGTTGTTAATTCTGGGATAATGCCAGTACCCACTCTGATGTTTGTAACCCTGAACAAATATGAAGCTGCCTTTGAGTCAGACCAGAGGCCTGTCAAGGTCAACACATTGCCTAATCCCACTTGCAGTGACTCTCTGTGGTCTTCGCTAGGACTTCCACATTTTAGCTGGAGATACTGTGGGAAACGATAGAAACGCAACTGGATTCCACTACAAAGGCAGGTATGCATAACGACGAATTCCACTATTTAAAATGGCGTTTTTTTGTTCCGCAACCAATTTGCTATATACATCCTGGTGCGGCATGGCCCTGTGGATTGAAGCTTCTGCACGCAAAGCAGATACTTTGCCATTGAGCTAAAGCCCTCCCTAACAGGATGATTTGAACCTGGGAGTTTTGGCCTGAACTTTCTTGTTTTCCTCCTATGAGCTTCTTCCAGTTTTATATCAAGTATATTTGGCTGTTTCCATTGAAACAGCAGGTATATTGGTAAACAACCTATTGCTCCTGATACAATGGGCAATGGGGGTGGGGGGGGGGGTTGAAGAGGTCACACCGGCATGTTGTTTATCTTTTTTGGGAAATCTGTTAGAGAGTTTGCTTTTTAAACAAATGTTTTATTGCTTCATCTTTGCTCCTGTATAATGATTAGTTTTTATTGGCCTGTGTTTGGCACATGATTGCTAATGATGATTCCGTTGCTAATAATGTCAATTCTGGCTACCTACTTAGTATTAATCTAGTTTTATGGCCTATGGAGCAACCTTTACTGAGACCAGCAGTTGATTTATTTGGTTCCAGAGGCTGGTAAATATCATTTGTTGCTTTGCCACCTGGAACCCATTAACTAATGATGCAGATTTACCTACTTGTGTCTTCTGTGTATTCTATGGCTCCGTGTTTCTGAAGGTTTTGTCTGGCCCACCATGGTAGATGACCGTGTTGTGTGTGTGTGTTCAATTCTGTGCAGATTTCTGCTGAACAGAGAAAGCTTCGCTTTCTCAAAGAAAGACTCTTGAGTTGTTATTCCTTCATAGCCATTTTCTGGGCAGGACAAACAGAGTTGCAACAAGATGAGCCCCATAGTTTTTGCCAACACAAAGCAAGCAAACAGCTGCAGACTAAATTGGAGAATGTGCCTGTCTGTGACAAATACTGCCCTTCAACCAGCATCCATAAATGGATGATGAAATTAACACGGAAAGTTCCTAAAGGTAACCTGGTTAAGGATGGTTGCCTTAGGAACAAGAAGCCCTTGAGTAGAGCAAAGGAAAGGTAGCAGATGGCATGAAATAGTGCTGTTAAAGCCTCAGACCTTAAAGGAAAGCAACTCTCTGTGTGGTAGAACTTATTTAACCATGACTCCTCTTTATTGTTCCATGCATGAGTTGGCTCTCTAATGATGTTTCAATAATTTCCGGAATGAAGGTGCACCTCATTCTTGCTGTAAAGTGGGCCAAGCACTTTTACTGCAGCAATGTCCAGGAAGCAAGCAGTCACCATAAGATTAGTTATAATATTAGCCAAGCTATTAGGGAAAGCACGTAAATGGCTGGTGAGCTAACCAAATTAATAAACGAGTTACAGTCGGCCATTCAGCTGTAGGGTGTGTGCATGGGGCAATTTACAAATCACACAGTAGTCAGCATGTGCCGAAAGACAGGCCTAGAGACACAGATTCTATCAGAGTCAAGGGCATAACCTCTTTTGTTCTATACCCCTGATGAAGCTGCCACTGCCTCTATTATCTCATCTGTAAAATGGTATCAGTGATGAGATCCCTCTGTTAAAATTAACTGCAGTCTCAGCTAGAGTTATTTTAATATGTGAGGAGCATGTTGCATGTTCCATGTATGATAAGGGTGTGCAAAAAACAACAGTAATTTTGGTGTTCAGGTATATTGAACCCCCAAGACACCAAATTTCAAAGAAGTCCCTGTGTGAACCCATGTGATTTGTATGTGCACGAGCCACATACTATGTCTTTTGGTTGCACCTTGAGTCAATACAAAATACTTCTTTAAGGTAGCTATTTAGCTTTCTCCTTTTTTGTCTGTTTTGGACCGTTTATGCACTGAAGGTTTCATGCTGGGTTCCAGGCTGGAGTTTTAGTCGTGGCAGGTTGCCCCACCTCTTCCTGCACCCACATGGGGGAGAATTTGGCCTGGTGCACCTCATCCACTCCCTACCTGTGCTCCTGATAAGGGGGTGGGGCAGTGAAGTTCCCAGTGCATAAACGGTCTTGGAAAGGCACTCCTCTGTTTGGAAGCACTGCAATCCTATTTAAAGTGTCCTTGTTGGCCACATGGGTGGCAAATCACCATGCTTTTGTTGCTTATATTTAAAGCTACTTGTTCAATATTCACTCCAGTTTTATTATTGACTATATTCCTCTTCAGGTTGGTTTATTATTTCAGTTAGAGACAGTATCTTTTGTTTCAGTTGGAGACACAGTATTTTCATGGATCTTTGACAAACTTACTAAAATCAACACAACTAGTGTCTGTTTTGAGATTTCCTTCCCAGCACTTCTGAGATGTTCAGTTAGACTAAGTACAACATCTAAGTGGTTGTGTAAGTTCCCTTTCTTTGGCATTTTCAAGCTAAAGAATCTCTTCTGCAAATAGAGCTGGCTCTTGAGAGAGAAATTAACATAGAGCCTCTCTAACTGCTTTTGCTGTCTGCATTTGCATGTATTTCAAAATGTCTCTGTCTGTTAAACTTTTGATCCTCTTGCCCTCCCATTATCAGAATCCCAGGTCCTTTGTCTTGCCTGCTGGGCATCTCACAGTGAAGGGTCACTAGCAGCATGCTATAGTCCAATCTCTAGCAAGTGGCTCTTCATTCTCTCCTTCCAGATCATATAGTTGCCTTCAGTAAGCCTATCCAGTAGGTAGTTATGCTGACTGTTGGAGAAGAATGCCATTTTCTGTTTCTTTTTCACCTAGCAAAAGCCATGTCTTATTTTGCAGCCTGACTGCTCACACTGGGCTCAGAACCCTGTTTGCAAAGTTTAAATATACAAGTGAGGAGGAGAGCACCAGAATGCATTGAAAATAAACTTCTATTAAGAAGAGAAACAAACTTTGTATAGGGAGAAGAAAGAGAAATTCCATTTTATCTAACTGTTGTTTCATTCAGTCTGCTCAAGAGGCAAGCAGGGAAGAAGTGTGATCAGAAGAACAGGATTGAGCCAATCAGGACAGGAGAGGATTATTTTAAAATCAGCAGGAAGTTCCTGTTCTAATTATGCTAAGTACACATCTTCTCTGATGCCCACTATTGGATATTCTTTATAAGCTTTTTAATCATGCACACTACGGATCTTGCACATTCCACCAAAGTAGGGTTGCTAAATCTGGGTTGGGAAGTTCCTGGAGACTTTGGGGATGGAGTTGGCAGTGGGCAAGGTTTGGGAGGGGGAGGACCTCAGTGCTGTAAAATACTAAGGAGCCCACCCTCCAAAGCAGCCATTTTCTCCAGGGAAATAATCTCTTTAGACTGGAGATTGCCTATAATTCTGGGGTATTCCCCAGGTCTCACCAGGGGCCTGCAGCCGTGCTTCTCTACTGTACTCCCCCCATATCTACAGACTGGTCAATTTGAGGAAAATTAGGAATTCTCTCTCTCTCTCTCCTCTCTGTTTTTGCCTTTCATTTGGGAGCCCAATAGGCCCTGTAGCTATGGTAAGGTTAGATTCCATTTGCAGGGACTTGTTAGCTTTTTCCTGATCTAAGTTAATGAGACACATTCGGGTTGCTCGCTTTGACAGCAGGGCAACTAGATTTGAGGGGCTGAAGGGAGAGCAAAAAGCAGAAGCCAAGATATTTCAGCAATGCACACAGCACTGGCTGCTGCGAAGGTCAGCTCCTGGATGCTGCTGCGCTCATGGCAGGCGATGGAATGCAAGGGGCTGGGCCTGGTCAGGGGAAGAAGCAGGAGGACTTTGATTCTTCCCTGCTGAAAAGCTGAGCAGCCCAGTGGCTGTCAGGAGAGCCAGCCACACTTTTGAAGGCAGGGCATTGCTTTTAGCTGTGGCCAGCACTCCTTGTTCCTGCCTCTCTGGGGGAGGCAGGGGAGAACCCAACAGTCTTGCTGCTTCTGATAGTTTTTCATTTCCCAGTCAAAATCCAGAGGTGTAATTCCTTCTCCATGGTACTTCATGGGTTTTATTCCCTTGCCTTGCTGTAGGTACACCTTTGTGTTCAGAGTTAATCCAGAATACTTGTCACCCGCTATTCCCAACTTGGCAAACCTAAGGGGAACCAGTAATTGTAGTTGGGAGATCCACTGGGATTCCAAGAGACCTCCGTGTTGGCAATCCTAGAAGGAGAATGAAGCAGGAAAAGGAGAGCGACTACGGGGGCTTTCAGGAAAGGGGAAAAGTGAGGGATGGGGAAAATGATATGCCTCCTGCAAATCCTTGTGGGTTCCCACTTGTATTATCTATGGACAGGGATCTCCAAGTATGCATGGAACAACCATCTGGAGCACCTTCACTGTGCAACCTCTCTCTTTCCCTTCACATCAGTCCTCAAAAAATACAGAATCACAGAATCATAGAGTTGGAAGGGGCCATACAGGCCATCTAGTCGAACTCCCTGCTCAATGCAGGATCAGCCCAAAGCATCCTAAGGCATACCTTTTCTGCAAAGCCCCAGCCCCACATACATTCTTGCTTGCATTCTTCTTTAGTTTCCCTTCCATGTTCCCTCATTCTGATCCTCCCCATTATCCCTGATTTGGATAGCCCAGGCTAGGCTGATCCCATCAGATAGTAAGCACAGTTGGTCCTGGTTAGTATTTGGATGGGAGACCTCCAAGGTATACCAGCATCATGACATGGGGGCTGACAATGGCAAACCATCTCTGAATGTCTCTTACTTTGAAAACCTTACAGAGTTGCTGTAAGTCAGCTGTGACTGGAGAGCTCTTTCCACTTCCCCAACAACTTGAGTTTCATTTTGCTCACATGGATACTGATGCCCCAGTATGAATAATAAGTACTATTTCAGAAGTACAAGAGTACTATATTTCTGGTGATCGAGAAAAATCACGACATGGTTGGTTGCATGTTCCCTGGTTTCTCTTCTTCCCCTTATTATAAAAGTCTGGCCTCTTTTTCTTTTCCATAATTTCCCTGTCTCTTAGCAAGGAATGGATGCCTCTATGTGAGAGCTCATTTCATCATTATTTCTACTACTGTAAAACAAGTCATTTGGCAACTACTTAGTGCATATTTATTCAGAAGTATATCCCACTGATAGGAATGGGATTTACTCCCTAGTTGTCTCTGTGCACAAAATTGCAGCCTATAATTCAGAGACAGCAAGGTCCTGTGGCACCTTTAATTAATTTGTTGCAACATAAGATTTTGTGGATGTAACTACTTTATCTGATGAAGTGAGCTCAAGCCCACAAAAGTTTCTATTCAATAACAATTCTGATGTCACCAAGATACTTAGGAAGGTGTTGCATAGGGTAGGATAAAGATTCTCTGCAGACATACCTGTGTTGGTAAACAGGTAGCCCAGGAGACTGATAAACAGATGTCAAACAATCACAGTTGTGTTCCTTCCCCTCCCTATTTGAAAAACAACAGTCTACTGCAAGTGTGAGAATGCAGTTTGCTGATCACAATTCCTCTACTATGAATACTCACTATAGGGAATACTCGCTATAGCAATTCCCTGCAGTTAGTACTTTTACCACACTAGTGTTGTAAAATGGTTTTAAGTAGGGATGAGCACAAACGAGCTCACAAACCAAAATTCAGGCCAAACTTGGGCTGGTTCAGAGCTTGGGAATCGACATTCAGGGAAGGTGTGTTCCCAAATCATTTACCAGGCTTTTGGACAATTCAGTTTGGCTGTTGAGGGCCAGACATTTAAACCTAACAGCTGAGTGGTACAACAGCCATTTAACCCCTTGGTTTCGCTTGCCCCCCTTTGAAGAAGAGAGAAAAATCAAAGTGTTAATAAACCTAACCCCTGACTGGCAGACCTGTTCAATGGTTAAGTTTAAATGGCTCTGAGCCATTTAACCCTTTGGTTTTGCTTCCTTCTCTTGAAGTAACTCGCAGCTATTTAACCCTTCCTGAGTGATTCCTGCCCACTTTCTCCTAACCCTGGCTTGCTGTGGGAGAAAAGCAGGCTACATGCTAGCAGCAATGAATACAGGAGCTTATTCCCTAACAACCTTGCCTTTATCAGTGTTTCTCAAATATTCCCTGGGTGTTCATAGGGCGAACAGCAAGCAGAGAAAGGCAAAGAATTTGTGACATCATGATGGTAAATGGGTCTTTAATAAGTGAAATGTGGGTCTTTTCAAAGTGTGCCATTATCCCCCTGTGCTACTTATTTATTTAGAAAATCTCTGTTCTACCTCTTCCAAAATAAAACAATAAAACTGAATAAGAACACAAAACACCATAAATATTAAAATATTAAAAACCCCAGCATTAAAACAGCATTAAACACTGAGCAGCTTAAAGGCTGGGTCATAAAATGATTTTCAGGATATAGTAGTATAAAGGAGAACTATAACAAACAATGAAGTTAAAAGAGTAATTTAAACCTAGATAGTAAGAAATGTTTTTGTCTGATGCCTAACGCAGAGGCGGAGTGACCAGGTGAGCCTCAAGGGCCAGGACAAACTAGAGGTGTGGCACCAGTACTGAAGAAGCACTGTCTCTGGTTGGCATCTACCTCACCTATGCAGACAGGGCCACAGAGAATGAGGCCTGTGAGGAAGGTGGAAAAAGCAGTATGGGAGGCAGCTCTCTTTCGAGTGCCCTGGCTCCAAGCCATGGAGGGCCTTAAAGGTGAGAACCAGCGCTTTGAATTGGCAGACCTGACAGTGCTGTTCCTAAAGGAGGGTTTTACTTAGTCTTCCCATAAACAATTACTTTTAAGATATTTCATTTATTGTTTTCCTTCGAGATTTGTTGTTAAGCCTCTGGGAAGCTGCTGCTTGGGGTGCAGAGGTATGGGGAAGCTCCCCACCCTTCCTCTAAAGTGCCCCATAGCACATGAAATCATGCTGGCGGGAAGGAGAAAGGGAGACAAGAGCTTTGGTCAGATCTGAAACTTCATCATTTGATGTGGGAAACAGTGGAAGAAGCCAACATGACTTGGAAGAAGCCAACTTCCACATTAGGCTACCATGTATTCCCTCCCATGGGATGGGCAGGGGACAGGAACCAGTTTTAGCAGCATTCCCAAACCACACCGCAAATGGGGAGTGCATTCGGCACTGTGCCTGAATCACGAGGATGCTGGTAATTCCGCGGAGCATTAATATGGCCATTGCATCTTTTCCAGGTATGGAAAGGCTCTGCTGGGTGGCTCTGCTGGGTGGCTCTGGGTCCATCATAATCTCTCAGCCTAAACTACCTCACAAGTCTATTGTGGGGCTAGAGGAGAGGAGGGGTGAACAATGTGAAAAGCTGTTTGGGTTCTTGATCAAAGGGAAAAGTTGGATATAAATTGAAAAATAAACAGAAGCATAATATTTACCAAATGTAGTTATTTACTTCCATCCCATGAAAAGCATCATCTGCCCATTTCAATACAGCAATTCTCTATTAAAGAGGCAGGAAAATTTTCTCCAGGGTTGCTGGCAACACTACAGTCTGAACAGTACCCCGGAAGCCCCAAAACTGAGGGTAATGACTGGAGCAAATCAAAGAGTCTGTCTCTGAGGCAAGTTAGCTGGTGAGGAAAGCATGGCTTAGTGGAACTTACCTGTGATCTGGGTACCAAGTATCTGTATTCCTCATCCCTCCTGTTGATTTGCTGTATAGTCTTGGGTGAGTTGGATCCTCCCATGCCTCTGCTCATATCTGGACAAATAAAGGAGGTCATTCTGCTATGGCCTTATCAGGAGCCCTGTGCATTGCATATAGTCAGTTAAAAAATACTTCTCCCACACTCCCCCCCCCCCCAGTTCATTGTTGCTAGTATCACTGAGCAAGCTGATTTTGTTTGAGGCATTAGTATGAACTCTAAGGCTGGCTTCATTTGCAAGTATTAACTTAATAATACTTATTAGGCAAATGCAGATTGAAAATCACTGAACCGCTGTGAATCTAATAGGCCTTTTCTTTCCTTAGGCAGCCTTGAGCCTCTAATGATAGGTATCATTAGCTGTCCTGCTTCAGGGATAAGC
Organism: Paroedura picta; assembly: GCF_049243985.1. Taxonomy (NCBI): domain Eukaryota; kingdom Metazoa; phylum Chordata; class Lepidosauria; order Squamata; family Gekkonidae; genus Paroedura; species Paroedura picta. The sequence goes on along the minus strand of NC_135372.1, from coordinate 99,670,976 downwards.
TGATAGTTTAAAAAGGGGTCACCAAGTGCACGGATTTAAGAATCCAAAGTATCATCTGGAAAGGGCTTTTCTTTTGAGTGGAACTTTTCAGATGGACTCCCACCCATGGTGAAGGGCTACCCTGGTTGTCCCAGGAACTGCAGAAAGATGGAGAGTCAGGCCCCACAGCAGGAAAACAGCCAAGGGTAAAACCTATCAATACAGGAAAACAATTTGTTGAGTTTTAAATAGTATCTTGGCATTATCTGGTTTTGTCCTGTCATATTCTTCTTGGTGTTGGGGGGTGGGATCATTGAACTAACTGCCAGCTATCACAATAATAACAGTTTTTTAGGCTTATGCCTTACCCTGGAGCTGGGCGATCTGGACTATATCAGAAATCCAGGATGGGATCTTGGCCAGGTGATTTAAGAGCTCTCTGCATGAAGTGCTTCACATACCAAGTTTTTGGTCCATCACACCTTTCTAAATAAAGAGGAAAGCAGTCTCTGAGGCAAAAAAGGATGATGTACTGCAGGATTACTTATTATGAAAAATCGCCTGTTTCCTTTGTTTCGAGTGTGAATGCTGCCCCTCTAGAGGTTCTCTGCAAAATGGGGATAAGATTCCCCCCCCCCCAGGATGGAGATACATCTGGGGACTATGAAGCTAAGGGGGATGGGGTGGCAAAAATTCCCTGATGCTGCAGTTGTGGATCTCAGAGGATAAGTACCTTTGCACCGCCAGTTTCCCTTTATGAACTCACATATGAGAAAGCAAATAAGCTGGGGGGGGCATCTTTCTTTGCATTCTCTGTTTCCTGTACTATGAACCTGAAGGCCTCTTACCCAGCATAGGCCATTGAGAGTTTGGCTCATGAAGCTCCTCATCGCCACCCCATGGATCCAGATAGGCACAAGGGGAGGGGTGTTGAGCATCCCATGCCATTTCCCTGACTTGCAGTGACCCCAGGGAGCCACTACTAGCCCTGCTGGGGCAAATCTCTGTCCCAGGTCTGTTTTAGGACAGGGAAATGGCAGAGGAGGGAGGAGACAGTTCAGATCCTTCCCCTCCCCTCCCTTGTGCTTTGATCCATTCCAAAGCAGGGAGCCATACAACTAAAAGCTAAATTTAAAAGTTTTGAGATCTCCATGGATGGGACTCCTGCTGTCTTGTCCTGTTTGATTCTTTGAAGTGAGATAATTTAATGGCTAAAAGGATGGTGCATGAGTTGGAAATCTGCAGTTCATATCCTTAAAACTCACTGGGTGCCTTTTGGCCTTTGGCATATTTTAGCCTTAGCTCCTGCAGGAGGAGAAGCCTACATTAAAAGGATTACTGTAAGGATCACAACAACGTTTGAGTCCAGTAGCACCTTTAAGACCAACACAATTTTATTCAAGGTATAAGCCGGTTTGGTGTAGTGGTTAGGAGTGTGGGCTTCACATCTGGTGAGCCGGGTTCAATTCCGCACTCCCCCACATGCAACCAGCTGGGTGACCCTGGGCTCACCAGGGCACTGATAAAACCGTAATCTGACTGAACAGTGATATCAGGGCTCTCACAGCCTGACCCACCCTACAGGGTGTCTGTTGTGGGGAGAGGAAAGGAAAGGTGATTATAAGCCGCTTTGAGCTTCCTTTGGCTATAGAGAAGCAGAATATAAGAACCAATTCTTCTTCTTCTTCTTCTTCTTCTTCTTCTTCTTCTTCTTCTTCTTCTTCTGTGTACATGCACACTTCTTCAGATACAGTGAAACAGAATTTGCTCAACCACTACTTATTGGGGTTAGTTGCCAGGAAGGGCTTGACTCTAACAGGGTGATTATAGCTGAGAATGGACTAAGGTCTGTGAGGTCTGTGAATGGCAGCAAATCCCCCCTCAGGCTGTGTCAGTGCTGACTTCCTTCAGGCAGGGGGTTGAGGCATTTTCCCCACCCTTCCGGCCCTGTTTACATCCAGGCATTCTTTGTTCTCCGGCCTCTCCAGCGGCAGGGCTTGTGGCTGGGCTGTGGGCCAGGAGCTGATTTGACACATGAAAGTGGGATTTATGGGATGCTGCTTTGATTCTAGTGGGGCTGCAAAGGAGAGGCGTGGAGTTTGGGCCCGGGGCAGGAGGGAGGCTGACAATGGCCAGCTGCTGCTTCTCCTGCCAGATTCTTCTTTGATGCTCTCTAAATGCTCCTTCTTTAGTTGATAGTCCAAATGAAGACCAGCAGGCAGACTGGATGGCTTGCAAGATTCACCCACGCACTGCAGTTCATGTGTTTTGTTTAGGTTGTGGCTGTTTGCCCTGCTATTTTGACCCCAGATTCCTCCTCCTAGATTCCTTCCGAGGACGTTGATGACCGTGTATTTGAGTTGTGATGTCGGTTGTTATCTGAAGATTCCCTCTGTGCAGACTCCTCAGACTCCTGTCTTGTTCTCCTCAGTCTGCCCCTCTGCCCTGAACTTTTATTTTGCTGTCTGAGGACTTCACCAGCCTGAAGCTCACCTGAAGCTCACCACTGACCTGAAGCTCACCTGCCCTCACACAACAGCTTTGCTAAACAGCAGCCCTGGCTGGCTCCAGGCATTTGCAGGCAGTCAAAACGTTGGCCAGAGGCCTAAAAGTAGAAGCTAGCCTTGTGATGTCACCAAGGAAAACAAGCAGCATTCATAACAGCAGGCGGGTGGGGGGGGTCCACATGAGACGATTCTTCATGCTATCCCCTTGCTCCTGCCATTCCTCCCACCACCACCACTGGCACACGGAGCTTTATTTATTTATTTTAATGGCAATAGGTTTATTGCTATCACCCTAAGCTACAGCTAGCGACTATTTAAAAAGTCACCCTCATATCCACTAGTGGTGGCAGAGACATGATGGGGGCAAAGGGATGGGGGGAGGAGCTGGCACCCTGTATGGGCAAGGAGATCTGGAAATCCATTTGTTTCCATTTATTTGGCACTCAGATCTGTTTTGAGTTCAGTCTCTCAGGACTGAGTACAATCTTCCCTGTTTTTGAAAAAGAAAATAATGCAGGGAAGCACAGGAAAACTTAGAAGTTGGATGATTGCATGATGAGGTTATACGGAACTAACCAACCAAACAAAAACCTGCTACAATGTGAGGAGAAACACAGAGCAAAACCTCCATAGCTGTCTGGGAAAGTACCTTGCATTCTGGTCAGTGAAAATTAAAATTCAGACAAAGTTCAAGCAAAGGCAATGGTTTACAGGGAAGCTTGTGAGCAGGGAGTTTGAACTAGGAATGCTCTTGTTTGGAGGATACATTGAAATGAAAATGAAAACTGTCTGTAATAGTGATCTTTAAATATGATTTTAACCCTGCCCTTCCTCTACATCAGTGGTCCCCAACCTTTTTATCACCAGGGACCGGTCAATGCTTGACAATTTTACTGAGTCCCGGGGGGGGGGGTAGTCTTTTGCTGAGGGACGTTGCCGCTGCCACCTGAGCTCCTGCTCCACTTGCTTTCCCGCCGGCACTCCTGAATTCCTGCTGCCCGCTGGGGGGGGGGGCGTTGCCAGCAGCAGCAGCTGTGCAGTGCCATGCTGAGGGAAAACCCCAGCCATGGCGGCCGGCCGCTGGAGAGCACCAAAGGTGAGCCGGTGGCAGAGTAGCAGAGCAGCCCCCAGCCGGGGAGGAGGACGAGGAGGAGCTGCGGCCTGGTACCGACTGATCTACGGACCGGTACCAGTCCCCGGACCAGGGGCTGGGGACCACTGCTCTACATGGTTCACTACTCCTCTGTTTTTTTCTCATACCAAACCTGTGGGGTAGCGTAAGTGACTCCAAGTCAGCTTCCCAACAGAGTGAGTCCAGAGCCTAATCCTCAAGGCCAGGAAGTTTAAGAGGCTTTGGGCCGGTCTGATGTTGGGAGTCCTGAGAGTAGAGAGAGTGTAAGAAGCAAAAATAATTTACTTAAACTTTTCCAGGCTGTTTAGCCATCATTCCTTTAAACTTAAGTCTCAAAACTGCATCTAAAATGGGATGACATCACACTTACATGTTGAGATTCAGTGTTATCTTACACTTGAAAACCCTCTATACTCTTTTTTCAATGAATTCGGGCAAGAAACTTTGTGGGCATAGGGCAGGAGCCAGTTGCACACATGGGAGCTAAAGCCCAGGCCCTTGCATTCTGGCCCTTGTTTTTCATCTTCGTAACTCTGCCAGTCTAATACTGTCCATTTCTGCATAAGGAATCTGTTCCTGGACAGCTTCTGGTTGCTGGTGAGTTTGGAGCATCCTCCACATGATGTCACCTGCGTGCCAAGGCTGTCCAGGGGCTGGCTTGCATTTTGCCCACATTTGCCTTGCTCCGAGGGAAATTGCAAAAAGTGGATTTGCCACTTTTTATCTCTCATCCCATTGGTGAGCAACCAGGGGCAAGCCCGTATGGGGGAAGGGCACAATAGTCTCTGTAGTGTTGTCCAACCTTGGCACCCACCCTTGCCTCTCCATCTCCTGCTGAGTAATTTTTTTTAATGGTGCAGTCTGCATTGCAGTACAAATGCAAAGCTTCATTGTCAAAGGCAAAATAAAATCTTCTGCAAAGTTTCCACAATCTTTTTGGATCAGGCAGGCAAAACATAGCCCCATTTGTGTTTTCTGGAGGTGGGAAATGACCTGGAAAAGGGGGAGGGCAGGTGATTGAGCAGCTTTCTCCCAACCATACAGGGGTCTGAGTGCTTTGTTTATCAGCTAACCATTTACAAATAAATGACTTTTTACGTTCAAGTTGCCATGCTCAGCATCTCAGAAATCCACCCATATATAAATAGTCAAAAAGAACCCAAATCCTAAAGGGGGGGAATACTTATTGTTCTGGCATTTCTCCATAGCAGTGTGGAATTATTGATTTTTATTTTAAATGTATCTGTGTTGTGTCATTACTGCATAGCAATGCAGAAGTGCCTTTTAAAAACAAAATAATGTTTGGGCTGGGGGGGGGGAAGAACGTTTCAGTTCACGAGAGAACTGCTATGCTGTGATTGGTGGCTTGCTGTGATTGACAAGCTAAGGAGCAGGGGGAGAAGTTCAGCTTGTTTTCCCTTTCAGCCTCGTCAGGAGGCAAAAAGCCGCAATGAGGCAGAGGGAAAATGTGGGAGAGGTCTCCTGTGAGGAGGCTTGCAGACACGAGGTTTACCATCCCTTGTTTGCAAATAGAGACCATGCGTCTTTTACCCCTCCGTGTGGAAACGTTCTGAAATTCGTATCTCACTACCTCCATCCAATAGTGGAGAAGTGCATATTACCATCAATTTACAAAGACTTTGGGAGTCCTATTGCAACAGTGGTACAAGGAAATGGAGGAAATATTTGTAACACTTGGAACTACAGAATTACAAGTGTGTAGAAGATGGAACGCCTACACAAACCTCTAGTGATTTTTGGCAAGTCCCTCCATTTTCCGGGATCCCTTTCACAACAGTGCCCTGCCTCGCAGAGGTGTGGCAAAAGTAAATGTTTTGCAGAGTGAATGGGCAGATGTTCAGATACTGTAATAAGAGGACCAAATAAATAATTTTATATCCGTCTTTCCTTGATTGTAAGATGTATTTACTGACCAGCTGCACTGGTCTTTCTATGAAGGAGCTCTGCTCTTCTGCCTTGACAGTTCAAAGTCACTCGTTGTTGATTCTCCTGTCCTTTGGTTTTGTCTGGTCTGAGTTCTAATTGAAACCTAGCCTAGGCCTAGTTGGAAATGATGCAGTCTGTTCTGGTCAAGGTATATATGTATCCTAATACTTCTCCTGCCACTATACGTTATCCTTCTATCATTTATAGAAGGACTTAAAAAAATGTGTAAATGCTTCCCTTTTGCATTTGTATTGCTCCTATATATCCCCTATTTGCAGATAGAGAATTGTTTCGTCATGGGTTCAGGATGTAAGTGCTACTGTTGAAATTTGTGTTAGGTTTCAGGATAGTGATTTTCCCAAGGGCTAGGTGGAGAGTTTGACAGAAACTTGGCTGAAATATAGGTGAGCCAATCAGGATACTGGGGAAGATTATTTGAAAATATTAGGAAGTTCCACTTTGACCTAAATATGCTAATTACACATCTCTTCCAACAGCCCTTGCAGGAGACTCTTCATATCTTATTGAATCATGCAAATTACAGATCTTGCATATTCCAACAGTTTTAAGGATTGCAGCAATATAATGTATGAGAAGAGCCATGCTGGCTCAGTTTAAGGGGCCATGTAGTGCAGGGTCCTATTGATTGATTGATTGATTGATTGATTGATTGATTGATTTAAAGGCCACCCCTCCTCATGGTTGGGCCTGCTTACACAATATGTTAAAACCAATACAAAAATGTAGATTTTAAGACACATCAAAACAATCTGTACACATTGCTCCTGCTCTCCTCGTGAGCCTGGGAGCCAGACACGAATGGGGGAGGGGGGGGTCTGGCAGGGAACCTGACTTGATGGTGATGGTGGACCTTGGCCTCAACCAAATGCCTTGCGGAAGAACTTTGGAAGCTCTGTGGAGGCTCACACTTCAGACGGCAACTCACTCACCAGGCTGGAGCCAGGGCTGAAAAGGGCCTGGCTCTGGTCGAGGCCAAGCACACCTCTCTGGATCTGGGGATCATCCGCAAGTTGGTATTTGCTGCGTGAAGAGCTCTCCTGGCAACATATTCAGAGAAGCAGTCCCTCAGGTGTGCAGGTCACAGATGGGGTAAGGCCTTAAAGCAGGGGTAGTCAAACTGCGGCCCTCCAGATGTCCATGGACTACAATTCCCAGGAGCCCTTGCCAGCATTCGCTGGCGAATGCTGGCAAGGGCTCCTGGGAATTGTAGTCCATAGACATCTGGAGGGCCGCAGTTTGACTACCCCTGCCTTAAAGGTTAGGACTAGCACCTTAAACCTGATCAGAATTCAATCGGCAACCAGTGCAGCTGTTGAATAACTGGTTGTATATGCGCTTTCCATGGGGTCCTTGATAGTACCCATGCAGCCACGTTTTGGACCAACTATAGCTTCCGGGTCATTCAGCTGCCAGCCAGATGCCTTCAAGCCTCCCACAGGCAACAGCTGTCCTCAGTGGTTGCCCACACCAACAACTGCCACTGAGAGGTAACCTGCCTCTGAACATGAAGATGTTTAGCCAGTGGGGCCGATAGTAGTTGAGAAGCACAGAGGGAGGGGAGACCTCAGTCCTGTCCCCTTATAGACCGTCTCCCTGTGCTGTCTCTGCTTCCCTCCCTCCTTGCTGGCTCCCCTTTGATCTGCTTCTCCGCCCGTGTTCCAGCTTCTTCCCCAGAAACATATCCTTTAATTTGCCTTTTGAAAAGTTAGCTAAGTTGGAAGTGTGTTATTAAATGTATTGATGCAGTACTTTTGAAAATGTTCAGGTCACTCCACATCTCAGGCATTCATTTCCACCCTAAAGGTTGCTGTCTGCATTTCTAAAGTGATGCTGGGGGGGGGGGGGGCTTGTCACAGCTTGGCCACCCTGTGGAGTTTTGAAGGCAAGATACATTCAGAAGTGGTTTGCAACAGTCTGGCTCCAATGTCACACCACTGGCGTCCCTTGGAGTCTCCCATCCCCATTAGCCAGAGCCAACCCTGCTTAGCTTCTGAGCTCTAAGGAGATGGGGCTGGCCACTAATGCCACTTGGTCCACATTTTACAAAAAAGAAAAAGAAAATTATGAGAGACCCTTTTCCTTGGCATTTTAAAAAACAGGATAGCTCCTTAAATCTTCAGCTTTTTCTACATGAAAGCGGGGAAAGGCAGATCTTGGGAGGGTGGGAAGAGTTTCGAAGAGAAGGAAGAAGAGAAGAAAAAACAATTGGACCACTTTGAAGTGGTGATGAAGTGTTTGGGTGTTTTGTAAAAGTTTATTGCACTGTATTTGTTTCACCTTTTCTCAAACCAAGTGCATTTCTTAGAGAAGGCAGGTCCTCAACTGGGTCTCCTGTGCATTTTTAAATGCTATGACATAAGGGCTCCCTACAAAGGGAATGCCTTCCAGTCCAGGATGAGGTGAGAGCACAAATGGCTTTCAAGCAACAATGGCTTCTTTGCTCCAGGTCTGAAAAAGTCTTGAAGCTAGATGGTCACCTGGGCATTAATGCTCCATAGCCCCAATGTTCACAAAATATCCTCACGACCAAATAGAAGCTGGAAAGAGCTAGCATTTTGATTTACCCCATTCCATATACAGGAAACTGACTGAGGTTTGTCTGAAATTGTACTTTGGGGATCTGGAGAATCCAGGAATGAACCGAAACTCGTATTTCAGCCCAGTAGATGGGAAAGCTAATTGCATGGGTATAGACTGAGTAACAGGATGTGTTGACACAATCTGTTCAAGTAACAGACTTATCACTTTGATGCCTGTCTCCCACTGTTGAGTAATTACTTGATTTAATTGATTTTAGACTGGCTGATCCTTAGAAACAATTTTACACATTTGGGTAATCAAGTGCCAGGACCTAGTCAATAGACCTGTTTTGGCTAGGCATGCATTTGCACCAATGAGGATGTGCAAATGAGGACTTTCCCCTCCTCCTTATAATGTGACTGCCATTGAGGCTGGGATAATACATTCAAATGTTTGCTTTTTCATTTGCTTCGTTTAAGATTTATCTCTTGCTAACTGTGGTTTCACAGAACCCGCTCTGAGGCATATTATAAAACACTCTTCAAACAATGATATCAGTTTCGAATCTTATGCAAACAATGGAGCTGCAGTGGCATAAAGAAATTGTCCAGTAGAACAGGAACCAGAGAATAGAGGGCATAAACACCGAACCAGCAACACCCCCCCCCCACACACACACATACCAGCACCTCATACTCTTTGGGCATTCTATTGTTATTTTGTAGAAAACAATGCCTGTGTCATAAAACTGCCTCAAGGAAGAGTGTCTCTCTTCGCTAGTGTCAAACTAGTACGGTGAAGCAGTTTTAACTATGTTAAACTATGCTGATAATTAGCTTTTTTAGATTTGCATGCAGGGAAAAGATGCAAGTCTGTCATTCTTTATAGCTTCTTCCATGGGAGGAAGCCTCTTCAGGCCCAGATCCAGATAATAATATAAAAATTTAAAAACTGTTACAGAGTGATTTAGGCATAAAGGGGTAGGAATAGACCCCTGGTGTAACCGAGGGGACTAGAGTCTAGAAGCGCTTGCCAAAATGCTCCGCACTGACTATTCCAATGACAGTGGGTGGTCCGGCAGACGTGTGTGGGTAGAAATCACATTTCCCTGGGAAAATCATGTGTGTGGGCAAATAGTTGGGAGAATGTGCATCCCCCTCTCCACAACTAGATTAATAGTTGGGGGCAGGGGGAGATCTATGGGCTTCCCTCCTCAACTAAGAGCTCTCGTTTATTGTGCAACTGAAAGCTAAACAAACTGTGAAGACAACAAGAGGACAGTCTGCACTACTGCTGTTTAATGCAGACTTTCAGGCAGCCCAGCTAGATGCCATGTTCCAGCGGAAAAGCAAAGTATAAGCCAGAAGCTTTTTTTTAAGGCTTTGCTTATCCAATGGCTTTCCCCTAAGAGGCTGTAAAATTTTACTCTACCATATAAGGTTTGCCTGTGGAACAGAGCATATAAAAATCTAAACATGATGTGATGTGCCAGTGGTGCTTGCTGTTGAATCCTCCACGCTCCCATCTGGACATTCTTCACTTGGTGGAGTTTTCTGGCTAGCAACCTTTATCTTTCTCTCCAGATTTCTCCACGGGGGGGGGGGGGGGGGGAGCAGGTTTGTCACATTTTTGAAGGAAATGTTTTTGCATATATTCATAATAATAGTAAGGGTTTGACACCAAATTCCCACTGTTTGAGGGTTCAACATCATCATCAGAAGGGTTGGTTCTTATATGTTGCTTTTCTCTACCCAAAGGAGGCTCAAAGCGGCTTACATTTGCCTTCCCTTTCCTCTCCCCACAACAGACACCCTGTGAGGTGGGTGAGGCAGAGAGAGCCCTGATATCACTGCTCGGTCAGAACAGCTTTATCAGTGCTATGGCAAGCCCAAGGTCACCCCACTGACTGCATGTGGGGGAGCGCAGAATCAAACCCAAGTCCTCGCTCCTAACCACTACACCAAACTGGCTCTCAGGTGCTGGAGATTTATGAAAATGGGTCTTTGTTTCTCCATAACTAGTGGAAGACGGTGGTGCTGGTTTGAAGGGAAGGCAACTTAGAGGGGAGATATGACAGCAAACATGTCAATAAGAGTTGTACAGAGGATCCCTCCTATTCTGGGAGCTAGAAAAAGGTATGCCAATCTATCATTGAAGATGTTCCCAGGTATGGCCTCACAGCCTGTACAGGGAATTGTTAGACAGGGCCAGATGTTTTGCTTTTCCTTCCCAGATTGCACAATGCACATACCAAATGGCTCCTCTGAAACTTACGCTATATGCATAAATTTAGCAATGGGTGAACTCACCCCTGTTTAGATCATGAATAGATTGCAAATACTTGTTCCTGCAGGTATTTAACTTGGGTGGGGCCTGAGGCATCAGCCAGCCCAGAGGCCTTGCTGTTTGGGACCTGCCACAGACAGTGTTGGCAGAAACAATCTAGCCCAGATTTGTTTGCTTTGTTTGTTTTTGTAATTTGATCCCCCCTTTAAACTGCTTTGCATTCCCCCAGATAGAATCATAGAGTTGGAAGGGGCCATGCAGGTCATCTAGTCCAACCCCCTGCACAATGCAAGATCAGCCTAAAGCATCCAGGATAAGTATCTGTCCAGCCACTGCTTTGAAGACTGTCAGTGTGGAGGAGCTCACCACCTCCTTAGGCACTCTATTCCACTGCTAAACTACTCTGACTGTGATTCCTCCCCTCCTGATATCTAGCTGGTACCTTTCTACATATAGTTTAAACCCATTAACTGCCTGTCCTCTCCTCTGCTGCCAACAGGAACCTTTCCCTGCACTCCTCTTAGTGACAACCTTTCAAATACTTAAAGACAGCAATCATGTCTCCTAAAAATGCTTATATACAAACATACATACGTTAAAATGTTTACATACATACACACATACATAATTCTTTCAGCAACAATAGGGAACAGTGCTAGCTTTTTTTTTACTGAATGTTCAGAGTTGGATCGCAAAGACTTTGAGCCTGTGTTGTTCGAGAACCATTGTTCCTGCACTGGAGTTCATTGAGCTGCTTAAGCAACCATATGACTTTGTGTGGGTCCTGCCCCATTGCTGGCTGCTGGCAACACACTAATATTTATTATTATTGATTGATATGATCAGTGGTGTGAAGGCATGTTCTGAAAGAAAGACCATATGTGATTTTGCTAGCAATCCAGAGAGTTCCGAGAGTGCCAAGCTATGGTTAGGCTACCAGACAGCCTCCTGGTGGGATAATGAATGCTGTTTACCACAGAGATGCAAAAGCAGCACATAATAAAAAAGCCATATTTCTGAGTTTAAAATGTGAACATATCAACAATTCAAGAAAATGGGGGACTAACAAGAGAGAAAAATGGGCATTGTGACAAAAGCAAGTTCAGTTTCCAAGCATGATATTAGATTTTTGCATGCCAAGAGTCATTTTCTGTGTATTTACCAGTGGTATGCAAAATTCCAGTTTGCATTTGTGACTAATAATTCACATAATTTGAGAACTAGTGTTATGCAGTGACTAGGTTTGCTTCAGTGGGAGAAATCCAAATTTTAGATGACTGCTCAGCTGTGAATCCCAAGGAAGGTTCTTTTGCAGGTCATCTCATCTAACAACTTCCCAAGGTTGTTGTGATTCTAAAATACTGCTTAGAGATGGTTGAAGGAAGAGTAGATTGTAAATGGAACATGGGAGGGGTTAGCCAGCTAGCATGGACTCTTGGAGAACAGCTTTGTCAAAGGGGGTTGCACTAGCACAGACCTGGGGGCAATTATTACATTTAGGGGGAAATGTAGAAAATGTGCACGCAAAGGCCTGGATCTCTTTTCCCATTCTACTCTGCATGGCTATAACTGCATGTCAACTTGTCTTAAAGTCAGCTGGGCAACCAAGGGTTAATACCTTCTGGCAGCATAGGTGATTGGTTGTTAATGATTGATAACAATGATGCTCTCTGTGAGCTTTGAAGAAAGCAGCAACTATGTGAAAGCGTCAATGCTTGGTTTGGATTGGAATTTGGAGACAGAGGTGAGCGTGTGTGTGTGTGTGGCTTTGACATAACTGTGCTTGAATTTAGGGCTGGTTAAGTCCTGAGAATCTTGTACAAGGCTGGCAACAAGCTGTGTTTTCAAAACAGGTTGTTTTTTTTTTGGGGGGGGGGATCTTGAAATATCTGCCTGTGATTATAGACACAATGCCCTGATCACACATCATCCTGATCACATATCATGTTTATTTGCATGAGGGCATAACCAGGGCTGCTCATATGGGCAAGAAATCATGCTGTGAGATCAGGGCTAATTTGTCCCTCCTGGAACTTTGCAAGATCCATTCCCTTCTCCGCCTTCTTTCAATTACATAGCACTGTTAGTGCCCTCATATTAACAGCTGTGCTTCATTTTCTGCCTTGCACTCTAAAAGAAATCCAGATGTTGCAAAAGCAATCCGTAAAGCAAAGGGATGAGTTATAAATTTAGAAGAGCAGAATCGTGCTTGTGAGTAGCCATGGCTCAAAGGATGCTCCAGTGCTTGTGTGATGAAGCATGCCACCTTTTCCAGTATCCTCTTGTATGGTCAGACCAATCACGTTCACAGGACCCAGGAGGCTTCTGCCTGACTTCCAGCAATCTTTGCCTGGTGAGTGCTAATCATTGGTCTCTCCAATAGTTTCCCTATTGAAAAGCCCAGATTTCATTGCTGGGATTTCAAATGTATTTAAAAATCAGAGTCTGTATGTGTTTAGAGGTGGTGATGGCTGAAATGCCAAGAAAGAGAGGGATTCCCAATTTAAGTGTCTTCCCCCCCCAAAAAAAACCCCATAAATGTTTCACATCTACTGTCACAGCTGTATTTAGGAGATTTCATATTTCTGTACTCTGCAAAATGCATCAGAAAATTTGCAGAAGACAAAGCCCCTGGTGAAAAACTGACTTAATGCTAATCAAATTTCTCCTGCCTGTCAAAGATAATAAGGGGAAATCGGTAATTAAAAAGCAAAACTACATCCTAACTTCCCAGTTACTCTGAAGTTTGCAGACTAATTCAGCCTGCTCAGGTCCACAAATGGCAGAGAGAAGGATTAATGCAAAATCCTGAGGGGACTTAAATTTTTTGGGAACAACGAGAAGATTGAATGGGAGGATGGGTACATTTGGGGCAAGTGCCAAGACTATGGGAACTCTAACATAATATAGTGCTCACGCTATGATCTAGGAGGCGCAAGTCTGAGCCCCCCCTCCCCCCTGTGTCATGGAAGCTTGCTGAGAGATATTGTGCTGTGCCAGTCACCCACTCCCAGTTTAGCCTTCTGCACAGGGTTATTGTGAGGATAAATTGCAAGCCTATTGTCAGCTGCCTCAGATCTCCATTGGGAACAGGAAAGGGGGAAGGGAATAAGTATCTTAATGCATAAATGTAATCAATAAGAAGCCTTTTTTGTTTTTTGTTTTTTTTCTCAGAGATAATATGAGGGCAAATTTTAAAAACAATTTGAAAAAGATTAAGTAAAAAATATCCTAGTTAATTATTTTTAATGTGCATTATTTCAGTTTTTTGCATAGACTAGTTCTGCTCAATTGCCCCATGCGAGTATTGCTGGCAGGGGCAGTGGGGAGGGGGGGGGAGCAGCGATCTGCTTGAATCTTCTCAGTACAGGAAGAACTTTTTGATAGCAGTGAAGCCCTTTTGACAGTACATGGAAATGCTTTCTGTTGGACACTGGAAGCAGTAATGCCTAAACTGTTATCTGGGAGAGACCTCCTTGTGTGCCCTAGGAAATAAACCTAATTTAATCATTAAAAGCTCCTGTGAGGCCAGAGCAGCCATCCGCAGAGAAGGCTGACTGGTCTGCCCCACGGCTTCCTGATTCATGGCTCTGGCCTTGCCTCCTTCCATTGCTCTGGCCTTCACTCTTTCCAGACAGCCTTTGCTGGGGGTGGATTATTCTGTTGCACGTCAGCATTGGAAATGATTGAATGGGCCAGGCCTTCCCAACTGGAGAAAATTAGCACTCCTCAGAGCAGTCTGTGTATTAGTCTGCATGATTCCCACATACCAGGATTCTAAACCATGGATTATGTAGATAAAGTATCCCAGTTTGTAAGCCAGTTTGGCATTGTGGTTAGGAATATGGGTTTCTAATCTGCCGAGCCGGGCTTGATTCCCCACTCCTCCACATGCAGCCAGCTGGGTAACTTTGGGCTCATCACAGCCCTGATAATGCTGTTCTCACAGAGCAATAACATCAGGGCTCCCTTTTCCTCACCTACCTCACAGGGTGTCTATTGTGGGGAGAGAAAAAGGAAGGCAACTGTAAGCCGCTTAGAGACTCCTTCGGGTAGAGAAAAGTGGCATATAAGAACCAACTCTTCTTCTTCTAAAGGTAGCAATCATGTCCTCTCTCAACCTCATTTTATTCAGGCTGAATTCCCAAGTCCTTCAGGCTTTACTCATAGGACTTGATCTGCAGGCCATTCTCATCACTCTACTCTGAATCTTCTGAATTTTGTCCATGTCATTTTTGAAGTGAAGCCCCCAGAACTGCACACAGTACTCCAGGCGCAATCTGACCAATGCAGTATACAGTGGGACTATGACATCTTGTGATTTTGTTGTGATGCCTCAGTTGATGCAGCCCAAGACTGCATTTGCCCTATCTACTGCTGGATCATACTGGCTGCTCATATTTAGCTTACAGTCCACACATACCCCAAGATATTGTTCACACACCTTCTTGTGGGAAGTAAAACAAATCCTGATTCGCCAAGCTTTCTTTCTTTCTTTCTTTCTTTCTTTCTTTCTTTCTTTCTTTCTTTCTTTCTTTCTTTCTTTCTTTCTTTCTTTCTTTCTTTCTTTCTTTCTTTCTTTCTTTCTTTCTTTCTTTCTTTCTTTCTTTCTTTCTTCTTGAGGACCTAGACTGACTACCCACATTCTTTCTTCCTCTATTGTATGCTCACGACAACCCTGTGAAGGTAAGTTAGGGTGAGAAAATGAGCGACCCTCCCCCAAGGTCACCTACCAGTTTGTTTCAGACCAAGAGCCACTGTTCAGACCAATTACACACAGTGTGAGAAGAGAAGGGGGAGAGGAAATGCACAAGCATGGTGACAAGCCCTATAAAGGTACATAAATCTTGGCTTAATTGGTGTGTCTTGTGATGTTTGAATGCAGCCTATTTTTCTGGACTGCCTTTCTGCCCACAATGAAAACTGTTCCTCCAGTTATAACCTGGAGAAAGGTATGCCTCGACTACCAGAAGTTTGGCCAACGCTGGTGTACATAGGTGGGTCTCTTCCCCTGATCCTTTCCCTAATAAGTCCATGGTGCAGAAGCTGAAGTGGCATTAAGGAATGTATGCAATCAGTGAGTCTAGCAGGGAGCCACCCTAGTGAGCGGCATAAACCGTGCAGAGGACTTAGTGCAGCTGTGATCAATTTAGCCAGAGTATGCATGCCTTGTGGCTCACCTTAAAGCTCTGCATTTGGATTTCACTGTGTTGAAAGACTCAGGCAGTGGCATAAAATTCATGCTTTTACCTGCTTTCCCCTGCAATTCTGTTAGCTATTGGTGAGGCAAGAATTCAGCTGTACCTTAAGCTATTTCAGATTCCTCATTTCCTTTATAATTGTCTCACCAACATTCTGGGGGGCTCGCTGCCTGAGGTTTGGTAAGTTGTCCCTGGAATGCACAAACTGAAGTTCAGGAAGGCTGAACCAAAAGGAAGGACAAAGGCCAAGTTCCATCCGTCTACCAGCTCTTCTGTGTGGCTGCAGTGCTGGTGAGTTTCCTCTCTTGCCCCAGGGGCTGGGGTTTGGAATGGTTTGCATTGGACAATTGAAAACAGAGGGCAGGAATTTTTTTTGTACATATGTGGGTTTGGGTTTGTTTTTGGTTTCTTGCCTATGAAAAGAAAAATGACCCAACTAAATAGCAGAGACCACCTAGGATACTGTATGCTTCCAGAAGGGGCTTGGTGAACGGGTCAGCCATTTGAAGGTTTTTAGGCTGCTCCACAGAAAGAAACTCCTGACTAATTTCAGCTACGTGACACTGAAATTCTGGTGCTGCCAAGGCATAGAGTCATGATATAGTGGCCATGAGGGATGTAAACTTTATTCTGAAGCTAGTGAGCTGTACCATCACCAAGCAGATTAAGCAGTAAACACTGTTAAACCACAGCCACAAATAACCGCAACCTCCATTAATGAAGCAGTGGGGCGAGGGGGAAGAGGACGATGCACTTCTGGGAGCTCTTCCCCCTAGAAAGTTGGCCATGCATGGCACGGAGGTGCCGCGTCAGAAGCGGGAAGGGGAGGTGCGAGTGGCTTCTTTCCTCCCTGGCCAGCCTGCAAGCAGCTTCCTGCCCTCCCACCCTATATGTTAGTGGATCCTTGGTTTTGCGTGTTATTAGGTTCACAGTGTGTTGGGGATTTCATGCAATTTGTTCAATTTGTCACAGCTGGTAGGGGACAAGGGAAAGGAGCCGGAACAGGACAGAGGAAGAGTGATTGGACTCCCCTAATTGCACCAGCATTGAGTACGGCCGACCTGGACAAGGAGGTCCAAAGCACTCAAGGTCAGATAGGCTGCAATGGGCTGAGGCAGGTCCACGCCTCCCGAAGTATTCAAGCAACCTCTTGTTAAGCTCACTCAGTGGCAAGGGTTCATGTGGCCCAGCACAGGACTGGGATGGGATACCCAGGGCACCATTTGAGTAGCTTAAGGGTCGGATGACCCAGGGGAAGTTTAGGCTAATAGTGGGGCCAGGCACAGTTGGTGAAAGGCGACACAAGGGTGCTTTATCAGACAACATGGGGGGGGGGGGAGAAATCTGAGGTGTTATTGTTAGTTCTAAAGTTTGTGCAAAAACTGACACAAGCCAGGGCAACCAGAACTCAGCAACAACAGCATATTGCTTCCGCAGTGAAAGAGTTGACTGAGTGTGGCCTTAGTGACTTGCTTCAGCCAGGGAACTGAACCCTTTATTATTATCTGATAGAATCTCAGGGGGGAGGGGGAATGAATTCAGATGCTTTGGTAGCAAACCAGAACTTAATACAGTTGGCATCTAAGCTCCCCACCAGCTGATTTCCAGTAGCGCGACTTCATCACACGGATGATACTATGGAGGGCTGGGTCACCATGCTATGTATGCCTGCTTTGGTAACTGACCTCCTTAATTTAACTAAAGAGTCTGATTCCCTCTCCTGGGCATTTTGTGGGCATTCGTGGCTGGTGCAGGTCTATATAGCTATATCGGGGAGGGGGATTAGGCCTCAGTGTTTATCTCATTAACCAATTAGATTAACAGGGTTGATCCAAATGAACAAATTGCCCTGACAGCAGTCTACGGGAGGGAGGGGGCACAAGTATTAGTACTTGGAACTCAGCTGCAGGTGGCAGGTCCTGTCTAGGAGGCAGCTACAAATGACGACAGGAGCACTGTGGCCAGAGTGCCCAGAGTTGTTTTCAGTTTAATGTTCAAGCGCACAGGGACCTGATATGGGTGAGGATTGTGGTCCGAGGGGGTTCCCTGTCGTATTTTATCAATTTGAATCACACCTAGGGAGTCTTCCCCAAAGGGACAATTAAACATACTGATGGGGGAATGCAGGTCGGTTTACCCCAGAATCGGGGGGGGAGGCTTTATCACCCCTGTCCCATGGTCCTGATCTGAATTGGATCCTTGAAGCTGAAAAAAGAGTTCCAGCAACTCTGTCCACTCCCAGCATCATGTGTAGTTAAGCCAACACCCCTCAGATAGATGGGAGAATCTCTAGAAGAGGCAGCCTTGTTTGCTGTAGTCAAAATAACAAAGGGGCTTGTGCCACCTTAAAGGCTAACAGATTCATTGTGGCATTTGTTCAAATACGGTGGCTGCTTTGTTCTTCACAGCTATTGCGTAATCCATAAACAGATTTAATCAGTCAGTTAAACCCATACAAGCTATACATCAGATTGGACTTCATGACGGGATATACAAATGTGTTTTTTAACCCTACAAAGTCTTTATTTATCTCCACAACAACAAGCCTGCCAAGTAGGATAGGCTGGGAGAGAGTGACTGGGTCAAGGTCACCCAGCCAGCTTCTGTGATAAAGTAGGGATTCAAAACTGGATCTCCCAGATTCTAATCTGACAGCAACCACTGCACCACACTGCCTTTCAGCCTTGGTGGGGATGGGGGAAAGGTTGTGATTGTATTTCTTCCCCTACCAGCTTTAAAATAAGCAGGACAAGTCACATCAGCATTTCTCCAACAGCTAGGCCCCAATTCCCCAGAGCTGCTTTCTGGGGATAAAAAATAATGTTAGGTGATCCAGTTGTGAACCTCCATCGTAATGTGTGGCTTGACCATCAGTCAAATTCTTATTTTAATTAGATGCAAGCCCTAGAGTGAAAAGAAAAGATAAATTGCTTAGAGGATTGTAGGCAGTGTCACCTTGTATTTAAAGCACTGGACTAAGAACTGGAAGACCAGCATTCAAAAGCTTACATTTTGCTATGAGACTTGTTTGAGGTCCTTTGGCCATCAGTCACTTGCTCTAACCTACCTCACAGGGTTGTTGTGAGAATAAAACATAAGAAGGGATAATCATATATGTTATACCGATCTCCTTGGAGACGGGAGGGTGGAATATGACTAGATACCCAGATAGATTATAATTTGCATTTGTTTAGTTAGAGTTATAACCAGGAATGGGTAACAAAATGAGTAGGCAGAAATATTCAAACCAACTGAAATCCACCTAAGACTCAGCTCCTCTTTGAATGAAATCCTCTCCGGTTTCTTTCTTCTTCCTTTCCCTGCATTTCCACCAATGGCACTAAAGCCAGGGCAGCACGGTACAAATCACAATGTGAGGCTGTGTTGCTTTCCTGTACCTTTCTTTCTGTTTGGACATTTGCGGGGAGGCCATTTGTTTGGCTTAGTGCTGTGTTGTTTGCTTTTAAAGAACACGTCGTTCTTTGCAAATCCCTCCTACTTGATCACCGGCAAACTGAACTGGCCAAGGCTCTCGGGGCTGGCTGTAGGAGAGCACACTGCATCCGATATGTGGCAGCTCCTCTTTAGTGAAAGCCTGCCCATTCTTATTTGCCATGAGTTGATCCTAAAACTTCCAAGAAGGTGGCAATAGCTCCTAAAATATATAAAAATAAACCAATCAGTTCATGTGAAAGAAACAGATCACCCCCCCCACACACACACACACACACACAAAGAGAGAGAGAGCTTAAGAAGCTGTAGATGGCAATTTGGGTGTGCCTCTGCACAGTGCGTGAAATAGGTATGAACTTCATTGGCTCCCGTCCTAATCCTTGCTTCCACTTGTGCTGCACCCTTTTCCATTGCAGAGGCAACCCCCCCCCCCCCACACACACACAGAGCACACTGCATTCCTCTGGCACCAGGAGCCTTCCGTTCATGCAAGGTCAGTGTTTTCCAAGGAGATGAAAAGCACCAGAGGGAAGCGCTGTACAAGGGGGGGGGGCACCTCCACAATGGTCAAAGAGGGGTACAAACAGAAGCCCTTAGGATCCAGTCATTCTGTGCCTTGGTTAATGTTATATAAATATATATATATATACACATACATATACATATACACATACATATACACACATATATACATATATATATATATACACACATATCTACATATATATATCTATATATATCTATATATATCTATATATCTATATCTATATCTATCTATCTATCTATCTATCTATCTATCTATCTATCTATATATATATATATATATACACACAATATTTATAAAAGCGAAAACTAAAGTATTCATTTGTCCACTGCTGACTGAAGGGAGATTTTTGTTTTTCTGGAGAAGAGCAGGCTATAATTCCTGTGGAACTAGGTCCCAAAGAGTCTTTCTAAAGTCTGGCTTCCATCCTGGCCGTGGGAGTAGAGATGGTGCTGATGCCCTAACGGACAACCTCCATCCGCCAGCTGGAGGCGGGTCGGCCATACTTGTTCAATTAGATCTATCAGCCGCTTTTGATATGGCCGACCATGAATTGCTGGGAGAAAAGCAGGGTATAAATAAAAATGAATAAATAATTGAGGCAGTTGGGTACTTCTAGTTTGCTGGAGTGAAGGCAGAGGAGCTGGTACTAAAACTTTGGATCATCAGGAATCAATAATTTACTAACATTGGCTGCCTGCAGCTCTATAACTTGCATTGAGAGACTATATGAGATTTTCAGGTTTGAAATGACTCTGTGGAATGATTCATGGATAGAGTTATGATGTTCGGGATACTTTCCTAAAGTAAAGCAGCCGTTCATGGGGTTGCCAGGCGCCCCCTGGCGTGGAATGGTAGGGGGTAGGGTTGACAAATCCAGGTAGGGAAACTCCTGGATTTGGGGATTGAGCCTGGGGAGGACAGGGACCTCAGTGGGGTTCAATGCCATAGAGTCCACCCTCCCAAGCAGCCATTTTCTGCAAGGGAACTGATCTCAGCAGTGTGAGACCCACATAGGGCTGGCATCCCTAGCCCTTCAACACATCTAATTCCCTACTTGGGAGAATTCAGTTTCTTCACATGCCACTTACTCACTCTGTAACCTTGGCCAAGTCATCAGTGGCCTTCATTTGTTCTTCATCTGTCAAATGGAGACGACCGCCCTCCCTTTCCTGGCCATCTCCAATGGAATGGCTGTGAATAGGGAAAAAAAACAGTGTGACATCCACAGAAGAACAGTATTTTGCCCGAACAGAAATAAGGCAAAGATCTCATGCTGGTGGATGTGAGGGACTTTTTATGGTTGCAAGAGCAGCTGTGTACTCCAACAAGCTGTTCATTGTGGGGTTTATTTTTTAGGAAGTTCAAAATGACTTTTGTGGACATGGAATTCGGAGATTCTTTTGTATTCCAATTTTTCATTTGGGAGACTTCTGTTTGAGATGGTTAAAATCCCTCTGAAGTCTGCCATTACCTGAAGCAGGTTCCTTCCTTTGAGGCCATGAGCAATGCACATGTACAGAACCAGAGCCAGAGCACTAGAAGCTGCCTGAGGTAATTTTTGGCAAGTTGTGTCTTCTGTGGTAAACTGTCTCTTAACTGCGGGTGTGCTTTGAGTAAAACTGAGCAGTGTCTTGCTATTCTTGGCCAGATTTTTAAATCATCATGAAAGTAGTGAGAAACAATCTGCTGCTTAAGGTACATGCAACAAAGGTGTTTCTTCCCTCAGTCAATGTTGATGAGTGCAGAAAAGCAGTTATCAAGTGACAGCATATTACATTCTACATGCATTCACTCGCTAAGCCAGTCCATAAGGAAGATTTTACTTCTTGTTTGGATTTCCAATCAAGTACAGAAACGTGCTACGAGTCTATTAAGTACTTACCCAGACAATACAGATGATCCCCTTACTTAATGGTTACATACCTACCCTGGTAACTTAAGATGATATGCGAACCTCAATTTCAACAAACTCTTATGTTGCATGCAAAATTATAAAGGACATAGTTCTTTTGCATTTGACTGCTTTTGCATGGATTGATTTGATCATAACTTTGTGTGTATATGACACACGTAGAATGACATGCAAAAGACCTTTTTCAGTTTAAATGATAATTTCTACAAATATGAAACTAAGATCAAACTGAATGTTTTCCTGTTATTGTTCTCTTTTAAAGATCAGTGCTACCGGTTGCAGATTGCTGTTTTTGCCTTAGAAAAACATGCCATTTTAGTATTGTTTTTGGGTTATCACAAAGTGCATTATTTTGTTTTATTAAGTATCTTTGCTGTTAAACTCTGTTTGGTTGTATTTGTATTCCATCCACAGATTAACTGAACAGCTTTTCCCCCTCATACCTCCTGTATATTCTGTTTTACTCAGAATCGTGGCTGTCAGATAGTGGAGACCTGACTCCTCCACTTAAAATGCTTGAGAGAGGCCTTGTAGGTGGAAGAACTCTATGTGTGCATTGAAGCCCCAGCTCTCTTCATGGCTGTTCAAATGACAAAGAAACACATTATACTGCAACATAAAACCAATATTTTGAATTTAATTGGTAATTCATGCTTTGTTATGTGTTTGTAATATATATCATATAGTCAGAAAGATTGCTCAATAGAGTAAGATGACCAGATGTCCTGCCTTTGGCGGGACAGTCCCGCCTTTGGGGCATTTGCCCCGCATCCCATGGCGTTTTCTAATTGCCCCCCCCCCCCGGCGTTCTCCAATTTAAAAACATTTTTTTAAGTTTTAAAAAGTTTTTTAATTTTTTTGGCCACGCACCATGCAGCAGCCCAGCAGGCAGCCCCGTCTCAGGAGGCCCCCGTGCAGGTGCCTGGGCTCCAGGGCAGGGCTTCCCAGCTGGCTCTGCTTCCGCCTGCTCGGGCAGCCTTTTCCTCCATGCCTCCCTGCCTCCTCTTCTGTGGGGCTCTTCCTGGGCTGCCGCTACCACCCTGAGGCCAGTCAGGGAGGGGGGAGGGGGGCCCATCTGCCACCGCCACCACCGTCACCCTGCCACCGCCCTGCTGCCGCCCTTCTGGGGCCAGTTGGGAAGGGGGGAGGGGGGAGGGCCTGCCGCCGCCACTACCACCGCATTGCCATCGCCCCACCACTGCCCTTCTGAGGCCAGTTGGGGAGGAGGGGGGAGTGGGAGGGGGGAGGGCCCGTCTGCTGCTGCGGTGGCAGCAGCAGCATGTCCCGCCTTGTGGCCCCAGATTTCTGGTCACTTTACAATAGAGTTTTTTTCTTTTTTCATATTGGAAGAGGTTAGTCATTCAGGTTTAACACAAACATTGAAGAATCCCTTCTCCTTCCATTGCTAATCTAAAATTTTTGCATTAGTGATGTTTGTATGATAACACCAACTCTTGACATAGGTGAGACCCTCAGCTTCCATTTATGGTTTGGAATAAACAGAAATGTCCCTAAACATCTTAGATATCCAAATTTATTTTTAAAGGATCTCCCCACCACCCCCTATTCTTGTTCATATTTTCCATCTTGTTCCATTTTGTCTGAGGAAGTGTGCCTGCACACGAAAGCTCACACCTTGAATAGATCTTTGTTGGTCTTAAAGGTACCATTGGACTCAATTTTTGTTGTGTTACTTCAGACCAACACGGCTAGCCACTTGAATCTATTTTGTTCATACTGTAATCAGAATGCTGCTTTCAAACCATTTCCTGTTCACAGCAGCATTCATTGTATTCTCTTTGACCATGACCAGGCTAGAATTTCGGGATGGGAGAAGCCTGAACACCTTTGAAAAGCTACCTCGTTAGGATTCATGGGACAATTTGCAAGCCTTCCAATCCAAAAGAGATGGGTTCTCTTTGACACAGATGTCTGGCTCCACAGCTTTTATAAATCAGGCCTTGCTCTGTGATGCCAGTTCACAGCCTCTGAGGATTTGGCAATGAGATTTGTAGTCTTTGGAAAGAGGATACCGCTGTTAAGTGGCCTGGCCCAGCAGGAGGCTGGAGGGAGAGTATAAGCCCCTCAAAGCAACAGCCCACCGAGGTCACGATGCGCTGATCAAGTACAGAAGGGCTTGTTCCTACAAGATCTCTTGTCAGTCCATCTTGTGAAATCACAAATAAGACGGACCATAGAACTGGGTGAGTTGAGGGTCTCTGGATTTTTGTTCACAGATAAGCTGCCACCTTTGGCCGGACTGTCTGCAAAAGAACTCTCTAGGCTGGGAGTAATAAAAGTCTGTTGGAGGGAGGAGACCAAAACAGCAAGCAAGCAATCAGTTGTCTGTCTGTTATTGTACATTCACAGAATATAATAAATCCGCTGTCTCACTCCCTGAACTCTGGTGATTGATTCCTCTCTCTGGCCAAGACAAAGCCTCCCCTTTGTGCTCCCGGCCAGTTGATCTGGCCAAAGACGATCTGTGTAAAAGGGACCACTCCTTTTTTTTTGGGGGGGGGATGTTTATCTGCCTTAAGCCTGCTGTCTTAAGCTTTGAACCTTTGTTCAAATGAGCAGATACCTTCACATTTGTGCCAGGTGGAGAGAAGGGGGCAGAGGCCTCAGCCCCCTTGCTGCAGGAGAAGGGATACATTTTGCTTATTGGATTCATTATTTTGGAAGATTATGGGCACCTATGAGCACAGGATGAACAACATCCAGAGTTTGGGGACAGCCTTTCCTACTAGATGCTGTTGTCGTATTTCCAAGGGGTATGTCAAAGGCTTGTATGAAAAACCAAGGATTTTTGGTAATCAATAGAAACTTCTATAACTTCTATAACTTTGTCACATAGTCCAATTGTCTTTGTGTATTTTTCAGCATCTTAAGAACTGTTAAGTGTTGGAAATGTCTAAGTTCAGTAAGAACAGTTAAAAAAACAAACTAGTGAAAATCTTTTACGCAAATAACTTCCTAAAGTTAATCCTTCTTCTCTTTGAGTGCCCTGCCATGCTCAGTCATCATAGCCAAAAGGGTATTTTCAAGATCACTGAAACATAAGAGCAAGCAATCCTGAAAAATCCACTGATGGGAGGGAATCTTAGGTGGGCAGGGCAGGGCAGGGCAGGGCAGGGCAGGGCAAGGGCTTGTGAGAGCTCCGTCTCTTTGGCAAGGCACCAGTTTCACTGCATTCCTTTCTGTCGTGTATCCTCCTGTGCTAAAAATGAGCTTGTATTCTTTAATGGACAATTTCATGCCACAAATTAGAAAACTTCTTCTCGGGGGCAGGGGGGACGTTGTAATCTAGATCAGGGGGAGTCAACTTGTGGTCCTCCAGATGTTCATGGACTACAATTCCCACGAGCCCCTGCCTGCATTTGCTGGCAGGGGCTCATGGGAATTGTAGTCCATGAACATCTGGAGGACCACAGGTTGACTCCCCCTGACCTAGAGCCTCAGGGAGGCTTGTACATCCTGAACTAGTTCAAGGTATTTTGTTTCCTCAGGTTAAGTTTTAATCTTATGTTACTCTATGGCTTAGTTTTCAACTGTGACCTTGGGATAAGGCAGGACAGAAAACTAAAGAAATCCTTTCTCTCTAGTTCTTTTCATCAAAAGGAACCTGTCACAAGTCACTGGCTGCGGCATCCACAGCTGGGCAAAACTGGAAGCACAGCATTAAAGGGGTTGTTTGAATCCAAACACTGACATGAACGCTGTCAGTGTGGCTGTGACTAAGCTGCTCTGTGCCATCGTTTCCCCATCTGCAAAATAGTAGCAGGTCTGCTGCTCCATCAGCCAGTCAGAGAGAAGCAGAGACATCTGTGTGGAGACGCTGAGTAATGGGGCTGGAATGGGACAGGTGTAAAGAATAGGGGAAGAATGCTGGGAAAGCTCAAGGGGTTCTTTGCTGGCCTGAGTTAAGTAAAACTTTGGATGCCTCCACCCGTTTGATAGAGTGGAAAGGGAGAAGTCTGGGATGAACATTTCACTCACGTTGAACAATGTAAAAAAATGAAGAAAGAGATGCTCTTCAAAAGCCCTCCGTGTTCCGTCATAGCAACTGCAGCGGAAGCAGATGTGGAGATTCCAGTAGCCGTTATGTGCCAGGCTTCCTTCAGGGCCAATTGAGGGGATGGGATTTGTGCACACCCCGCAGCTCCACTAGTGAATGGGCCAGCCACAGGGCAGAAGCGGAGGATAGGTTTGGAGCAGCTTGGAGAGGGATGGGGGAGTACACCAGCTGGATTGCCATATTGATTTATTACTTACTTGGCTATTTTGACTTTCTTCTATGCTAAAATAAAAATAGAGTGCATGCACTCGAAAGCTCACACTTTGAATAAATCTTTGTTGGTCTTAAAGGGGCAGTTGGACTCTATTTTTGCAGTGCTACTTCAGACCAACCCGGATACCCACTTGAATCTTTCTTCTATGGTGACATAGGGTCTCCTGTGTGTGTGTGTGTGTGGGGGGGGGTCCTCTCTGGCCTTGTTGGTAGGAGGTTCAGGGACCCAGGCTGCTACCACAGGCAGATGTCCCACCACAGAGTGGCCAGAGCATAGCCAAGCCCAGCCTCCAGAGTGAGCCAGGTGTGGCCAAGTGCAGTTTGAGCTATCCTCTGGGCATGGCTACTGTTGCTGTCACTGCTTACTTAGGTAGAAGTGCAGGAATGCACACCCAGCTACTGTGGGTCACTACACAGGTGTGTGAGTGGTCTGCCTTTCTCTCCCTTGTCTCAGTGGTACTGTTGAGAGGAGAGCTAGGTCAGGTTGCTGGTCTCAGGCAAGAGAGTGTGGGGGTCAGGAGCCTGCCTATCTGGTGTGTCACTTCTGGTGCAAACTGGAAGGGTTAATGCTGTAGCATGTATCCAGAACTCTCTGGTTTTCTCTTGTGTCCATTCGAACGCAAGTGAAGGCCCTTGTCCCATTTGCAGTCCAAAACAGAAATGAAAGTTTTTAAAAAGCAAGTCCTTGCTTGACAATATAACTGTGTAATGGGTCAAAAACCTACATCCTGATTTGTGGAATTCATAAAAGTACTTTGGCCTATAGACGGCCTCCAGCCAGAGATGTACAAACTGAAGCCCCCCCTCTTTTTAAAGCATCCCCACAAAGTTATGCTTCAGTCATCCTTTCTCTGTCCTCAGCATTCTCTTTCCCAAATCTGCTTTGCTCTAATCTTTTTTTGGCAGGGAAGAGTGCAGTCCAAGCATGTTATCATGCTGTCTGTAAAGGAAGATGCACATTTTCAAAGGTCCTGCTGACATGGCACCATTTTCTTTCTTTCAGCCCTTCATAGCAGACGTTTCTGCCCCATGCCACCTGTAAACTTCTTTTTTTTTAAGATAATTGCCTTAGTGCTTTATCATTTGCCAATTAAAATAAAAAGCCCTCCAAAGATGCAGTGGAGGAAAATGACAGTTGATGGAGGAAAGTGCTCTGAAGCTCCCATGAGGATGTCTCGGCAAGCACTGTGCAAAGAATGGGAAACAGAGAATCAAGCCCCAGAGTGTAGATGCACCTTTATAAGATTTTTTTAAAAAGAGGTTTGGGCTTCATCAAGAGTCTTCTCTCTGCCCAATTTTCTCATGAGAGATTTCTCTGCTGCTTGGTGTCCAATTGGATACCTTTCTGTTGCATTCTCCTCATAGCAGCTCATAGCTTGCAAGGCATCCAGACTAGGGAGGACAGGCATCAGGGCAGGGAGGGACCGTGCTTTTGTGTGCCTGGGCTCATAGGAAGTGTAAAGGAAGGCTGCAGCCAGGGTCATTCTGGAGAAGAGCAGGGCCATGTGTCTGACTTCACAGGACTGTGATCTGATTTCCTAAGGTGTAATTTTAGTTCAAGAGAGTAGCACTGGACCCTGATTTGGACTGGGGCCATGGTGCTGGACTGAGAGTGAATGACAAAACAAAATCAGAGTCCAACGGCCCCTTTAAGACCAACAAAGATTTATTCAAGGCGAGAGCTTTTGAGTGCAAGCACTCTTCCTCAGACTATGAGAGTGAATGGTTGGCTCTATTCCCTGGTGCTGTTTCCACTACAGGAAGTGACTCCTTCGCATTACTATTAGACTCCATAGAAAGAAGACAGCTATACTGGGGGACGGGGGGGGGGGGCAGCGGCTTGGATCTTTCCCTATTAGGTTTGAAGATGGGCAGGATTTCATCATGTGGAGAACCACAGTGCCCTCTCCACCTATGATTTGAACTTAAATTACATATTAGGAAATTTGATTATGGATCTCCATTGTCATGGATCCATCCTTTCTTTACATATCCTTATGTAGGCTGCTTAAAATCAGAAGAACAAAGCAGCCTGTACAAATGCTGCATAATCAATATATCTATAGGCACATGCTGTTTGTGTCTGGGTACCAGAAAATTCTCTGCCTGCTAAATCCTTGTTTCATCTTCACGATTGATTTACCATCTGATTCCAGAACACTCATAGTTCTGAAGATAAAAGGGAATGCATAGAGTTCTCTCTTACTTTGGCTTTTCCAAGTGTCCTGTGCCTTCTAAGGGAATGGATGATTCTTATGAAATACCCCTCTCATAATGTGCTAATAAGTTCCAGGCTACCTATCTTTCAAACAGTGGATGAGCTAGTAAAGGACTGGGTTTACATTGAGTGCCTCTTCTACTTTTTGGCTCCAGCTGTAAAAAGACATCCTTTTAAAACAGTGGTTTATCTTCTCAATCTGTCGACCACAGTGTCATTGAATCAGGAAGTGAGCTGAGATTCCAATTCTACAACAAGACATCTCAGTGGGTGGCTATTTTCTTATTTTTAAACCAGAAAAGAAAATTAAATAGGATAAGAAAACTCGAGATCCATATCACATTTTGTGTTGCATTGTCAGCCAGGTGCCCTTACATTTCCAGGATACAGGTCAGGCTTTGATAACAGGCTGGCAAAATTTGACTTGTCAATCGCCAGCATACTTAGTTTGATTAATGTCGCCAGCTTTCCAGCACCAAATATGTTGCAGCATGTGAGTAAAATGCAGTCAAATAGACCAGCAGGGTCTTAATCAGAGGAGAGTGATATGGATTCTGAGCAGGAGGGAGGGGAGGGAGGTGAAGAAAAGGATACAAAAACAAAGGAGGAAGCCAGCACACAAGATTGGTTTGGATTTTAGCCACAAAGGCCCCTTTAGGTTTATGGCAGCCCAGCTCTATGTCTCAAAGCACAGGCAAATCCTCCGGATAGAGAGTTTCTGCTTCTGCAAAGACTGCAGAAAATTGTAGCCAAATTTTTCCATTTTCTCCTCTATCAACAGACTCTCTTATGATGATTTTAATTTCTTACCCCTTCCCCCAGTGCTTTGCAGATGAAGAAGAAGAAGAGTTGGTTCTTATGTGCCGCTTTTCCCTCCCCAAAGGAGGCTCAAAGCAGCTTATAGTCGCCTTCCCTTTCCTCTCCCCACAACAGACACCCTGTGAGGTGGGTGAGGCTGAAAGAGTCCTGACATCACTGCTCAGTCAGAACAGCTTTATCAGTGCTGTGGCGAGCCCAAGGTCACCCAAGCTGGCTGCATGTGGGGGAGTGCAGAATCAAACCCGGCATGCCAGATTAGAAGTCCGCACTCCTAACCACTACACCAAACTGGCTCTCTGATGAGGACTGGGTATGCTCACAGTAATTTCTGACTTGCAGAACCACCTTTCCTTTTGTTTCCTTAGCCTCCTAGAAGTCTGCAGTCAGAGCATAACTCAGGCTGCCATTGGATTTTCCATTTGCTCTAGTGAATCAGAATGCATTAAAACATTGGGATGGATCCTACAATTCCATTCTGCTAGGAGGCTGAAGGCGTTTTCCTTCCATGGTAGAGCATTTCCCTGCTTGGAAAGACGCAGGAAGGCTCTTTTCACTGGAGGAGAGTTTCTTTGCTAGTAGCAATTCAGATCTGGAAGGTCCAACCTTTCCACCTGCACAGTGTTAGGTATACAAGTAGAATGAAGACTGTTAGCTGTGACTTGAGAAAGTCTTGGACTTGTTAATGCAGCCTGAGTCCTCTGTACTGGGAGAGATTTGGGGGTTTTGTGCATGGCATTATTGATTTGGTTTTGTCCCCATACCTCTTCTGTTCACCCCCATCATCAATGTAATATCATGATCCATTAGTTGAACCTTGCAATTATTCTAGAGACTCCATAGAGTGGAATGATAAAGAGTGATGGATTGGTATCTGGGAGACCCAGGCTGGGATCTCTGCTCATACCACGGGAAGCCAACTTTGGACCGGTTGCACTCTCTCAGTCCTAACTGCCTCAAAGGGTTGTACTGAGGATAAAATGGAGGAGAGGAAAACTCTGTTAGCTGTTCTGGGTCCCTCTTGAGGAGAAAGGCAGGGAATAAAGGAATTAAACAAATAAATAAATAAATAAATACACTGTTTGGGCACAGCCGATATAGGGGTGCCAGATACATCTACTTTTCTGTGTCACTTTGCAGCAGGTGTCTGCAAGTGTATGAACCAAAGCTGCTAAAGGAAACGTACAGTGATGTTGTGGTTTAAAGTGAGTCTCCTACTGCCGTCCCTGGGATTGTATCTTGGCCCGCGCTCCTTCCCAGAATGAAAGGAAGGAATGACTCTATTTTAGGGCTGCTGTAAAGCTCTATGGTATGGACCTGGGAGGAATCTTGACAGGCAAGCCCAATCAGAAGTCAACTGGGAATGGTGAAAGGTTTGCACGCCCTTTCCTTTGCCAACATACTTCTTGCTTAACACACACCAGGCTCCGCTTTTGCAGTGAGTTTTCTTGATTCTCGCAAGAGGGGAGGCCCAGGCCAGGCTGAAGTTTCTCCTGCTTCCAGACAGACTTATCTTGGGCATGCAAAAATCTCAGACGTTCCAGCGAATGGAGGAGGTGCTGAGGGATGGTTTCCATTAGTGTGTGTATATACACCACACATCGGGGTGTTGACCAGGGTCAGTTAACCGCATCAATCCTGGCTGTCAACAGAATGTGTATTTGTTCCACACTGCCCTCTGCAGGGCACAGAAGAATGTTCATAAGGCCAAGAGGGTCTTCACCAAACGGAAACCGTTCTAACATTCAGACCCCAATTGGGACTCTGTTAAGACACCTTTTGTGGTTAGATGTTTCCACTGCAAGGCTGTGATCATATTTAGTTGTCAAAATGTAAATGTTTCTCTTGGAACACAGCTTTTGTTTTCAGAGTAGGGCTCTGGTGCTACCGAATGATTAAAATTAAGTTAGCTTTAAAACTATTAATTCAATAGCATGATACTCCAGCCTCTGCAAATGCCAAGGCACTTCTGATTGTTGCCAGGATCAATGTACAGCAGTGTGTTAAAGTGCACCCCTGCTTCATTTTGTACTCTCACACCACACTGGTTTGACCTTAAGAGTCAAGGTAACGTCGGAGTTCACTTTACGAGACTCTTGTATACATTAAATGTAGAAAAAAGATTTGAGAATCAGCATTGTTCATTCAGTCATCCCAGCTGCCCTATTTACCTGAAAGAAAGACTCGTTTTTTTGCACATGTGCTGTCAAAAGAAAGAGATGGCCACCTTGAATTTGTATACAAATTGCAGTTGGGTACAATAGTAAAGCCCTGACCTGGATAGCCCAAGCCAGGGGTAGTCAACCTGTGGTCCTCCAGATGTCCATGCACTACAATTCCCATGAGCCCCTGCCAGCAAAATCCATGGGCATCTGGAGGACCACAGGTTGACTACCCCTGGCCCAAGCTAGCCTGAGCTTGTTAGATCTTGGAAGCTGATCAGGGTTGGCCCTGGCTAGTAGTTGGATGGGAGAACTCCAAGGAATATCAGACTTGAGATGTGGAGGCAGGCAATGGCAAACCACATCTTAGGCCTTGAAAACCCCTTCAGGATTGCCATAAGTCAGTTGTGAGTTGACAACACTTGCCACTACCACAGTAATAAAAAGGAATGTGTGTTTGTGTGTATAACTTCTGGAGTGTGTTTGTTTATCTTAGATTCAGGATCATCTTCCTGCATAAAGTATGCAGGAAGTATGCATAAAGTATGCATAAAGTATGCACACTCCACGTACATTTTAAGACATATGACTAAACACCAAAATTCAAGGGTATTTTATTCAGACCATTGTTTCCTAAGTTGCATATGTCTTAAAAGTTGGACCCTGTTGAAGATGTTTACTTCTGATGAAGCTGGAAACAAAATTTGTAAAATATTTATAAGAACTGAAATGTAGGAGAAATATGAATTCAAGAGCCTTTCCCCTTTCCTTCTCTGGGACCAGCAATAACGTTCCTTCTGAAGTAGCCTGCCATCTGGCATAAGGTGAGTTTATCCTTCCATCCACTATCTGCTTTCCTGGTCCCCAGACTTGTTACCCTTCGTTAATTGTATGCTAGTCTGTGATAAGCAATGCAGGGACTTAAAATAGTGCCTGAAAATTGAAGACAGAAAGATTTAGCTACTTCTGTATAACAAGAACTTCGGAATAGGACCACAGCAACAAACATAGAGAAAGCCTTTGCAGTCAGATATATTGCTTGTGTGAAGAGCCTCTTGTGGCGCAGAGTGGTAAGGCAGCCGTCTGAAAAGCTTTGCCCATAAGGCTGGGAGTTCAATCCCAGCAGCCGGCTCAAGGTTGACTCAGCCTTCCATCCTTCCGAGGTCGGTAAAATGAGTACCCAGCTTGCTGCTGGGGGGTAAACGGTCATGACTGGGGAAGGCACTGGCAAACCACCCCGTATTGAGTCTGCCATGAAAACGCTGGAGGGCGTCACCCCAAGGGTCAGACATGACTCGGTGCTTGCACAGGGGATACCTTTACCTTTACCTTTTTATATTGCTTGTGTAACTCTCGCCTATTGCCACACCGTGCCCTGAAAAGAACTGAAATCAAAGAAATTTCAGGGCTTATCTGTTGTCTGTGTTTTGGAAAATGTCTAGAAAATGTCCACGATTTACTAAGTTTTCACCAATTAAATGATCTCTTGATTTTGGTCCTGATTTTCTCTTAGAGCCTAACTAGATGTAAGAGTGAGAACAAGCTCCTCCCCAATGGCCAGTCGAAATGCTCCTCTGTGCTAATGTTTGCCTGTTAATCATTTTTGATTCAGAGCACATCAGTTTACTGTCCCAATTCAACCACAATGTAATCCTGCTTCCTTCCAAGGAGCCCAGGGTGGTCTACACGGGTCATCCTTGACATAGCTCCTCTCACCTTCTACCCCCTAGGAAACAAAAAACAGGCAGCAAGGTACCAGAATGGGAACTCTTCTGATAGCTCTCTAATGTCAAAAATAACTTCTGTATGATTTGGAACATATTAGCACTGGTTTGCATTGTGGCTGTGGGATCCTTATTTGCACATCTCTCCTAACTAGGTCTGAACACCCTTTGATTCTAGAACCACACGTCTGCTTTTTGCACTGTATTCTACCTTCTGCCCTAGAGCAGGGACACTAGCAGGAGCTTTTAATTCATCTTAGTGTGCCTCTTTGCTGTGGCCTCCAGTGGCCCAAAATGTAACTTGCCCCAGGCTAGTGCATGGCTCTGGAAAGCCCGCTCGTTTCCTCTCATCAAGAGAAACATGTCTGGTGTCTGCCAGCCAGCCTTGCTCAAGGAAATGATTACATAACAAGGGGGAATCACCTGCTGTGAGCCTGAGCCTGTTCGGCCTGAGCTACTGCATTTTTTGAGGGACGGCCTCAGCTGCACAGGAGGGTGGCCCATCTGTCCTAGGCTGCTTCCTGGCAATAACGAAATAGAAATTGATAGCTTTGGTGTTAGCAATGATATACTCATAATGGTATTCTAGTTTTGTGCTTACTCCGCATGGTCTAGTCCCCAACAAATCCTGTCCTGCAGAGTTTCAGAAAGAATAGGCAAGAAACCTTATGAGAGAAACAAGGCAGGGAAATCCAGACATTCCTTGCCCCTCGGGTTCGGGAAGAAGGAGTCCTGCCTATTTCCCCTCACCCCCTCTCATAGTTTCCAGCCATCCTTGTAGCCTTCATGATATGCAGGCACCATCTCTTCCTTCCCACACAGTAACCATAATGATGACAATGGTATATTGGCCAGCTTACAAAACAAGATGCTGGCCCACTGGGATGGAGTGTGGTAGATGGAAGGGTGAGTGGCCCTTCTATGATCACTCTGTTCTCCTGCTCACTGTTGCTGCAGATGTTTCACAAGGAAGAAATACTCCCCCCCCCAAAAAAAAAGCTGGGATTCCCAGTAATAATTTCATTTTTTTAAATATATGAAGCAATGGGAAGATTGCCAAGTCTTTCCCTACCCTTGTCAGTTTCACCAGAAAATGGAGGAAAGAGATGGTAAAAGTAACAGAGAAGGGAGATTGCACAAAAACATACAAGTTACACATCACCAGTCCTGTCTACCAACTAAATCAGTGGTGGCCAAACTGTGGCTCTCCAGGTGTCCATGAATTAGAATTAGCATGAGCCCTTGTCAGCATGGACATCTGCAGAGTCACAGTTTGGCCACTCATGAACTAAATCATTGGCCACTCCCTCAGACCAGTTGAGATAATAGTGCTTGTCAGTTCATTACCTGAAATGATCACTCTAGAATTGTGCCAGATTTTTTTATAATCACAATGACTAATACATTGAGGGAATGGGAAGGACAATTTGACAAACATGGGCGTACAACTGTTTGGCATGACCCTTGCCTTCATTCTGAGGAGTAAGTAAATGAACAAACAGTGGCAAAATCAGAAATGTCATTAGTTTACACCAGCCCCTTGTGCAAGGATAGGCTGAACCAATATGAAGGGAGAGATGCACATTTGTCGTTCCTGGAACTTTACCCTTCTCATGCTCTGGTGTTTCACGAGGGCACTGTTCCCCTGCTTAGAAAAGGCATCTTGTCACCACAGCTGTCTCAGTTTATGACACAAAAATGAAATTGCCCCCGGCATTCTGAGTTTGATATTTAATAGCATTTGTTAAATTTCCATGCCAGTGGTTTAACAGAACAGAGAACAATTTGGCTTTGTTCCCTTCCCTGAGATGATTGTGTATTGTGTGTCCACAGAGCAGGAAGATGTAGTATTTTCTGGTGTTCTTTTGAGCCCAAACATAAACTACTCTTTCACCACAGTGTCTCAAGGAGGTGGCTGGGAAACAGCTGGAACATGCTACCTTGGAGCCTCCTCCATTTTAGTGATGAAGAAAGCAAAGTCTTGTCCAGGCTGGCCATTGCCCAAAAGGGCAGTATCCCCTTTGTATTACTTCAAAGTGCGACGCAACCCAGCCAAAGCTGTGTACTTTTCAGTCCCATGGATTGATTTAAACATCTCACATTGGAAGAAAATTTCAGCTTGAATGGGATTCTGTTCACAGCTGGTAATGTTGAGTCCATGCAATCACCCATGAAGACAGGGATTCAGATAACTTCTTAACAACAACAAAAAATCTCTGGATGGGCTTGGGCAACCTGTGCTTAATTTCCATTTTCAATCAATAAAATGGGTATAATGATTAACTCTGAGTCCAGGACATGATGTGATCATGGATTTAATGCAAGGACAACATATACCTTTTCAGGTCATTTAGTTGGCATCTTTAATGAGTTTCTCTTGCATTTTGACTTCTGGATTGTTGTTAACACACTGCTAGATGCACAGTTCTGTGCACTTTGCAAGCACTAGTTAAACAAGAGATGGTACTGAGCAATTTTATACAGATATGCTTCTGTTGCCTGCATAGTTCTTTGCCCTTCTCAGAAGTAGTGTAGTGGTTAGACTAGGATCTGGGAGACCCAGGTTTGAATCCCTACCTTTATTACGTAAAGTGCACTAATTCAATGTATTAAAACATAGTCATGAAAATTTAAAAGCATCACATTTCTAACCACACATGGAATAGAGCAACATAGAATGGACCAAACATGTTTCGACCCCAAGGGGGGTCAAAGGATTGACAGAGCTTTTTCTGGGAATGCACTGGTGATTGAGAGATGGGCAAAAGCAGAGAGCAGTGGCCTCCGGAAGAACATTTTTTAGCGGGTGGGCTCCAAATCAGATATCTTTACATTGGAAAGACTAGCTGGAGCAGCACCTAACAGATTTTTCTTTGCCATCCAGCAAGCCCTTTGATTTTATTAATCAGTGCATTCCGCACAAAAAATTGACCACTGAGGAAAACCCCACCGGGTCGAAACATGTTTGGTCCATTCTGTGTTGGTCTATTCCATGAGTAGTTAGAAATGGGATGCCTTTAAATTATGATGGCTATGTTTTTAATAGGTTGAACTAGTGCAATTTGTAATAATAAATATTTGTTATAAATACTTGAAAATTTTTAAAATTATCTTTGCAGCTCAACCTTTGGGTTCCTAACTTTTCTGCTTAGGTTGGGTTTGGGTTTCTCTTTTTGGTTTTGCATTGAATCCCTACCTTGCCATTTAAATTTACAGGGTGACTTTGTGCCAGTCACACACTGTTAATCTGACCTACCTCGCAGGGTTGTGAGGAGAAAATGGAGGAGTGGAGAAAGGTGTAATCCATTTTAGGTCCCCATTAGGGAGAAAGGCAGGGTATAAATGAAATCAATCAATCAATAAATAATGGGCCAGGTTGTAATAATAGATGTTTTCCTGGTCTGTTCCATTTTAGGCTGCAAATGGAAGAACACAGCTTTGAATGTAAATTTATTTTAAAAAACATTCTTGTATATACATAGAATCATAGAGTTGGAAGGAGCCATACAGGCCATCTAGTCCAAGCCCCTTCTCAATGCAGGATCAGCCTAAAGCAGCAGTCCCCAACCTTTCTGTGGTCAGGGACCGCCTCTGGGGGTGAGGGGAGAGCCGTCAGCAGCTGCACGCAAACATGCATGCGCAGAGTTGCCACACATGTGCATTTTTGCCACCAGGGGGCGCAAACGCGCATGCGTGGCAACTCCGCGCATGCGCGTTTGCGTCGCCGGCATGCCGGCGGCCGCGCCTTCCTTTTCCCCTCCCTCTCACAGTGAGAAGCTAGCCGGGCCTGGTGAGCTTCTCACTGCGGGGGGGGGGGGGGAGGCAAGCATGTATTCCACTAATGAGCCACAGCCCCTTCACAGTTAACTTTTGAGGGGTTGCAGAGACCATTCAGAACATACCAACCACCTCCATGGCAGCTTGCCACAGTGAAGCCTGGGAAAAACTTTCAAACAATTGTGCCAAAAATTTAATATACCTCTCACATATGCAAAGCATTCCTATATTTGCTTGATTTGCAAAGGTTGTAAAATGTAGCTTCTTTTTGCTTTTTTTTGGGGGGGGGGCAAGAGAAAAGCACCTAGCCAAGGTTATAAAACACAGTCTTTGTCACCAACATGGAATAAAAACCTTAACAGGATATTGCCTCAATGGGGCAGCTAATGGCACATGCCTCCGCATCAGCACTCTACAGGACATGCAGCCTCAGGGCTGTGCCATTTGATCTGCCTCAGAAGGTGTCTTCACATTGTTTCAAAGGGGGCAAGAAATGCAGGTGCTGAGCATAGTTGCTGGCATGTTGCTCCCTGTGCTTGTGGTGTAATTAAAAGATGAGAATCACCAGCAGACGTATGAGTGCCAGCAGCAGGAGCAATTTAGCAAGGAGAAAGGTAG
This sequence comes from Paroedura picta, assembly GCF_049243985.1. NCBI lineage: Eukaryota > Metazoa > Chordata > Lepidosauria > Squamata > Gekkonidae > Paroedura > Paroedura picta. The sequence continues at coordinate 99,633,865 of NC_135372.1, read as the reverse complement.
CTGTGGGGCATATTAGTGGTCTCACAGCTTGACTCAGGGAGGAAAGCAGGGCACACCAATGGGACCCAGGCCAGCTGCATGCTGAGAGTTGTCCATGTTGCATTGGCTGGCACCAGGCTCACTTCCTGTCCCAGATGTGTCTCAGTATCTGGGTGGCAAGCCGGACTGCTGCCAAGAAGGGTCTCGTTTTGCACTGCTCTGATCCTCAGTTCCTGGAAATTCCAGTGGTCTAGGAAGTAGTGAGCAAACAGGTGTCCAGAGTCTTTATGAAAATGGAGAGTGGGGATTCTGCAGGACTAAGAATGTGGAGATAGAAATATGTACTAGTTGCTGACCCAATTAACACTGAATAATGGAGAGAGAAAAATTTGCACTGCCAGGGGGCATCTGGTTTCTGCTACAGTGCCAGGCTTCTGCCTGCCCTGCCTCTTGAGTCAATCCTTGTTCACAATATGCTCTATACAAGACAGGGTGGCTGCATAATTGGCTCCCTGAAAGCTGTGGTCCTGGTCCCCTCAGTGGTCCTGGAGAAGAAACTTAAAGGAAAGGTAAAGCGGCTCTTTGGGAAGCTTGAAGACTATTTAAACTACAATACTCAAAGCTGAGATGCAATGTGCACTGCAGGTTAGGAAAGAACAGATTTTTAAATATAAAAAGAGCTAGATGATTTACAAGGGAAGTAATGGAAGCAGTAAAAGGTAAGAAGGAGAAGGATTCCTTTAAGCAGTGGAAGTCTAGTCTGAGTGAGGTAAAGAAAAGGGAGTACAGGCAATGGCAAATAAAATGCAAGTAATTGATCAGACTGGCAAAAAGGGACTATGAGGAACACACTGGAGAAACAACGACCATTTCCGCACAAGGAATCTGTTCCTGGACAGTCTTTGAATGTTTGTGGCTTTTACAGCCCCCTCTACATGACATCACCTGCATTCTGAGGCTGTCAAGGAGCTGGGTCAAGTTTTGGTCATTTTTAACTTGCAATTTTGGGAATCACCAAAACTGGATTTATATCCCTAAATCTCGCGTCCCATCAGTGAGCAACCAGTGAGCAACCAAGGATAAGACCGTATGGAAGAGGAAATGTGTGATAGTCTTGACAGCTTTGTCCAGTCCTCACACCTGCCTTCCCCTCTCCATTTCCTGCTCCGAGTAATTTTTTTTTTTAAATGGCATGGTCCGTGTTGCAGCACGACTGCAAACCTAAATTGTCAAAAGTAAAATAAAATCTTTTTAAAAGTGTCCACAGTCTTTTTAGGATCAGGCAGGCAAAATAAAATCCCTTTTCTGTTTTCTGGAGGTGGGGAATTAGCTGGGAAAGAGCGGGCAGTGATCGGGCTGCCTTCTCCCGATCATACAGGGAACTGAGCACCTTGTTTTAAAGCCAACCATTTACACAAAATGTCTTTTTGGGCTCCAGGGACTATGTTCAGCATCTCAGAAATCCACCCAGACAGAAATAAAGACCCAAAGAATAGGAATCCCAAAAAGGGAGGGATGCCATATTGTTCTGGTGTTTCACGACAGCAACGTGGCAGTATTAATTTTGATTTAAAATGAATCTGTGTTGTGCCATTACCTCACAGCAATGTGGAAGTGCGTTTTTTTTTTAAATTCAGGGCTGGGGGAGGGGGACAGAGAATGTTTCAATCCATGTGAGAACTGCTGTGCTGTGATTGGTGGCTTGCTGACAAGCCAAGGAGCAGAGAGAGACGTTTGTGTTGCTTTCCCTTGTAGCCTCATCAAGAGGCAAAAAGCTGTGATGGGGTAGAGAGGAAATGCGGGAGGAGTCTCCCCATGAGAAGGGCTGCAAATGCAAGATTTACCATTCCACGTTTGCAAGCAGAAAGCCACTCGCATTTTACCCCTCTGTGCGGAAATGGTCAGAGACCAGCAATAGAAGCAGAAAACCAGCTAGGGAGACAATGGGACCCTTGGTTGACCAAAGTTTAAAAGGCTTACTAAAAAGGAGGGTAGGGAAGTTGCTGAGAAATTGAATGCATTGTTTGCCTCTGTCTTCACTGTGGAAGGTGGGAGGTGCTTGCCCACTCCAGCTCCACCCATTTCAGTTGTTGTTAAAAGGCTTGAGTTGAACTGAGGTGATGAGAGAGGGGGTCCTATGACTGATGGGCAAATTAAAAACTGGCAAATCACCAGGCCCAGATGGCATGAATCCAAGAGTTCTGGAAGAACTCAAATGTGAACTTGTGGACCTCCTGTCAAAATATATGTAATATATCACTGAAATCTACTTCCATCTAATATAGCCCCCGTCTTTAAAAAGAATTCCAGAGATTTGAGCAATTACAGGGTGGTCAGTTTAATGTAAATTGGTGAATCTGTTATAAAAGATTGAATTAATAGGCATATTGCTGGACAAAAACTATCGAGGAAGAATCAGCGTGGATTCTGTAAGAGAATATCTTGTCTCACTAACCTTTTAAGAGTTCTTTGATAAGGAGAGCAAACGTGGACAAGGGTGATCCAGTAGATGTTGTTTACATAGACTTCCAAAAAGCTTTTGATAAAGTTTCTCAGAAAAGATTGCTAAATAAATTCAGCAATCATGGATAAGAGGACTAGTTCTCTGGTGGATTAAAAAACGGTAAACTGGGACAATAAATGGGCACTTTTTACAGTGAAATGTGGGAGCAGGGGGGCACCAGTGGGCTTGGCACTGATCTGATGCATTTTAACTTGTTCATTAATTATTTGGAGTTAAGAGTAAGCAATGAAGTGGCTACATTTGCCAATGGCACTAAATTGATCAGGGCAGTGAAAACTAGGGAGGACTGTGAGATGCTCCAGAGGGATCCATTGAGATGGGCAAGTGGACATCAATGTGGCAAATGAGGTTCAGTGTGGGCAGGTGAAAAGTAATGCACATTGGAGCCAGAAATCATAACTATAAATATAAATTGATGAGGTCTGAACTGGTGGTAACTGGCCAATGAGAGTGATCTTGGAGTCCTGGAAGATAAGTCACTGAAGATGGTGACTCAGTATGTGAATGACTGTGATAAAAAGGACAAATGCCATGCTGGAGATTATTAGAAAGGGGATTTAAAACAAATCAGGCAGTAACATAATACCCTTGTATAAATCTATGGTGCAGCCTCATTTGGAATGCTTTGTACGGTTCTGCATCTCAAAAAAGCTATTATAACATTGGGAAAGGGTAACTGAAATGATTAAGGGTATGGAATTCTTTCCCTATGAAGAAAGGATAAAGAGGTTAGGGCTATTTAGCTTGACGATACCATGATTGAGGGGTGACATGAAGTTTACAAAATTCTGCATGGGGTAGAGAAAGAAATACTTTTCTCCCTTTCTCACAATACAAGAACTAGTGGACAATGAATGAAATTAATGAACAATCCCAAACAGTAATTAACACATGGAGGTCATTGTTGCAGGAAGTGGTTGTGGCTACAAGCTTCAAGAAGGGATTGGATAAACACATAGAGCAAATGTCCACCAGTGATGCTCTGTATTCTTGGTGCTTGGGGGGCAGGCAACAGGGCGAGGCCTTCTGAAGTACTGTCCCTGCTGGTGGACTTTCTGATGGCACTTGGGTTTTGGCTGCTGTGTGACACACAGTGTTGGACTGGATTGGCCAACAACAAGTCCACTGAATTAGAAGAGTGTAATTCTGTTTAGGATTGTACTGTTAAGAGAAATACTCTGGTTTCCCTGGGTCACTTAAGCCAAAATGAAGATGGACTCTTATGAAACACAGCAATGTGAAACATATAAATCATCTCCCATTGTTGGGGTTGCTTCGGAGCGTGCTCTCTCCTTTGTATGTAGCAGCTATTTTCCTTTCCTCATCCAGTAACCCTCCAGCGGTGGGCAGGACAGGGCAATAGACAGCATTCACTGTAGACATGGCTTGGCATGACGAATGAAGTGTTTCTTCCTCTTGGTTTGTTTAACCTGTTAGACATTATGTAAAGTGAAAGAAAAATTCAGGCAAGAGGGTTAACTGTGAAGAAATGGCAGGGGGCGGCAACTTCTCCTGCGCGTTTCGGCCAGTTCTGATAAGGTGCTGTCAGCTTAGAGTCAGGTGCTCATGCCCAGGAACAGGTAAATTTAGCATTGCTTGTTTCATCAGCCAATGTGTGGGAACCATGTGGACTAAACTGAGGCGATGGCATAGGGGTTGCTCACCATAAGGGCTGATGATAAGGAGGATGATACCTGCAAAGAGATTTGTAGGTCAGTCGCCTCTGAGTGAAGCTTTGTAGCCTGTCCTTCTGTTCCTCTCACATGGCTGGTGCTAAGTCTGTGAGGGATGAAGAGGGGACCTGTACTGCTCATCCCTTGATGCTCTTTGTAGGAGAAAGGCAGCTGCAGAAGTAATGCATGCTGTCATCTGCCTGTCAGCTTAAGGCTGAAACCTATTCTCTGCTCAGGTGGAGGTGAGAGGGTCATCTGCTATAAATATCCTCCTTTCCAAGAAATGTCACATTTCAGAAAATTCCAATTAGACGTGCCCCTTATGTTACAGCATCCCAATAACACTGAAAACTGCACAACAGACATCAAATATCTTTGTTTGCAGGACCATGTGTCACCTTCATACAGAATGTATTTCTTCTATGCCTTTCTGTGGCAGAGACTGTCCCCCGGAAGAGAGAGAGCAGCTCTTCTCTCCAGCTATCATATGTTCTTTTGCAGTGGGCCAATTAATTTAGCCGTGCATCTACATTAGCTGTGGGCCTGTAACCAAGCTCCAGTAAAGGGGCTAGTTTTGATTTAGGGTTGCCAATCTCCCAGTGGCTGGGGATCCTCCTTCCTTAGAGTCTTTCAAGAGTCTTCCCTGCTTTAGGGGAGAAGGCTTGGCTGTATGATATTGTATGCATGAGCTTTTTCAAACTTTTATGTGTGAAGCTGCCTACATAACCACAACAGCTAAAGGGGCTGAAGGTGCATCTGTAATATGTTTGTTGTTGTTGTTTTACACATGCTCATCAAAATGTTGTGTGTCAGTGCAAGATATGTGTTTGCAAATACTGGTCTGTTTGGGAAAGATTTATTTAGTTACTAGCTTCAAAGCCCGTTCCTAAGAACGGGCCTTGAAAGGGTCCCCTCCCCTGGCCCTTAACCAGGCACCTTCAGGTGGCTTTGGTCGGCAGCTGGCAGGCAGATCAAGTGGGGTGGACGGAGGCTGGTCAGCTCATTAGCAGGGCCGGACAGAGCTCCTTAGCTGGCAGTCAACAGGCCAGGAGGCCCTTGTCAGCAGGCCCAGCCTAGCAGGCCAAGAGGCCCTTGTTAGCAAGCCGTCCACCACGACCCTTTGCCCAGGGCCCTCTCCCCTTACCTGCTGCTGGCTCCAGGCGCTGAGTCCAGGAATGGAGGGCGGGAGCTGCAGGGGCAGGGCCAATCAGGGCAAAGCTGACTGCACCCTGATTGGCCCTATTCCACGTCCCACCCCCTAGGCTACTTCACAAATATATATAAAGGAACAACAATAGATAAGGATTAACTTCATTTATACCTTTATTATACTTTTCTCCCCAATGGGAAGCAAAAGCCACTGAGTTGTTCTCTTCTCCTCCTTTTTATCCTCACCACAACCTTGTGAGGTAGATTAGGTTGAGAGAGTGTGCCTGGCACAAGGCCACCCAACAAGCTTCCCTGCAGAGTTGGGGTTCAAACCTGGGCCTTCCAGATGCTAGCCTGGCAGTCTAAGTGCTATGGGAGGGAGGAATATGCATTCGGAATTTACGGCCAGACAGTAAACATTGTAATGCAGAAGTGAAGACCAATATAATATAAAAAGTGAGCTCACTGCATGCCCCTCCGTTATGGGATAATCTTCTTTGACATTCACAATTGAAACAACATACATGTCAGTGAATTTAGCTCGGACTCAGCCATTTTTTCCCCATGCTTCAGACTATCTCTCTGCCTTAAAATTATTTTATGAACATAATATATTTGCACATTCATTCTTTATACCATCCATTAACAATTAAATGTTTTTTAAAAGTACTCAGTGGATTTGGGGGGAGGGGACATTTGCTGTGAGGCCATACCCTCTTACCTGGGCTGCCTTGCCCTCTAATTCGAGATAAATTGGGCCTGGTTGTGGTTATTCATTTGTAGGGGGAAAGGCACTCTTGAACTGTTCAGATATACTTCTCCTCAGGAGCCGCGAAATTAGGTCTGGGGTCTAACCCCCAGGTCACATCAAGCTCATCATTGGTCACTGCCACAGCCTGGAGAGGTCCACAATGGTAGTGAAATCAATTACATGAATATCCTCATTTGTCTGAAAAGTGGCAGAGTTACTTTGTGAGTATTAATAGTATTGATTGGTTTAAATTCATGTCCAATGGGATTTTGTTAAGAGATGCATGCATGCACATTTCCATATCCTTTCCTTAATATCAAAAATTGCAGTACCTTTACAGATATGAGCTAGGGAACATTACTACTGGAAACTTCACAGGCAATAATGAGATCAACAGGATAAGCCTTCCTTATTGTCTTGCAACTGGAACTAATCAGACTTATTCAAAGGCCTTTCCTCTAGAGATTTTTTTGTACAATAAATGTACATTTGTGCTGCCCATTATTTGCAAGGCGTGCAAGTTTATTCTCAGAGGATCAGAATCTTTAACCGCTCCCAGCGGAGCGGATAAAATAAAGCAGTAAGGGCCCCGAAGGCGGGCCCTGTCTGGGATGAGGAAGGGTGCCAATAGGCCCTTTCCCCCAGACTGACAATCGGAGGCTGCCGATTGGGCCCTCCGATTGTCAATCCGGCGGCCCTGCCCCAGCCTGCCGCGAGCAGCCACCCCAGAGCGTCCTTTAACATCGCGGACTGGTGTTGGACCTGGTGCCACCGGCGGCGGCGTCCGCCGCGCCGTGCCGCCGGCCCCGCTGTGCGCTCCAGACTCCCACCAGCAGCTGGCTCCTGCCCACCACGCCGCAGGTCCAGGTCGGGAGATCCAGATAGGCCGCCGAGTGCAGGCCCTCGTTGACCACTCACACCGCCTCTCAGGTCGCCCCGCACCCGGCCTTGGGTCCGGGGCCTGGCCCCAGAGAGCCGCGCTGCCAAACTCGCCAGCCCTGCTAGCGCCCACTGTATTTCAGGGTCAGCGGGCTTATTTACTAGTCATAGAATAATAGAGTTGGAAGGGACCTCATGGGTCATCTAGTCCTATGAGGCCACTCACAGTGTATTTATTCTCAGAGGAGGGCACTCTGGTTGTTGAGACAGTACAGCTCTGGCTAGTTAGTGAGTATGGTGCTCTTGCAATCGACTTGTAATATCTGGTTATTCGGGTTTGTCATTACTGACAATGAATGGTGCTACTTACCTCAAGGTTTGTAGCATTTGTGACCTACAACTAAAGGGCACCCCATTTGTGATACATGGATCATATGTATGTCACTTCAGAACACCACAAAAGCAATTGCCAACACAGCTGTTCTTTCTCCACACTGCAATGATCTGCTTTTTCATGAGACTCATTCTTAAAAAAAATAGGGAGGCGGCAGGAATATTTGCTTTTAGATATTTAAGAGCTGGGTGCTCCCCAACACCCCCCATGGCTTCCCCCAAACTCTCAGAAAGTCTTCTGTTCCTAACTGTTTGGTTCTACTGTAGCGGAATAATGTGCTATTATCAAGTATACAGTGGCCAGGTCATAGAGTGGCAAGGGCAAATTTTAGTTGGATGGAGAGGATTAATGTCAGGAAAGGCTCTATGACTTTTAAAGGAACTAGTACCTTGCCATTTCAAATTTTGTTTTACAGATGGGTTTGATTGTTATGAATCCAAAGTGATTCCTGTGAATTTGTTTATAGAATGATAGAGTTGGAAGGAGCCATACAGGCCATCAAGTCCAACCCTCTGCTTAGTGCAGGATCAGCCTAAAGCATCCAGGATAAGCATCTCTCCAGCTGCTGCTTGAAGACTTCCAGTTAGGAGAAGCTCACCACTTCCTTAGGCAGCTGTTTCCACTGCTGAACTACTCTGAAGGCAAAAAAAAAGTTTTCCTGATATCTAGCTGATGCCGTTCTCAGTGTAGTTTAAACCCATTACTGCATGTCCTGTCCTCTGCTGTCAACAGGAACAACTCCATGCGCTCCTCTAAGTGACAACCTTTCAAATACTTGGTGTAGTGGTTGGTGGAGTGTGGACTTCTAATCTGGTGAGCCAGGTTTGATTCCCCACTCCTCCACATGCAGCCAGCTGGGTGACCTTGGGCTTGCCACAGCATTGATAAAGCTGTTCTGACTGAACAGTAATATCAGGGCTCTCTCAGCTTCACCTACCTCACGGGGTGTCTTTTGTGGGGAGAGGAAAGGAAAAGCAATTGTAAGCCGCTTTGAGACTCCTTTGGGTAGAGAAAAATGGCATATAAGAACCAACTCTTCTTCTTCTAAAGGTAGCAATCATGTCCTCTCTCAACCTTCTTTTCTTCAGGCTAAACATTCCCAAGTCCTTCAGGCTTTACTCATAGGACTTGGTCCCCAGGTCCTGGATCATTCTCACCATTCTCCTCTAAACCCTCTCAATTTTGTCCATGTCATTTTTGAAGTGAGGCCCCCAGAACTGCACACAGCACTCCAGGCGAAGTCTGATCAATGCAGTATACAGTGGGACTATGACATCTTGTGATTTTGATGTGATGTCTCAGTTGATGCAGCTCAAGACTGCATTTGCCCTCTTTACTGCTGCATCATACTGTCTACTCATATTTAACTCACAGTCCACACATACCCCAAGATCTCATTCACACACACTGCTGCCCAGAGGTGTATCTCCCATCCAGTATGCATGCTTCTCATTGTTGTGACTCAGCTGTAGAACTCCACACTTATCCTTATTGAATTGCATCTTGTTCTCATTAGACCACTTTTTCAGTTTGTTCAGATTTCATTGAACTCTACCTCTGTCTTCTGGGAAGTTCGCTACTCCTCCCAATTTGGTGTCATCCATAATAATGAGGAGTTCCCTATCCCCTTGTCTAGATCATTAGTAAAAGTGTTAAAAAGTACTAGACCCAGTACTGAGCTCTGTGGCACTCTGCTGCTTACCTCCCTCTACTCTGATAAAATACCATTGACAACCACTCTTTGGATGCAGTTTTTAGCCAGCTCCCTAGCCACCTAACCAACCAAAAATCCAGTCTACTATCTTCCAGTTGCCCATCAGAACATCACAGGGAACCTTGTCAAAATCCTTGCTGCACAGGCTCAGCTTCCTCTTCTGCTGATTTGAGCGGTGATCTTTCAGGAACAAAACAATATGGGGGTGTTTGGGGCTACAGTGAGAAGGAGAGGCAAGGAAGTCACCCTCCACTGATGGAAATCATTCTGTTAGTGAAGATTTGCACAAGATCCAAACTATTCAATTTATGTTTGTCAGTTGTTATTTGGTTGTTAATTTGAGTGGCCTTAAAAACCACCTTGAAATCACACAGCAACAAAGATGTTAATAAATAAATGAATAAGCAGTGGGTTTGGAATGATTAAGGATCTGGGGGAAAAGGCCAAGGAAGTATCCTGGAGAATAATCCCGAACAGGTCTATTCAGAATCCCAGGATATTCAGTAAAGATGTTCGCAGAACATTCAACTGCCTATTTGACTTTTTAAAAAGTCATAAAAAGCAACATTACCCAATAAAGTGAAAAGAGCAATTTAAGGAGAATATTAGCACCACTTGACATTAAGAAAGCATTAGCGAAAGAGAACAGGAAGAAGAAGGAAATGTGGCTGAGCATTCTGCAGCAAGATAGTTGTTCATCACTGGCCGTATTAGTGGTTACAGAAAATGACATGCATAAAATACAGCCTCACCTCTTCAGTTTTTTTATTTACAAAGCATCTGATTTCCCTGAGTTGCTGCTTGCAGTTCCACTGATGAAGTAAAGGTAAAGGTATCCCCTGTGCAAGCACCGAGTCATGTCTGACCCTTGGGGTGACGCCCTCTAGCGTTTTCATGGCAGACTCAATACGGGGTGGTTTGCCAGTGCCTTCCCCAGTCATTACCGTTTACCCCCCAGCAAGCTGGGTACTCAAATTACCGACCTCGGAAGGATGGAAGGCTGAGTCAACCTTGAGCCGGCTGCTGGGATCGAACTCCCAGCCTCATGGGCAAAGCTTTCAGACGGCTGCCTTACCACTCTGTGCCACAAGAGGCTCTTTACTGATGAAGTAGGTCAGGGGTAGTCAAACTGCGGCCCTCCAGATGTCTGTGGACTACAATTCCCAGGAGCCCCTGCCAGCAAATGCTGGCAGGGGCTCCTGGGAATTGTAGTCCACGGACATCTGGAGGGCCACAGTTTGACTACCCCTGAAGTAGGTAATGACCTACAAAAATCCCTTGTTCTGCAAATAAAGATACGAGTTAATCTGAATGATGCAACTGGACTTTCTGAATCAAGACACCAGCAGAAATCCGATTAGTGTGTTTGTAGCTTGTTTCTGTTCTGTGCCATATTGGAGTCTAATCTCATTGCTTTTTCAAAAGTTCTGTAACCCAATCTGGGAGTCGTAGGGAGAGGATCAGCTAAGAATCCAAATAAAGGCATTGCTCAGCAGACTCTCTCCACCCGACAGCCCAGTCTGTCTATGTGCAGCACTGCAGCAGTGTTCTTAAGGCAGGGAGGAGCAGCTAGTAAAAGTTTCCCAGAACTATAGAAAGAGGTCTAGTTGAGGAACCATTGCTAAGGTCATGTTTTCTAGTCTTCACCTTCTGCCTTTAGAAAAAGCCCTTGTTCTTGAAGCACCGTGGCCAAGTTAAAACATAATTTGTCTCTGGCTGCACCTGCTCTCCCTCTCCCTTTCTCTCTTTCACACACACAGAACATTTGGATGAATATCGTTGTCCGTATACCCTTCACCTTTCTCTCCCTAGGGAAACGGAGCTCAAAATCTGTCCTCCCTCCCTCCACCCCTCCCTCCACCTTTGCCATGCCTGCTGGCTGCTGTTATTGCTGCATGTGAGGTTGAGAGCATTGTTTGAATGATGAGGCTGGACTAGGTTAGATAGACCCTTGGTGCCTCGAGAGAGGGAGAGAGCTGCTGTCTGCCTCTCTCTCTCTCTCCCTCTCCCTCTCGCTTGCCCAGAAATCAGAACAGAAAAGCAGAACGCAGCTGCTATCTACATCGAACTAAAGGGGGGGGGATAAGGGAAGTTGAAGATGGGAGAGGCACACGGGACCACCATGTCCTTGGCCATGCAAGCCATTCTGCCGGGGCATACTTTCTAAGGCCAGAGAAGCACTGGAGGTGTTCCAGGAGGAAAAACAATTCACTCACCTTTACAGGGACATGATTGCGAACCAGGATTGCAGCTGAGACCTGCCACCATGCTAAAGTTTCGAGCAGACCGCCGGGTCAGGTAGGACTTCCTAGGTGATGCTGCAAAGCTGTAGGGGGAGGTAGTGGATCGTGGTAATTCCTGCTTTAGGGGCTTTTGTGATTTTATTTCCCTATATAAAAGCTCAGGGAATTTCATTTTGGTTGGTGTCTGCTGCATTGCAGTGCTTGGGGTAGCAGATGCTTAACTCAGGAGTTTGTGGAACAGGACCAGCCGAGGCAGCTGTTTGTGAGGAAATATTAGGAAGGTTCTGGGGAAGTTCGCTTTTTTCTAGTGGCTGAACCCTGAAACCCGGAATGGGGGGAGATGGAGGCAATTGGACAAATGCCAGCAGGAGCTGCAGAAGCCACACACAACTACAAAGGAGGCTGGAGGAGGGAGGAGGAGTCAGAATAAAGGGAAACCGGCTTTTGGGTGAATTGATGAAAGAAAGCTTCCAAATTAATGGCTGCAAAGCAGCGCAGCGGCTAAGAAGTACTGCACAGTCCGTACCTGTCCAGGACTAGCCCTCTTGGTGGCTTTGGCAGTTTCAAGGAAGTTAAGGGCTTATACTCACACAGATGAAGTCTCTGTCTACCTACCTTGCTCCAGTTTGGAAGTACAGCTTTCAATATTGGTTGCCTTTCTTGTGCCACAATAAAAGGAATCAAGGGTAAATTCTTAAAGTACATATTAAGTATATTGCAAAGTAGTTCCTGTGGAGCGTTAATGGCTCATGAAAGCATTATTATTATTATTACCTGCACCAGTTATGTTCTGCAGACAGCCTCCTTCCTAAGGTGTTTTCCCTTAGGACTGTCTGTGTACATCTACAGTGAGACCAAGGGCCTTTTCTGTGGTGGGACCAGTCCTTTGGAATGGGTGAGGAAGGCACCTTCATGTGCAACATTTAGGAAGGATGTAAAGCAGTTTTATTCCAGAGAGGCTGATCTAATCCTGCAGTTCTGACCATGAATTTTAATTCTTGTGTGTGTTAATTCTGAGAGCATTTAAGTTTGAAATGGGTACATTTAATGTGGTTTTCTTTAAAAAAAAATTCTAATTGAGCTATTGTAATTTATGTCCTTGCAGCTTGACAGCTGCATTGTTTGCCACTCTGATGCCAAGAAGATAAATTGGGGTTAGGGTTGCCAACCTGCAGGTGGGACCTGGAGTTCTCCTGGAATTACAGTTGATCTCCAGGTTACACCTATCAATTCACCTGGAGAAAACAGCAGTTTCAGAGGGTCCTGGCTGAGCTCTCTCACCTTCCAAAACTCTCTCCTCCAGAGGCTATGATCCCAAATCTCCTGGAATTTCCCCACCTAGAATAGGCAACCCTCAGAGAGATAGAAAAGTATGGGTGCATAAAACAGTCAATAAATAACATTGTTCTTGTTGTTGCCTTTGTATCTTCAGAATGCACAGCTCTTTACAGAACGATAGAAAAGACATTTTCCTGCCCCAAGGAAGAGAGAGAAAAAGAACAAGAATGGTCTAGGGTAGGATAGGAAAGGGGAATGAGTGATGAATATAAGCAAAGGGAATTAGAGGAACTGATACGTGGTTGTGTTGGGAGATGAAGACCAGGGCTTCTGAGCTGACATTTTTATTGCAGAACACAGTGTTCATGGGTGCAAACCCCAGTCACTCTCTGATCCCCCTGCTGAGGAGCAGCACGAACACTGTCACAGTTGAAGGTTTGTGCTGCTCTTTCCACGTGAAATGTTTTCTTTCTCCTGGCTTGACCCTGCGGTTAAGTGATAACTTGGCTGGTTCTGCCTCATTGTCAACCTGGCAAAGTCACCAGTCATGGTGTGATTCCTTTTTTTGAAATGCAGTAGTAGACACACGGCTTCCCTTGCCTTGGTTATTTGTCTTAAAAATTATAAGAGGGGCAGAGGGGTGTCCACTTACTTCCTGATTGGAAATTCCATGTTTCAAATACAGCAGGCTCAGTCTTAGGCTGAGGAGGACACTCTGTCATTGGGGAGGTAGGCTAATGAAAGTTCCTTACTTTATCTGATAGGAGCAAAGCTTGGAAAGTACTGACTAATGTTTGACCTGGGGAGGTGGAATTTATACATTTGTGGGTGCTATTGTATACTTTCAAGTGGAAATCTGCAAGAGTTTTTGGGCTGGGGTTTAGTCACTTTGGCTTCTGGTCTTGACTCAAACCTGGCACTGCACAGTTGCAGAGTGCTGGTTGCTCGTGTGTTTACTTCAGGCAAGGTACTAGCATGTTGGGATAGCTTTGCTCTTACTGTAGCAGGCATGAGTTCCTGGAGGCTCAGCAGCCTTTGTGACATTTGCACGATGGTGTCATGTAACTCAGGATACCAATGGAGAGAAGTAAAATGCCAGCTGGTGTTTTGGGCACTGGTCTGGGAAATGGAAGGATCCTAACAAAATGTCATAGTGGCTTTAGGGTGTGATGTTTATTCCCTCTGGGCCTCTTTGCTGGATCTTAAGGTGGACATTTGTTATCCACAACTGATAGCCACTGCCTGATATATTTTTATCCCAATCCTCTTCCAAGGACCTAGGAACAATACACATGGCCTTCCCACTTTTGTCTTTACAACAACCCTATAAAGTGGTTTACAATGAGAGATGGTGATTGTTCCAAGGTCATCCAGTGAGTTTCATGATGGAGTGGGGATTTGAATCATAGAATCATAGAGTTGGAAGGGGCCATACAGGCCATCTAGTCCAACCCCCTGCTCAACGCAGGATCAGCCCAAAGCATCCTAAAGAATCAGGGTCACCCACATCCTAGTCCATCATTCTGGCCACTGCGCTGTACTTGCTGTCATTGCCAATATTTTGAATCATATAACACTGGATCATTCTTGCATTCTTGTGAAAATAGCAGTGGTGAAACTAGAAGTGATTCATTGGTGGTATATTAATTTTACAGACCTGTATAACATGCAAAATTGAGAATGCCAAAGACAAAAATCACAAAACTTGGTCTTCAGCATGTGAAGACTCAGATCCCCAAAGCTCTTTCCTGGGATATTTTAACCCAGCCATAACTGGTCCCCTCACTTTCTATTTATATAAAGTCACCAGTGCCTTTAGTCTCACTAGTCCTAGGATTTGCATCTTGTCCAGAACTTATATCCTCTCTTAATTTAAGCATGGCTAAATGAACAAAAACTGAAATTAATGAGTATTGCTTTGCATTTGCTCCAGTGTTTCAGAACCTCTGCATTGGATAAATCATCTGCCATCATGGACTTCCATGAAAAATGTGTTCTTAGACCATATCAGAAAACAGCTTCTAGGGGCCTGTAGCAGAAAGTTCCCTTTAACTGACCCCCTATAGCAGGAGTATTTCAGCTTTCAGTTGATTTTTGACCAGCACTTGGACAATACTAATCTAGAGTATCTATCTTCTGGTTTTACCCTTGTGCATAGCATGAGTGGGTTCTGTCCAGGGTCCTGATGCCTTGACCGTATGGTCACTAGTACTGCTTGCCTTGGCCCCAAACCCTTCTGGCGGGGGCTTTGCTTTCCATAACTCTACCACCTCTTTAGGCCTCTTCCTTGATCCAAATATGTGATTTGGTTAGAGGATGATTAAGTCCAAAGCCTGCTACAGGCCCCTAGTAGCTGTGTCCAGGGCAAGGCATAAGGATATCCTTTTGTCCTTTTCTGTTCTCACAGTTCCTTATAGTGCATTAAGAACTAAGTGCCCCCATATTTTTTCCTGTATTATTCATGATCTTAGCATCATCCCCTTGCTTTATGTATTATAATTCACCTTAAAATAAGGTGAGTCAGTTACAGTTTGTTAGACAGCATATGCCCTTAATCTGCTCCAGGCAATTGCTCCAGGACTCTGTCCTTGAATCCAGCAGAATATCCTTGATGGCAATGGTCTTTACCATTGTACCTGATCTCAGAGCATCTCTCTGCCACTACCAATGAATTACAGAGCTTGTGTTTTGCGCCTTTTTGCTATAATGAAATAGAATCTGTATTGCATTGGGAGAGGCCAAGAATGAGCCTTGGAGGTGGGATGGGTGGGTTCCAAGAGCACACTGGTTGTTCTGAAGGCAGCTGATAATGATTTAAATGTTAGGACAGTGTAATGTGTATCATCAGTATATCTATTTATGAATTGTGCCATAAGGGATATGATAAAGCTGCAAAATAGGGGTGGGGGTGGGATTTCTCTAGAAACATGAGCAAAGTCCCAGAGTTGCAGTAAAATATGAAATCTAAAAGGGAGGATTAAATCTTTTGAATATAAATAATATCTGTAGCTTTAAGAAAATAATGTCTACTGAACTCTCAGCATCCATTGAGAGTTGCTAAGTAATAACAACAATATTACCAAACTTTCCAAGCTTCAGTTTCTGGAAAGCAAAGCTATGGGGGGCGGGGAGAGTGGGACTTGACTGGGAGACAAGAATAGTCCTGGGAAAGGTCCTGTTTAACCTCCACAGTCATGTTCTGTAGGGTCTGCAAAACAGAGCTATTTTGCCAGGGCTATGATTGAGGCCAGGAATCATACCACCAAACAACATAGTATTGGCTGGCCTCCCCCCTTCCCCCTGAGGATACATCTATGGGAAAACATCTATTGATGCATCAAAGGTGATTCCATCCACTAAAGAATGAGCCCTCCTCAATGACAACTGGTGCATATTTTGTGGAAACTGTAAAATGTTTCTAAATGTAATCATGATTTTAATGCTATTTATTGTATCTTAGTGATTAACGTTACCCACCCTGAGCCTCATGGGAAGGGCAGGGTATAAAAATAAAGCTTTATTTATTTGTTTGTTTGTTTAATGCCCCCTGTTGGGTGAGGACTTACCAGAGAGAGGCCCAGTAGCAGCCACTGGTGACTTCCTGCTCACGTAACTACAGCTTTGGAAAGAGGGCCTATGAAACAAAGGTTTTCCATTGACTGAAAGTGGCTAGGCAACTTCGATGAGAGCTATTCAGCAATTTAACCTGTTGATTCCATGTAGCCAGAAATGTCTTTGAGAGAAGGCTGTCAATGTCCGTTCTTGTGACTGATCTTGTGCAGTGATGTGGGGCAGAAAATTTTCCAAGATGGAAATTTTTCTATCCCACACATGTAAATATGTTTTAGCTCTCATTGTTTTAGCTCTCGTTCAGTTTAGCTCTCATTGTCAGGGCTGTTGTGCTGCTGCCTTTTTTCTGTGGCTGTGCATATAGAAACTACTTCTTGCAGGACTTGGTGAGCAGACTTTGCTTATTTTAGGATGCAGTATCTGCCCCCCCCCCCTTCTCTGGGGCTAATTTTAACTTCCCAGGTGTGTTGGTGTGGGGTGTGTGCGTGGGAAATTCTAGTAAAAGCATGGTAGCAACAGGTTAAATACCCTTTCCCCCACATTAGGCTTCTCTGATCTTCACATCTACTCAGTAGGGTTAATGATTGCCTAATGGGAGAGTCTAATTGTGGATCTCCCACTCTTGTCTAATTTGACCCAAAGTTGCCAATTTGTTTGGGATTGAGATTTGGGGTTCTCTTAGACTACAATAGCTGAAGTCTCTGGTGTTCTGTGCTAGTCCTCTAGTATCTGGGGTGACTTTGCTTCTTTTATTTACTACTAGTTAATTACTTTGCAAGAATCTTTCTCTAGTGTATTTGTTCTTTGGTGTTGGATTGCCAGGTTTCTGCTCTTGAGATGGTCTGTTGTCTCAGGCCAGTCACCAAAAGAACACAGTCTGCTGCATATTCTGTCTGACTTCTTACCCCTAGTCCACTCTTCTGACTGTTCAAGAGCAAAACTGGAGAATGGGATGGGCAAGTTGATGAAGGGATCGGAGATGCACTAAGGTAGAGGGACAGCTGCATCTTCTCTCAGTTCCTCAGACCGCTTGTGATTTAACTGCATGGATTACATGAAGTCCTACTTTTGGACTGAGGGTGAACAAATGATCTGCAGTATCAAGGAGGTTGTGTGGGATTTAAAAACATGGAAAATCATATATTTGAACCAAGGGGTGCATTATTTCCCCTAATCAATGCCGTTTGTTCTCCCCCCAAGACTACTTACATGTGTGTCGTCATTTATCTTTCTTCCATGTGTACACATGACAAGAAACTATTTTGTTTTTAACTTTTGCAGTCCACACAACAGGTTTATGGTGTGTATTTTCTACTCATGGCAGGGATAAAGACAATGTTGTAGACTGAAGGGAGAGCACAAAGGAGGGGGCTTATTTGCCCTCCTCTAGACAAAAATATAAACTACCACAGAAGTAATGAAGCTCTGTTGTCCAAGATAACACAATTTGTTCTAATTAAAACCTGTGTCTGGAAAAGCACATCCCAGAATTCTGCTGTCTTAATTTATTTTGACTTCTGTAATTTAATATTTTCTTTTATATAGCCAGTTTGCTGCAACAGCATTTGTACAAGAACAAAAAGCTCATGGTAAGACCTGTTGTAGACTCTGTGGTTCCTAGTGAGAGCTGCTGTACACAGAGGGCATAATCTGATGGCCGATTGCTGGACTGTGCCACTTCAGACTTCAGTTTTGACTGCTTCCTATTCCCCACAAATAGTGAATTAGCTCATCAGGAACATAGTTCTACTAAACTTTTCTCCCTGAGTTACTACATGCATGGAATGTTCATGTGGGGAACCTTGAAAATGACGCTCAGTCTGAAGTGATACTATGCAGCATTTTGCCACCTGCATTCCGTGTAGATTGACACTTGCTAGCCCTGTAGGAGGAGTAATTTTCTTTCTAAATTACGAAATATCCTTTGAGACAAGTAGAGGAACTAAGGCTGGCACGAATGTACATTTGTGCAGTTCTCATGGTGTTTTCAGAAATGACAGAAACTCGCTTCTGAAATTTGCAGTGCAGTCCTAAACTAAATTAACCCAAGCCCAGAGAGTTGGAGAATATTAATTCTGCATAGGATTGCACAATAAGGTGCTTGTTTGTGAACAGAGAATTAGGAATATGAAAATCCATGTTTGAATGGTGACAGTGATTAGGATCCTCATGGAGATGCATGAGATGCAAAATAGCACTCTAACAGTCCACTTTTCAAAGTATTTATTGGCACAGGGTAAGTGTAAGTTTCCATGTGTATGTTCCTATACCTCTGCAAGAGGGATGTGGTTGAGGTCGACCTGAATCAACCACCTTCCATTGGCCCCTGAGCCTCCCTCCCATGAAAACCACTGCGGTTCATCCAGCCCATGGGGTCATCAGTATGATATCGTTGAATTGATGTTCTCACCATTGTTCTACTTTTCTATTATATTGTTCTATTGTTATCACTGTATTGTTACTATTGTTACTATTTATATGACTTATCTGTATTTTTTCCCTGTTTAATGTAAACCACCCTGAGCCTCAGGGGAGGGTGATACATACATACATACATACATACATACATACATACATACATACATACATACATACATACATACCTCTGCTCTGCGGTTATGAATCTGCTGGTCATCCGGGGCCCCTAGGACATTCGCCTGGCCTCAGCCAGGGCCAGGGCTTTTTCAGCCTTGGCCTGGGGGAACGAGCTCCTAGAAGAGCTAAGGGCCCTGCTGGAGTTGTCAGCTTTCTGCAGGGCCTGCAAGACGGAGTTCTTCTGCCAGGCATATGGTTGAGGCCAGGTTGAGGTCCTGGAGTTACTATCAGCGGATCCCCTAGAATTAGTTAGATCAGGACCCTTACTGCTAACAAAAGAGCACCTGACTGCAGCTGGGGGGGGGGGGAGAAGGGGAGTTAAGTCCAATGAATAGCCATCTTTTAATGTATTGGGGGTTTTATGGGTTGGGTTGTTTTATTCTTTTATTGTCAACTGCCGAGAGTCTCGGAGAGTGGCAGTATATTACTTAAAATATAAATAAATACATACATACATGAATAAAATTATAGCCATTAGAATCCTACAACTGCAATAAAAACAGTCTCTATGTTTATTTCATCCATGCACATTCAAGAAAAGGACTCTTTCTTACACATCACTGTAATGTGATTTCAGTTCCATGGCTTGAATGGTGATAACTACAATTATCAAAGTTATCCTTAAGTACTGACAATGACTGGAGTGAATTTCCATGTACAGTTAGGGAACTGCAGAGATTTTGTTCAAGTCTTAGGTCTGATGAGAAGGATGATATTCACAGATTGTTGAATTCACAGTTTTGTTTACTGATGCTTGCAAAAGCCCTTCCTTGCATCCTGCTCATCAGACGTATGTGACTTCCTTTTCGGGATAGGGCATTCCTGTAGATGCTGTTTATTTATCTGGGGGAACCAGATCAATAGGGGGAAGGGAACTCCATAGAAATTGACATTAAAGAAGCTAATGGGAGAGTTGCTTTATGGTGTGCAGACTTGTCAAAACTGAGTCATTTAACCCTTCTCTGAGTATATATAGTTTGTTGATTCCTTGGAAGCTGCTTGTAGCATATTTTAGACAGCAACAATGGGGTGAAGCTTTGGTGCATATATATCCATCTTGGATATATTCGAGGGGGGGGGGTGCAAATCTTTTTGCTACTTTAAAGTGCCTGTGATCACCAGATAATGAACAGTAATGGGATGGCCTGTGGTTCAAAATGATGGGCCTCACATGCACCAGACACTGGACAGCTAGGACATAGCTAGGACATAAAGAAAGACTATTTAATTAGGATTTGGCAGAGAGGACAAATGGCCCATGTAGAGGCTTAGAATAACCAATTAAATAGATACCACAACATGTGGTTGATACTTGGAAAATGTTAGATGATTAACAGTGCACAGTTAAGAACACTTTCCTGAGAGGAAGCCTAATTAGGTAGGTTTGAGTAGGATGGAGTTATTAATAAAATATTATTAATGTACATTAATATAATATCGGTGTTGATGAATGGTTTGATGAAGATGTAATAGTGATTTTAATGTTATTGATGATGGTTCACAGGTATGGAGTGCATTCACCTATGCCATCTAATTAATGCATAGCCTATTTCTCTCCCTTTCTGTTTTTTCAGCCATAATGAAAGACAGAACACTTTTCTTCACCCAGTGACTGGCCAGATACCAGAAGAAAACAACCAATTTGATCTGCAAAAGTAGGTTTCCTTTAGTTTTTTGCCATTTGGTTTGGTTTTGCCATTTGGTTTGCCATTTGTGGTTTGAAAAAGCTCAGTGGCCACAGGAGCCACTAAAAATCCGTTGCATCCTATTTAAACCACAAATCCAGCTCTAGAGATGATGGCACGAATTTTCCATGAAGCAAAGCACAGGCAACTTGTGTGCGTATAGAATTCACACAGTATAAATCTATATCCCATTGAAGCTGTTTACTTGATTTGTTTTCAATGAATCTTGGCTGAAGCATGTATATCCTCTATAATCTGCCTTGAATCTCAATGAGAAATGTGAACTATAAACAATGTAAATGAAATATGCATAAGATTGTGCACACAGTGATATTGTAGGTAAGATGCTAGAACAATATCATTCAGAAATAGCCCTCTCACCTCGTCTCTCTCCATTCCAGTTCTGCCTCGGACATGTCAAACAAAACAGGCAGCAAGCGGCCGGCACCAGTCAATAGTGAATCTTCTAATCATACTATGGTTTCAGAGGCACCTCAGGAACGACCCAATGGCCGGGTATGTTTAATAGAATAATATGACCTCTTGTGACCTTGATTCCTTTTTCTCTGTGTACAATGAGGGCGACTGTACTGACCTGTCAATATGATTTCAGATATAGAACTATTTTTTAATAATAAACATGAGTATCTGCTATTTACTGTTTCTTTATTTAAACATCCATACCCTACTTTTTCTTGTTAGTTTCAAGGAAACTAACAGTCTTTTGCCCTGAAGAGGAAAAAGTCACAGCTAGGGGCTGTTTTAAATAACGAAGGAAAGATAAATCACGTTTTCAATTGGAGTTTCCTGGAAACAAATGTTATATACACAAACCAATACTTGCTTGTGACTGGAATTGATGGTATTGCCTGGGGGATTCTGTATTAGCTTCTGTTTTGTTTGGGGGTAAATGGGTTCAATCATCTGTTTCCCGAAAACTTTTCTCTTCTGTTTTCCTCAAGGCCTCACGTTCCTCTAGGAAGGGGATTGCATTTGGGAAACGCTCCAACTCCATGAAGAGGAATCCCAATGCAGCAGTGACCAAGAGTGGCTGGCTCTTCAAGCAGGTGAAACTCTTGCCCTCCCCCATGCTGTGATATGACCTCATTTCTTTCCAAATATTCCCTTTCCTTTGAACCAAATCTGCATCTGGAAGATGGCTAAGAAATGCTTCATGCAGGTCATTGCCTTTTCTCCCACTATTACATGATATTCCTTGCAATGTTGTGGAATGAGCTATCGAGTACCCAGCAGTATCCATCTGTCCCAGGGTTTCCCCCTTCAAGGTCCCCATGTAAAACCCTAGTGTCAATTGGGCTGGCTTCCATGTCCCACAGAGTTGTAACTGCAAGTGTTGGGCAACATTGTACTTGTCTTGTAACTTGACAAGCTCTCCGCATGACTTCCCATTGCACTGTCTCTGAAAGTTCTATATTTATTTAGGGAATTTATATGCCCCCTCTGTGGAGAACTGCTGGAGGAAGCTAATAAAATACAATTTTCCATCACTTCTGTGGGACAAATATCAGTCATGCTGTGTTTCATGGGAAGTATTTCAAACTTCTCTTATTCTGTATTGTGAACAGTGCTATCATTAGGATATAATATTCATTTTCCAATGTCTCTTTCCAGGCCAGTTCAGGGGTGAAGCAATGGAATAAGCGCTGGTTTGTGCTGGTGGATCGCTGCCTTTTCTACTACAAAGGTTTGTGGCAGAACACAAATCGGAAAACATTCTGCAAAGGAATATTCACTAAAAAAATATTCACTATTAATCGTTTCAAGACAAGCTGAAGAATGTATGCTTTAGCTCCAATCAAGCGCAACAGCTGGAGTGTTTCCCTCTATTATTGGTCTCTGGGCTTCCCATGAGAGTAAATTACACTATCTTGCCATTCTTCTGGCGTTATACTCTCAAGCAGTATCTCCATATCCACATAACAGATGGAGGCAGGGCGATCCTTGGATGTCCAGGAATATATGAACCTACTATGTCATTCATATTGCTCATTGTCTGACTGGGAGTGTTTTCCAGGTTCTTGGGCTGAGAAATTGTTTTTAAACACCTGTGACCTGAGATCTTCCATGAAATAGAGTTAAATGGTATTTGTGGTGAAAATAATAGGGAATGCCAGATTGGTTGAGAAAGAAAAAGGCCTCTTGCATTTTGAACCTGCTAGTGTGTCTGTTCAAATATTATCTTCTTCTGCTGGCAGCAGCACTCCAAGGGCATAGACAGAGGAAAGGCTTGCTGTCCAAGATCTTTTAACTGGAGACAAAAGGACTGAATCTGGCTGACACATGTTCTCCTACTTGCTGAGAATGTATAGCAAGCTAGATTTGGTTATTAGCAGTCATGCATCCTTTTTCTCCCTCAACATCGTGGTAACATCTCAGGCAGCCATGCAATTATGAACTATGTAAAGGAATATGAGTAGCAAAAGAAATTGGGTAACTTATTGGGTCATAATGTCTCTGGTGAACATGTTTGGGGCAGCTGTACCCTTATTTGCCTTATATAATGAGCTAGATCTTTGACTCTTTCTCTCAACAACCCCACAGAATAGGTTTCCTGCCAATGCTATAAGCATTCATTCTCCTTCTCTTTCAAAATCTGTCAATCCTCCTTCCCTGAATAAACAATTATAGTTGCCATCCAGGCTCAAGTTTAGTGTGATGGGCTGATAATGGGGGCACAAAAGGGGAGGAGCTAAGCAGAAAGTGTTGGTAACACATGTAAGATGGTGGTTTCCAATATGTGTGGTGTATGTGTGTGTCATATTCCATTCCTCAGATGTCTACAGAAAGTACAATAACACCAGATTTTAGAAAACTCCAGATCAGTAAACATCAATCATATTTCCTTTTCATGCTCCTTGATGCCAAACTACACCTCCTACACCTGTTTGCTTGGTACCCCTGATATTTTTGAAGCACATTGCAAGCACTTTTAATCTCTGTCACTTTCTATTAAAATGTATGGATTCCTCACATTCTTTAGTTCTCAGAGGTCTTCTGTCTGAGCCTTCTCGCAGGCAGTGTATCCAGAGAGTGAGCATGAATAATTAACTGAACAGTATTGTGAGCTATAAAGGTAACCGATACATGCTGGAGTGTATCAGTGAGCTTGCGAGTCTGAGTCAGAGGGAATAAGAAGTGCACAAAGGAGTTGCCTTCCACAAGTATAAACGGTTGCTCTCTGGACTCTGTTCCTTATTTTGGCACTAATGAGTATCTGACAGTCCTTGTTTGCCTCTGGCTCTGCATTGGAGAACATGGAGCATGTTTGACTGAGACATTCTGCTTCAACATCTGTGACCTCTTAGTGGGGAGGAGTGGACTTCCTTCCCTGCCTAACCTTTTGGCCTCCTGCTTACCTTCATGCAGATGAGAAGGAGGAAAGCATCTTGGGCAGCATCCCACTCCTCAGCTTCCGGGTTGCAGCTGTCCAGCCGTCAGATAACATCAGCAGGAAATACACGTTTAAGGTCAGTGCTCGGCTGAAATAGCACAGTATTCTTCCTGGTTCAGTGATTGAGGGTGTGGGGTAAAGGTATCCCCTGTGCAAGCACCGAATCATGTCTGACCCTTGGGGTGACGCCCTCTAGCGTTTTCATGGCAGACTCAATACGGGGTGGTTTGCCAGTGCCTTCCCCAGTCATTACCGTTTACCCCCCAGCAAGCTGGGTACTCATTTTACCAACCTCAAAAGGATGGAAGGCTGAGTCAACTTTGAGCCAGCTGCTGGGATTGAACTCCCAGCTTCATGGGCAAAGCTTTCAGATGGCTGCCTTACCACTCTGCGCCACAAGAGGCTCTTGTGGGTGTGGGGTAGAATCATACATAAGTCTTATGCAGGCAACAGTACTCTGCTATTCTTGTGCCGCTGCTCTTAGTTTCCTGTGGTATGGTTGGCTTTGTGGATGTTGCACAGAGGCCTTGTGCACCAAGGCTTAACCTGCACTGAAAGCCTGAAGTCAGTAATTACTTGGATTAAAAGGGTACCTGGATTACTTTATTTGTAACAACTCTACTACAAGGGCTAAACGTTACTAACGTGTCTTGAGTAGATTTTGGCTAGAAAGGATATAAAGTTACTAAATACATAAACAGAACAAGATGCTTTTGCACCTAGAGATAAATGCTTACGTGATTATTCAAACAACATGAACCACTTCCTCAGCTTTTGGAGGTCACGCTCCCATGCCTTTAATAGCATAATGGATAGCAAAGCAAGCAAACAAACCTACCTCTGCAAAGCAGTCATTTCTCCACTCAAAATTGGGGCCAAGGTGAATTAGCAGATGGAAGCCAAGGTAGGATAGGAGAAAATAGGACAAGATACAAAAGGGCCAGGACTCTAAGGAATCCCATGATGGAAAGTAACAGGACTACTGGGTCAGTTGGTATAAAGGTGGCTACCATTCACATAGCAGATTTGTGGGGCAAATGCTTGACTGTTTCTGCATGTTAATTACCATATTTGCCGGCGTATAAGACGACTGGGCGTATAAGACGACCCCCCAACATTTCCACTCAAAATACAGTACTATGGGCAACTATGGGCAGCTATGTCTATCCCAACTGAAGTGCACCCGGCGTATAGGACGACCCCCCCACTTGGAGGCATGTTTTTCAGAGGAAAAAAGTAGTCTTATATGCCAGCAAATACTGTACTCACCGCTCAAGGAAAGCAAATGGGATAGGGTGAAGGGACTAGCTTAGCTTTCCTTTTGGCTGCATCATAGTAGTTGTTCTATGTGAAAAGTGGTTGGTTTCAGGGAGGTATTTTCACAGTCCCGCAACTTCATCTTTGAAATAATGTGGTAGTTGAACACAAAAAGTTACGAGATAGCTTGAAGGGACTGGCAGGCAAAGAATGCAATATATGGAAAACAAATCCAGCCTGGGAAGTACAAGCCGCAGCCCAGCATCACCATGCCACAGGCTTCTGGAGGTGTCTAGAAATGGCTGTAACACATACAATCTCCTACAAATAATAGCATTTAGCTATCATTAACACACAAATGCTAATCTCCATTATAACAAAAATGATATAGATATAGGTATTGCACCAGAGAGGGGAAGTGAAGAGGAAGGGGGATAGAAAAAGTAGGAGTTGTGGATAAAGAGGCAGTTGTTAAAGGGGGGGGGGGTGGCATAGATAACTGCTGTGAAATATGATTAAAGTATTTTGCACATGGAATCAAACTTGCAATCAGCTTGAAAATAAAATCACCCGATAAGTGCTCTATGGGAAAAAATGCAAAAACCCCCCAACAAAACTGACATTGACCTGACATGGAGAAAACGAGTTGCCCAACAAAAAATTAGAAACACCCTAATAGAATTGTATATCCTAACTAACTACATATGCAAAAAATGTATGCCAATTAAAGGAGACTGACTGACAAATTGGGAGGACTGGCAAATACTCCGGAAGATAGAGACAGTTCAACGAGATCTGAACACAATGGAAAAATGGGCAAATGAGAACAAGATGCAATTTAATAAAGATAAGTGTAAAGTTCTGCATCTGGGTCAGAAAAATGAAAAGCATGTCTACTGGATGGGGGATACGCTTCTAGGTAACACTGTGTGTGAACGAGACCTTGGGGTACTTGTGGTTTGTAAACTAAACATGAGCAGGCAGTGTGATGCAGCGGTAAAAAAGGCAAATGCCATTTTGGGCTGTGTGAACAGGGGCATCACATCAAAATCACAAGATGTCATAGTCCCATTGAATACGGCACTGGTCAGAGCACACCTGGAGTACTGTGTGCAGTTCTGGAGGCCTCACTTCAAGAATGACGTAGATAAAATTGAAAGGGTATAGAGGAGAGCGACGAAGATGATCTGGGGCCAAGGGAGCCCTATGAAGATAGGTTGAGGGACTTGGGAATGTTCAGCCTGGAGAAAAGGAGGTTGAGAGGGGACATGATAGCCCTCTTTAAGTATTTGAAAGGTTGTCACTTGGAGGAGGGCAGGATGCTGTTTCTGTTGGCTGCAGAGGAGAGGACACACAGTAATGGGTTTAAACTACAAGTACAACGATATAGGCTAGATATCAGGAAAAAATTTTCACAGTCAGAGTAGTTCAGCAGTGGAATAGGCTGCCTAGGGAGGTGGTGAGCTCCCCCTCACTGGCAGTCTTCAAGCAAAGGTTGGATACACACTTTTCTTGGATGCTTTAGGATGCTTTGGGCTGATCCTGCATTGAGCAGGGGGTTGGACTAGATGGCCTGTATGGCCCCTTCCAACTCTATGATTCTATGATTCTACTAGAAAATAAGCCCGCTGTAGTATAAATACAGCGGGCGCTAGCTGTTAGTCCTGCCCCCCCCCCTGTGCAGCGGAGTCGGATTGGGTCTGTGTGCGGGGGGCGGGGGGCACCGGCTCCACCGCCGCCGATCACGGCTCCTCCTCTGCCCCCACCGATCGCTCTGCGGGCTCCGTCAGGCTCTTTTGCTGCCGCTGCGGATGGTGGTGCCGCTGCTGTGGTGCCGCTGCTGTTGCTGCTGCTGCCGCTGCCAGCTCCGCCACCACCGCCGGGAAGGCGAGGCATGTAATGCCTCCCGATTAGTCAGCTTCACACCTCCCGATTAGTCAGTCCGGTGGCAAAGGACCAATTGCGAGTCCGGGGGAAGGGGCCTATCGGCACCCTTCCTCATCCCGGACAGGGCCCGCCCTCGGGGCCCTTACTGCTTTCTTTAATCCGCTCCGCTAGGAGCGGTTAAAGATGATTCTATGATTCTGTATCATATGCAGAACAGGCCAAAGAAATATTAACCCCGATCTGCCTTGCAAGATTGTATATGAGATTGTTTGAAGACTTTAAAGTTCTGCAATTCCTTATAATGGTCGATGATATGTGGGCTAAAGAGCCTACAGTCCATTTTTTTGTTTCCCATCAGAAACTTTGCTGCTATGGAAGCCTGGCAGACAAACTACCTTTAGGATGACAATACAATTGCCACTGGCACTTCTGTCATCTTATGTAACCTCCCAGTTGTCCCCGCAGAGCTGTATGGAAAAGCTATTCACACTCTCTGAATAATGGCATTGGTTTCCTACCAAGAGGAGAGGGTTAGCCAAGATGGAAGACTGTAGCAGCTCAAGACGCTTGACCATAGTTTCTCAAGCTTCTTGTAGGGCCTCTGAGGCTTTTTGCTGCCTGGGCCTCTGAGGCAAAATGTGTCTTGTTGACTGAAGCATTCATTAGAAAGAATTTGTATAAACCACAATACACGAAGAGCCTTGGGAGCAGTTCCTGTTGCCATTGATCAAATCCTGACTGATTCCTCAATGGTGATTGGCTGATGAGCCAGACAAAAGGGGCTGACTAGATCTTTGCTCCATAGGGGACAATCCTGCTTGGGGTGGGGGGTGGGATCTGGATTTTAAAAACAAACAAACATTTTAATGGCTGTTTTGGGCACGTCTTGCAAACAAGGTGTTATAAAAAGTAATAATCATGGTATAGTATAGTGGTGGAGTAAGGGAGGAGTAATCTGTCTGTTTGCCTCTTTTCATAGAATCATAGAGTTGGAAGGGACCTCCAGGGTCATCTAGTCCAACCTTCTCTACAATGCAGGAAATTCACAACTACCTTCCCACACACAGTGACCCTAATTCCATGCCCAGATGATTCCTCCCCCCCCCCCCCCCAAAAAAACACCCCAGGATCCCTGGCCAGTCTGGCCTGGAAAAAATTGTCTCCTGATCCCAAAGTGATGATTGGCAATCCCCTGGCCTTTTAAGGGGTTAATGCTCACTAAGTTTGCAAAGTGGCGTGGAGAAAAATGTCCTGTTCCTTTAATGGCATCCTTGTTTACCTCCATCCCATGAAATGCTTCGGCCACCCATTTCCACACTAAGCCTCTAGTAAGGACAGGACTTTTAGCTCCAAGCCAGCTAACAACCTTTAACACTACCCCGGCAGAGTGGGAAAAGCTGAACTCAGAACTTGTTTTAAAACTCTTTATCCCCTCCCCCCCAAAAAAAAATTACTGGATGTAGGAAAGGGTGTGGGAGAAGTTATATCTGGCCATTTATATCTGGCCAGTCTTCCAGAGAACACAGGGTGGCTTACCCAGAGATGTCTTGTTTGATTTCCTGGGAAGGAGATTAGACTAAGAAGAATAGTGACTCATCAAAGGTCCTTTAAGGGTGAGTGAAAATTTGAACTCCAAAAGTAATAAAATCATATCTCATGAGTAGAAACAATTTCCTCCTTTACTGATAATTATTCTTTGTTGGTTTTGTATTCTTGTTCCTTCTTTCTCTCCTCAATGAAGACAGCAACCTTAGGAAAGCTAGCATTTTTTCCAAACTGCTCCTGTGGCAGTACTATAATTAGGTTGCCCTAAGTGTCAAATGTGCAAGAGGCTTCCTTTTCTGTCTCCTTCTTTAACTAGTTTCAACGCCAGTGTTCAAGAAAGGCAATACACTGCAATTTGCTCAGCAGGTAATTAGTTTGTACTCGTCAAATTTCTATGCAAGGGGTGTGACTCTGAAGGAACAG
Source organism: Paroedura picta (assembly GCF_049243985.1). Lineage (NCBI taxonomy): Eukaryota > Metazoa > Chordata > Lepidosauria > Squamata > Gekkonidae > Paroedura > Paroedura picta. Next base: position 99,604,907 of record NC_135372.1, on the reverse strand, counting down.
TGAACAAAGCTGAGAAACGCAAACACCAGGAGATGGGGCAAAGGTAGGGTTTCCCCCTGTGAGAATAAACAACCTTTCCAAGTGGTAGATGAGGAAACACAGAGCCACAACTGTACAGTTGGTGCCACTCCTTCACAATCTATTCAGACATTTTTATCTGTAACTTGGTTGGTACAGACACTTTCACAACTTGAGTACTTGCGAATGTGTTCACACCCACCCACACACCCAGAGTTCTAGACTTCAGCAGCCAATGCCATAGTGTATTGAATCACAGCAACTGCATACAGAACTCATCAGCCACTTCCAAACACAGGCACAAAGGGAAACCTGGACTAGCCCAGCATGCCACTGGATAGCATTGCATGGTAAAAATATGGTACTTACAACTGAATTCTCCTGCACAGACAAGATGGTCCAGGAGGTGCATAACAGCTATAAGTGTAGAATTGGTGATATCATCCACGAGGTGTGGGTGTAGCTCTTGTCTTTCTTCTGTGCCAGGTATTAGCGTTGCCTCCTACATCAAGACATCATCAGCTTTCTTTCCTTCTGCGCCAACTCTTGGAAGAAACCCAAAGAACCAGGCTCTTTTCAGGGAAGAAATGAGGGGAGGCTAGACGTCCCCCTCTGTATGATAACCTAACAGCCATGGGCATGGCCCTGATCTTATACCAGCATAGTTTAAGGCTTGCAGGTAGCTTATAATTACTTAATTTTGAGAGCAGAGTAGAAATGAACAGCGCTCTCTTGTCTGGCGATGAGAGGATGTAGCTGTTTTGTACCACAGCCCAAGGTTTTGCCAGGGCAACTGCAAAGATGGAAAAAGTCAGGCTGTTGGTAAAACAGCACTAAGGACCTCTCCTTAGACAGCTATGACAGTGTTGTGGGCTTGGACAACCAGCCTTGCCTACATGATGAAAGGAATGCTAATGTTTATTAATGAATGCAGATATTCTCCTCTGTGGACTCAAAGCCATTAATCAGCCATTAATCAAGCTTCCCCATATCTTTGAGCCAAAGGCTGCTATATATATATATATATATATATATATATATATATATATATATATATATATATATATATATATATATATATATATATATATATATATATATATATATATATATATATGTATATGTATATATATATATATATATATATATATATATATATATATATATATATATATCATATATATATCATATATATATCATATATATATCATATATATCATAGTGGAACAATGGAATTTCACTGGCAGTCTTCAAACAAAGGTTGGATACACACTTTTCTTGGATGCTTTAGGATGCTTAGGGCTGATCCTGCGTTCAGCAGGGGGTTGATGGCCTGTGTGGCCCCTTCCAACTCTATGATTCTATGATTACTCTATGCACTTAAAATAGGAATAGGTGGGTGAGCACCAGCAGCAGGGCCTTTTTGGCAAGGGTGCCAAGGTAGCAGAACTCAATCTCCACAGAGACTTGCTAGACATCAGTTTTGCAATCCTTCATGTACCAAGCAAGGACATCATTATTTTCCCAGGCATTTAGCCAAGTGGCTTTTACTGTTGTGATGTTTTCAGCCTAAGCTTTTTTATTTTAATGCTGCATTTTAACTGGATGCTGTTTTAATATTGCTACTTTTATTTTTAAGTACTATGATTTTATATGCTCTTGGTTTTAATCTGATGTGGTGTTAATCCTTGGCAGCGGCTGCTGTTGTATGTTATGTACTGCTAATTGTTTGTATTTGTGTTTTATGATTTTTGGTGTATGGAGTTTTAATATTGTAAGCTGCCATAGACTTACAATCTTTATGGAGAGGTGGGGTACAAATATTTTAAATAACCAGAGCAGAGGGGATTTGTAAGAGAAACTCACAGGGGATATTGATAGGAACCTAATATTCCCATTGTGTTGAACTGAACATACCATTGTTAATTATCCATTACAGACCTGTACAGATCTTTCTGTAGTCAACAGAAAGGTATCTTCTAGCTGGTTTATTCAGAAGCAAGTTCTCCTAAATTCAGTGGAATTTATTGCCCTAAACTATGCATAGGTTCACAGTCTTGCATATAGAACCATGAAGAAAGACTGATTATGAACATTTTAATAAATAAGCAGAGTTCTTTTTTAATAATTGAAGAGTGCAAACTTGGTACTTTCCCACAGCTTCCAGCATATATTGGGCAGCAATACAAGAAGAATGTTCTCTGATCATCTCTGGATTTTGTCCCTTCATCTGTTAAAAAGAGAAATGAGACAAGCAATTCACTTTAGGGAGAAAAGTCGTCATTGAATGGATAAAATACCATAGTAATGAATGGCCTCTTCAGACATATGAGTTGTGGATTCTGCTCAGTTTTGATGTATTCACTGGTGGATCATGATTAGGACAATTGTGTTCATGGAGAAGGAGCTTTAGTCTTTCCCTCTGAAAACTTTTTTTGCAGCTTGAAATAGTCCCAGTGGCAGCACTGTTGAGCTTGTTGGGGGAACCCAAGGACAGTTATAGGTTGGGAAATAATGCAGGGAGGAATGCTGAAGCTCCTTCTCCATGTAGACCATAGTACTTCTCCTATTGAGGCACCACATGAATAGGAATTGAGGAGAACTCAGGTGTGATTGCATTATGACTCCAGACCTGACATATTTACTAAGGCTGGATTGTGGGGTGAGATTTAAATTCTTATGGATTAATTCAAGTGTGGACTGGAATGATTCTTTAGTTTTGAGAAAGCCTTGACCATGTCCACAGTTCTGCTTCAGCCACCCTTTCATAATGACCGACTCTACCCCTGCTGTCACATTTCCTGCTTGATACTCCTCCCCACTGAATTGCTCGTTGGGTGTGGCTGATCTGTTCTCTATCTTCCCTCTTTTTCCGTGAGAGGACCCCCGGACAGGAGATCTCTTCTGATACCCCGTCTACAGTGCCATCACCCAGGCACCAAATAGGTAGTATTTTCCTTATGTTTCCAAATGCATGCATGCCACAAAGGAAAGATCAAGACTGCTGAGTACAAATTGTCCTGCATGCTTTATTCACCTCCAATCATTCCTAAAGGAAGGTGGGATGGGGAAAAGCCTGGATTTGTTTTGTCTGTCTGATTAAAAACCTAGAAAGTCCTGAAAAATTAAAACTGATGGGATTATACAGATATGTATCTGTAACATAATAGGGACACAGATTGTCTGAATATGCTTGCCATGTGCCTTGCACATAGGAAATACATAGCAGGGCTACACATATGAATACTTGTCCTTTGATACAGAAAAGTTATACTGAAGCTATAAAAATATTGATTCCCCTGAACAAAGGATTGAGCAGTGTGGCAAATGTATAAGAGCGCTGAGTGATAATTGATCATTAATCAATTCTGGTAGGCAAAACCAGTAAAACCCCATATATATATTGCAAAAGATTTTGTTTCTATCATAATGAAAACCATTTTCATGCTTTTGTTGTTGTTGAAAGATTTCAGTATCATTACAATTGGCATGCTGCAAATCAGGGGGCAGGTTTCAATAAATTATATTCACCTTAGAAGTAACAATTGGACATAACAAATCTTGGAAAGGTTTTGCTCCAGTTTTATTAGGTTTAGGAATGGGAAGTATTTTTTCACTGAAGAGTAATATGGGTGCCATATACCACTGTTTGCATGTAAATATAGCTTATGCCAGATAGAATTTATCAGTATTTGTACATTTATACTCAGAGATGAGAAAAATGTAATTTGTATAATAAGTATATCTAATTGTCATTGTAGCCTCATCTGTGGATACATAAATTTGTAAACTGGGATGATGGACAAACAAATACAGATCTTTCTACAAGTCTGATAAATTCCCCAGATTTGCACCCACAAAAAATGACATCCATTTTTTAAAATGGGAGAATTAAAAAAAATGATAAAAGAAGTTTAAGAAACGAGGTACCCTCAATATCCATTGACAGGGAATTACAACATTATTCAAACCTTGGCTGCTGTTAGGAAAAGTCCGGAACATGTGGGGGAAGGGGCTTTTCCAGGGCTGTTTTGGCCTTTAAAGGAGGACTCTTTTGAGCCAGGCTTGAAAGCAGCTGTTGACTTACTGTTTCATGACCTGCATGACTCACCTAGGACTGGCTGCTTGTTCCTGTCCAACATAGCCACCCCCTGAAAGACAGTGGAGTGGCAGAGTTTCAGACCAGGATCTAGATCTAGGCGATCCAGACTGGAATCCCCACTGTGCTGTGGAAGTTCACTGAGTGACTTTGGACTAGTCACCCACTCTCAGCCTAACCTACCTCAAATGTTTGTTGGAGGATAAAATGGAGGAATCAAGAAAGATATACCATCTCCATTATGTAAAAAAGTGGGATATATATGAAGTAAACAAATAATGAATATTACTAAAGATGGGAGTGCAGATAAAAGGCAGGTAGGTTGGTTGTTGGATGGGAATGAGGGAAGGAAGCAAGGATATACAGGAGCTGACAGGAAGTGGGAAAGAGGAAACAATGTGGAGACAAGGATAAGTGAGGTGCCCCCTACAAGTTAGGCTTGCCAACTTCCAGGTGTAGCTGGGGTCTCCTGAGATTGCAACTGATCTCCAGACCATAGGGATCAGTTCACTTGAAGAAAACAGCTACTTTGGAAGCTGGATTCTCTAGCATTGTACTCCACTTAAGTCCCTCTCCTCCTTAAACTCTGCCTTCCTTAGACTTGACGCCCAAGATTTCCGGGTATTTCCTAACCTGAAGCTGGCAACTCTAAACCTCCTTTAATATACTGAGATGATCTACAGTGTTGCAGTGAAAGCCTAATTCCAGGGGATCCTGCAAGCAAATGCAATATGTTTTTGTGTTGAGGAGCCAACAGGCATTGCACTGAATGAATTCCTCAGGGGATCTGGGCAATATAGGTCTTCTGCCCACCCACCCTCGTCTGTGATAATGAAGGACATTTTGCTAGTATCAAATAATCACTCTGCAATACAGGCGTATTCCAAATAAATCTAAAATATTTGGGGGAAAGTTCTGGGTGAGGGCAAATTTAGTTACCCAAACACTGCTTCTCATATTGTGGATCAGTGTAATATTTGCCTCTTTTAACTCACCACAAAGTTTTATAATTGGCCTTTGCGATCTTTTAAAAAAAGTTTTTCTTTTCTTTCTCATTACTGTAAAACAAGTATTGTATTCCTAATATTGTATCCCTAATATGTGAAGCAGCATAACTTTAAAGGGAATGGGGGAAGCTCCCCTCCTGATCTCCATTTCGGATCACAGCTAGGACTGTTGACATTGTGTCTGACAGATAGTCCTGGGAATACTGTCTTCTATTACAGATGTGTATTCTGCATATGCCTGTACCCCAGTTCAACAAGGGTGATCCATATACTGAACCAGAATTTTGCATGCTTTCCCCTCTGGATGTGGGCTCATGCATGTCAAAGTACGCTGCTGGGGAGCAGTGAAGCAGACTGTCCTCCACCTTCCAGTGTTGCATGCAAGTGGCTTCTCTGTCTTTGGTCTGCTGTGGCATTTGCATGACTGAACTGCTTGTGAATGTATTTCATCTCCTTGACAATTGTGGCACTTACCAATTTGTGTTGGAAGAGAAATCAAAAGTTCTCATCCAGTTTGTAATCTGGAAAAGTCTGAAAGAAAAATCCAGCACTTTAATAGAAATGTTGTGAATGCATACTCTCCTCAAAGAAAGTTCAATCTTTTAGATACATGACCTGAAAAGAAATTTTTCATAACAATTTTCCCTCTAAATAAAATTGATTAAAGCTGTCATAGACTCTACTTCTATGTGACAGAAATAAGGCTACAGCAAAGAAGGTCCAATTTCACCTATCATCCCATATCATCTTAAATGATGTCAGATTAATCTGTGATCTCTCTTTCTGTGTACTTCTGCCTATTCAACAGGTGACTGTGTGCTGGATGGAAGAGACACGGGGGAGTAACAAGAAGTCACTCTCTCCTCAGGCTGAGCACGCCGGCATCCGGACTTACTTCTTCAGTGCTGAGAACAACGAGGAGCAGGAGTCTTGGATCCAAGCCATGGGCGAGGCTGCTCGCGTGCAAATCCCACCTGCTCAGAGGTCAGCTCACCAGGAAAAAATTAGCACCATGGGATGCAGCCTAATGCATGGGATGCAGTCTTCTTGTTATTGGCTATAGGATAGTTCACGAGTTATATTAAAAGAGTGTGAACATGCAGAGGGAGAGAGTAGGATGGTGCCCACTGTCTCTGGCACCTCCCATTCCTACATTCATTCAGCAGAATTTATAAACATACTATATGAGCATACAAAATATATGCATGTAGGCATAGTATATGCAATCAGGAATCCTGCTTTGGCTGGGCTTCCCAATTGCATGGACAAAGCCTATGTGTTTGTGACTCTGTTTACAAGCTATGCAGTCGGGATGCTGCTATGACTAGTGGGTATAGTCCTAGTATATGTGCTCACTCTTTCTTTGGAGTATGACCCCCTTCCACAAACACCCTGACGATGAAATGCAACTCTGTATTTCTTTGGATTATGGTGAAATCAGTGGTTACAGGCAGAAATGGATGGCAGTCATTGCATTAGGCTGGAATTCTGAAATTTTGGTTTTCATCCACTGGTCTTTTGTTGAGAGTCAGATCAAGTAACATAGTATCACTTCCCCCCAGTTATAAATGTAATGTTTTCCACAAAACTTTCTGCGGAAAGACCCTGTGAGAAAAAGTTATTGTTGTAAGTAGGATTTGTAGATCTTGCAGCAATAGAAAAGGTACAAAGCTCCCCAAAACTTAGATGGCCCTCAAATGAGATGAGGGCCAACAAAGGTTGGAGGATTTTCAGAAATTTAGAATGCAGGCCTCTTGGGCAGAGACAATGACCAGTGATTTATGGAGTTTAAAATGCAAGCTTTGTAATGAAGTGCTTTTGAGAGGCTAGAACCCACTCCCTGAGATGGAGTGGCCAACCCATAGCTATCAGTGACCTTTTTCATGCTTACCAGGCATGAGGAGACTGATTCTGAAAATATTCTCTCCAGCAAGAACCACCATCAGCACCACCACCACCACCACCACCACCGCAGTGTCCCAGCCAGGGAGCCTGCCAAAGCGGAGCCAGAAGCCAAGACCAGAGGTGAAGGTGATGGCCGTGGCTCAGAGAAGATTGAAAGGAAACCAGAGCGAGTAGAGAGCAAGAAAGAGTCATTGGTGAAAGCCAATGGCATTGTGAATCAAGAAATGCCCTCTGAGCCTGGAAGCCCTTATCCTGAAGCCTCCCATTTGCCACCTGGGGTGGAGAGACCAACACAGCCAAATGGCTGGCAATATTCATCTCCTACCCGACCTGGCAGCATGGCCTACCCACAACATGATGGTGAGACTTCTGGGCCTCGTCGGAGCTTTGCTCCCTGCTCCAATCCTGATAAGATTGCCCAGAGGAAGAGCTCCATGACACAGCTGCAGCAGTGGGTAAACCTGCGCCGTGGGGCTGTACCTCCTGAGGATCTCCATAGGTAAGAGGACTGATGGCTTCTCTCTCTGAGAATGAAAAGTTAGGCAGCCCCACTAAGCATAGTGAGAAAGGGACGTTTACACTGCAGTCTTAGACCAGTATAGCTGACATGGTTCCCTACCCTTTCATCTCCCTCAGGGAGTGATGGGAACCAATAATTTTTGTGAGGTATAATTTCTAACGGCTGATTCAGACCTTTCTGTTTTCGCATGGACCCCTGCTGAGAACTGCTTATATCTGTAAGCAGCTTACCAGATGGATTGGCCTGACTGTGTAGCATCTCCATGCTTGTAGTATAAATCTGATGTGTTGGCATGAAGGCGTTTCAGAGGATCAGTATGATCAACATGGTTAGCAGATTTAGAAGCTACAACCTCTGTGTTCAATTATTTCTATGCAGATGTACTTCGATGAACTTGACATGGGCAGCATAACATTTGAACCTGCCTTAGCAAAGAGTTTTCAATACCTTCCCAGGGTTCCTTTGGGCATTCTTATTGAGTAGTTGATGGCTGATTTATATTTAGTGTGGATGAGTCCAGAGAAGCAGAGACTGGTCTATTTTCTGACTGAGCAAGCAGGTTTATTGACAGAGGTATAAACAGCAAAAAGTTTGTTGTTACATTCCGTCTAGGTCTTAAGGCAGCTGATTGGTTCCACAGGCAAGTTTTTTACACCAGCCTTAACGATAGAGAAATGAATTGATTTTTTTAAAATGGATACAATTACTTGAGTGGCGCTTCCCCCATCCCTGCTATAAGCAGCAGTCCTAAATGCTTTCCTGGGAGTAAACCTCAGTGAATATAATGGGACTGACTTTTGAGCAGAAGCAGTTAGGATTGCCCTAGTACTGTAGAGACACTCCTCCTCTGCTCTCAGCTCCCCCTACTTTTATTCCACTATAAACATCCCTCCATTTGAAACTTCTACATACAACGCAGGTCATGCCCAGAGTCCTAGTGTCCTATTTTTTTTCTTTTCTGAAGGATGGACAGAAGGTGGACCATCAGTAAAGTGGTGCTGTTTGGAGTTATAGACCTTGCTTACTAGACTGTATACACTAGAGTGGTGATATGGCTTTCAGCTAAACCGAATCACCTAGGTTTGAACTTTTGATGGATAAAAACAAACACATAGGTTTTGTTAATCAAATTTGCAACTCCTGTCCAATAATAAAAACATTGCAGCCCTCTTATTAAGCAAAGGTATAACTGAGAATGCTCCAGTATACATGGCTGAAAAATGGGGATCATATCTAGAATTTGTATCAGCACCTTTAGAAGGATCCCCAAAAGCTTTAATTGGAAACTAGGTTCGTTAGTAGATTGGTTTCCTCTTTGTCCAGTGTCCAGCAGATGGGATGGGGTAAGGCAGAAGAGCCTATTGGAACATTATAGTTTTTTCTTTTTGATAGCTCCAGAATTTACTTTCTTCTTTTCTTTCCTTTGGGGTATCTAGCCCCACCAGATTCTACCCAATGTCCCGAAGAGTTCCTGACTACTATCCCCCATACTCCCCCCAGTTCTCTGAGGATTACCAGTATTACCCTCCTGGTGTGCGCCCTGACAGCATCTGCTCTATGCCTGCCTATGAGCGTGTGAGCCCTCAGTGGTCTGTGGATGACAAGCGGCACTCCTTCCGTAACAGTGGCACATACCAACTGCGTGACTGGAAGGAACAGCCTGGCTACGGCAGGCAGGATGTGCCTGTCTGGATCCCAGGCCCCACACGACAACCAGTTTACTATGACGAAATGGATGCTGCCTCAGGCTCTTTACGCAGGATGTCACTCCAGCCTCGCTCCCGGTCGGTTCCTCGCTCACCGAGCCAAGGTTCCTACAACAGAGCCAGGGTATACTCCCCAGTCAGGTCGCCCAGCGCCCGCTTTGAACGAATGCCTGCCCGGAGTGAGGAGATTTATGCTGAGCCAACAACCTACATGATGAGGCGATCCGTCAGTTCCCCAAAGGTAACACGACTCACATGACTCTGTTCGACCCCTCAGTGTTTCCTGCCATCCTTCAGAAGAAGGACAGTAATCAAATAGCAAGGGGATGCTGTAGGATGGGGGTCCCCAGCCTTTTGGAGCCTGTAGGCACAGGCTTCTGACTTGGCATAGGACGCACAGCAACAAAATAGCTGTCATAAAATGGCTGCCTCAGGAGGCAGAGCCAGCTACAAAATGATGGCCACAGCTTAACTTCGTCAGCACAGGGCAGATCTGTGTGCCATGGTGGCAACCGCTGCCAAAGCAACATTTACAAATCTGGACAGTCAAAGTTCCAGTAGTGAATCAGAATCCTGGCTGAGCAAAAACCCTCCCTGGCACTGTCCACTTCCTACAAGTCCTTGGCCAATGCCAGGAAACCCACAGGCACCATGTTGGGGAGGCCGGTTGTGGGGTCACTAGCACACTTCTGATGACTGAATCTAAACTTATGTCAGCATGTCTGCTGCCTTTGAAACTGACGAATATTCACAAAAATGGGTAGAATTACCATTGCAGATTCTGAGATATTCACTAGATCTTGACTGAGATGTGTGTTGATAGAATGGATTAGAGAAGCAGTCCTGGACGAGAACAGCAGGGTCATTTGTATGAAGGGGAAGTGTCAGAGATGGGCACAAGCAAAGCTTAATTTCTAAAACAAAAATCATTGGAGCTGGCAGATTTGTCCCAGAAGTCCTGTGGCCTAATCCCAGGCAGGTGTGGTCACTCTGCAGTATAGGATTTATAAATCTGCACATGCTCAGACACGTTCTGTTATTTATTTCACAAGACTCAGAGATGGAAAACAAGGTCCTTGGGCAACAAGGACTCTGGACTAAACTGTAGTAAGCCCTCATTCAAAATAAATACATATGAAGATTGAAGGGAACTGGGGTGTTATCTGTTATTCTAGGGAATATTAAAAGGGCTGCTGATGGGGATTATTGTTCATCACTATTTGGCTGTAGGTTTAATAAGCATGATCTTCAGGTTAATATCATCAGAATCAAGGGTGCAGCCAACCTAGGAACTGAGTGCTAATAGAAGTTTTAGGTAAACCTGCCCTTTCTTTTCCTCATCTCTTAATAAAGCAATGTTTAGGTCTAGCATGTAGAACCAGTCACTCTTTCCCAAGAAATATCTTTGTCTCATATCCAGGATACAACTAATTGATGTTCCTAGTTGACCTTCTCCACCAGAACTTTCCCGGTGGCCCTACTTAGCTCTGTTCTCTCCATTTCTGCACTGCAGATCATGATTTGTACTCTGGGAAAGATGGGCGGGATTCCAGTTACCCTGTGGAATATAGTTTTATCGAGAGATATAAACCACTCATGTGTGTGTATGGTTTCTTCTCTTTCCTCAGTATGATTATCTGGGTGACAGGAGGCCTGTCCCTGCAGGAGTGTTCCCCTTCAACTATCCAGCATCCCCTACAGTCCACGACAAAATGGTACGTGCCAACTGGCATCCCAGCATTCCTCTGGAGATTTTACTCCCCTGGGCTGGGATTAATTCAGAGGCAGGGATAAAGGAGGTTGTTATGTGATGGGAGACCTTACAGGACATGGAACAACTTATGGTGCCCCAGGAATTGCCCTGGTATGAGACCAAGTGGGACTCCTTCTGTCTTGGTTATGCAGGACACTGACTATGCAAACTGGCAAAGATGTTAATTATTTGCCTGATCAGTTGCAGGTGGGGTGATTAAGTAGATACCCTCAGTGGGAAGACCAAAAGACGCAACTGAGTGCCTAATGTATGGATGAGAAGAAATCTTAGCTCCAGCTCATACTTACAGCCCCTGCTTATGTGTTCAGCTGTGGTGGGGGAAGACTCAGCAATAGCATGGTGAAGAGCAGTATGCATCCCCCCACCTTCCCACACAGATATCATGCAGTGTGAAATAGACCTTCTGGAGGAACCTCATATCATAAAGACATGCAATTCATGTGATTTTTTTCCCTCCTTGAACGAAAACAGTGGGGTGTCACCAGAACCAGGTTTTTGTGCAATTTCCCACTGCAGGCTATCGGGGGGGGGGGGGTCCCAAGGAGAGGACTCAGCCATTCCTCCTTTGTGCTCTGTCACTATATGAACTGGACGCACAGGTCACTGCTGTTGTAAAGTTGTAAACAGAACCCAGAAATGCTTTTCTGAGTGACCAAACTGAAGGTTGCTGTTCAGAACTTAGCATGGCCTATAGAATGAGTCCTTAATCAACAGTGTCCCTTTCTCTCTCTCTAAAATGGGCACTACCACCTCAATTAGTAGGCAGTGAGCCTGTGTTATCTCCAAGACTGCTTGCCTCCCCTATCTCAAGGCCATGATGAAAACAAAATGCAGAATGCAAAAAACTGGAGGGTGGCTTTTACTGCTGGACTTTGTAATACTGGAGAGCATAATGTCAAAGGCAAAGGGCAGCAGGTCATGTGGAAACTCCTGTTCCCCACTCTTGGCTGTAGTTACTTTCTTTGCTGCTTTTCCTCACTGGTTTTACTTCTTTCTTTGTTTGGATATTTCACTGCGGGGGAGGATCCATGTGGTGGGGGCAGAAACCACTGTGAGTGGGACTCTGTCAAGTGAAACTGCCAACTACATTTGCTCCATGCCAAGGCTCTTGACCCTGCCTGACACCTTTCACCCGTGAGAGATGCCAGTAGACCCCGGACTGGATTAAGGTGCCCTGTGGAACAGACTCTAGTTGCACGCCTGTTGCACGCAGCTTCTTCCTTCACTCCCCCCCACACCTTCTCACCAGCTATGCACAAAAGCAGATGCATGTGGCTGAACTAGAAATGCAATGAGATGATCCTGGTATCACTAAACAGGTCGGGAATGGTTTTCCATAACAGGTGCTCAGTCCCCATCCCCAACTGCTTTGAGTAAAATGGAATGGTGGTAATACATAAACAGAGAAAGAGCAGGAGTCCCTAATACAAGAGCAGTTGGAGTCTGGCTTTTTTCAGGTGCTGCTTGGAAATGAATATAGAACAAACCTCGGCTGCCCAGGAATGACCTTGAAATTGCCACATTTTTTAAAAGGGGGAAATTCTTTCCAAAATCAATAAAAATCCATTCTTGGCTTACTAGAGAAGCCACTAAACTGGGCCCATGGCTATGATGTCATAGATTCCAATTTGCCTTCCCGAAGACAGGAGGATAAGACAGGAGTTTTTAGCTTTGTAAAAGGACAGCATTTTCCCATCCACCTCATTTCTAATGAGCAAAGAATTAAGAACCCTTTGCCATCTGGAGCAAGGTTTGTGCAGAACAGTCCCTGCCATCTTCTTTTAAAGCTGCACTGCAAAGCTATTGAAAATGGAGTGGTGTGGGTAGAGCCAGTCACATCATAACTTCCCCCATTCTGTGTGAACTCCGCATGGGTGCATTGAGCCCACATTCTGAACCTGCCAATCAGCAAGGGTGACATTTGGGAGCAGAGCAGTACTGGGGAACTGGGAAATTCCACCTCCTCCCAGACTTTCAAAGCAAGATGTCTTACCGTGAAGAATGCAGAAGTGCCAGCAGTGTCAGCTCACTTTTTTAGTCTCCATCGTAGGTGTGGATTAACAGTTTTTGAGCCCTGCACCACACATCAGCCTAATGATAGCAATGACTTCAGGGGTATTCAGGAACTTTCAGAGTCATTCTGTTCACATACTCAGAGCGTGTAGCTATATGTGAAAAATCAAAATTCACACATGACTCTTAAGAAGGCATTTATCATGTGGCAGGAGCATGCTTATTTTTACCAGCCCATTAAAACATCTGGGTAGTTCACTCTTGCCAGAAATCATTAAAGATCCCAGCCTCTTTCTGGAGGAAGAGAAGATGGCCATATTGTTAATCCACACCTGCCGTGAAAGAGGTGATGTATAGGACTTGGGGACGGAGCACTGACTACATGGAGAGCTACCAGGATCTCCCATTGAGAGTCCCTGTATGGGATGTGGAATTATCTCTTGTCCCGAAAGGACTGCTGACCAGCGACCATCCACCCACCACCACCCCTCTCTTTACAAATGCTTGTGAGGTTGAACATTCCCTTTTCTGTCTGGGGAGTTCTCAGCTGTCTCTGGCTAAGTTGCACCTAACTGCTTTTGCTTCTTCTTTGTGTTTGTTTGTTTGTGCTTCCATTTTGCCGCATGCCTAATGGCTCCTGATAGGATGAACTTTTAGACCTTCAGTTGCAAAGAAACCTAGAATATTTGGACCAGCAGGTAGGCCCAGCTGCCTGTGTTGCTCTTTCTGCTCCCCCTTCCCCCCTCCTGCCTTGTGTCCTGCAACCCTCTACCCCAAGCCCTCCTGTCAGGACAGCGTCATCCCCCTCCTCTTTCTCCTCCCCTTCCCCCTACATCTGTCGTACTACTTTTCTTGGCATCATGGCAGCAAGAGTTGGTCATTGGTGTGTTTCTGTTATCTTTTTCCTTTGACAGGGTCACCTGTGTGCAGGGTGGGTGGAGACAAATGCTTTTCTTGGAAACAGGAACTTGGTCTTCACTGGGAAATCTGTGGTTTCTGCAGGGCTTGCAGTGGGTGAGGGAGGTCCTTTCCATTGGTCTGTCTGGCCAAGCTGCCATCCACTTTTCCATCCATGGCCAGACACTCTGCATGGGAGGAAGGAAGGAAGAGCCAAAAAAAGCCATCAGTCTGCTACCACCCATTTGTCTTCCACACTGAGTTTTTCCTTTGAAAAAGCAAAAGGAGATGTACATATATATAAATGCCAGCTATTTTACTCCCATTCAGACACTATTAGGGAACATCTGCCAAATTGTTTAATAGAAGAGGAGAGCAGCCGCACCTTAAAGACTAGCAAGATGAATTCCAGCATAAACTTTCAGGAGTCGGAGCTTGCTTCATCTGACTCAGGAATGTATGTCCATTGGATTAATGATTTTACATTCATAACAGACAAGTGGCAGGTGGTGGCAAACATTACAAAGAGGGGCTGGTTTTAAATTTGTGAGTGTTTGAGGTGCCACTGGGCACTGGTTTCATTGTTGGTTTGGATTCTGGATTGTTATCCCACTCTTTCCTTAAGGAGCTCAGGATCCCATGCATTTCCCTCCCCCATCCTATCCTTATAACAGTCCCGTGGCATAGGTTAAGCTGTGACAGCAAGGGTTCAAAGTCACGATAGCAGATCTCCATAGCAGCATGCAGCAGGGAGAGGAGGGGTTGAGCCCAGGTTTATACTATATCTAGGTTTGCATAAGCATACTTATTGATATAAATGGGGTTTTTGGATACAACTCACCAGTCATTGCCCAATGTGTGGATCAAAATTACTTGGGAACTCAGAATACAATCTTATTTTTAACAGCAGTCCTGTTTTGAACTTAGCTGGGAGTGAAGGCTGTGCTGTGCCCATAGAGTCAACAGACAGAGCTTAGTGAGCAGTTCTTTAACCCAGGGGTTTTCAACCTGTGGTCCTCCAGATGTTCATGGACTACAGTCCCCAGCATTTGCTGGCAGGGGCTCATGGGAATTGTAGTCCATGAACATCTGGAGGACCACAGGTTGACTACTCCTGCTTTAACCTGCTCAATGCATGAACACCTGCAGAGGTCCAAGCAGAATTGTGGACTCCCACACTTCAGTGGCTGATTACTGTGCCTCTGTTTCTTAAAGTCAAGTAATAAAATGTTTCTGGGAATGTGGCATTTCAAACTTGGGTTTGGGTGTCTGAATGGTTCACTATAATTGAAATCTGTGTGTAAAGCAAAAGAGCATGTAAAGAGGACACTGGTCTAAACTGTTCTCCCTTGTACAAGTGTTCTATGTACAAAAAGCATTGCTTTTAAATGAGGGGAGAAGTCATCTTGTCTGCTTGTAACCTGATTCCATACTGTTTGTTTTCCTACCTTATATCATCATTATGTAGAACAAGGCGGTAGAATGCTGGAGTGTACCTTTTGGGGCTCCAGGTAGATGTTTTTGGACTCCAGGTGGCATGTCTTCCCCATCTTCTTCCGAAGTGGACAAGTTGCTGGGGTCGGTCAGGGCGACCACCTGCCCCCTTGATCCCTGTCCCTCTTGGCTTCTCAAGGGGAGCGGAGAGGGGATAGGAGGCCAACTCAGGGATATTATCAACCTTTCCCTGAGTTCCGGGGAATTCCCCGAGCGGCTGAAGGAGGCAGTGGTTCGCCCTCTCCTGAAAAAATCAACGCTGGACCCGCAGGACCCTGCCAACTACCGCCCGGTGTCGCATCTAGCGTTCCTGGGCAAGGTGGTGGAAAGGGCTGCGGCGGACCAGCTCCTAGCTTTCTTGGATGAAACTTCGGCACTCGATCCATATCAGTCTGGCTTCCGTCCTGGCCACGGGGTGGAGACGGTGTTGGTCGCTTTGCTGGATGATCTCCGTCGCCAGCTGGATAGAGGCGGGTCAGCCGTGCTGGTCCTTCTGGATCTGTCGGCTGCTTTCGACACCGTGGACCATGAGATATTGGGCCACCGCCTCGCCGGTACGGGGATACGGGGTACAGCCTTGCGCTGGATACGCTCCTTCCTCCAGAACCGGACCCAGAGGGTTGCAGTGGGGGATGAGCTCTCGCGCCCTTATGGACTCCCTTGTGGGGTCCCACAGGGCGCGGTTCTCTCCCCCACACTATTTAACATCTTCATGCGCCCTCTGGCCCAGCTGGTACGGAGTTTTGGGTTGGGCTGCCATCAGTACGCTGATGACACCCAGCTCTATCTCCTCATGGACGGCCACCCAGACTCCCCCCCAGAACCATTCGCCAGATGTTTGGAAGCAGTGACAGAATGGTTTGAGCAGAGTCGCCTGAAACTCAACCCCTCCAAGACGGAGGTCCTGTGGCTGGGAAGTAGGGGGCGGGAACAGGAAGCGCATTTACCCACCCTGGCAGGGGCGCATCTTACCATCGCGTCCCAGGCTAGAAACTTGGGTGTGACCATTGATGCCTCCCTGACTATGGAGGCGCAGGTCAGGAAAGTAGCCGGCCAGGCATTTTTCCATCTTCGCCAAGCCCGGCTACTAGCGCCCTACCTGTCCCCCGAACACCTGGCCACTGTGATCCATGCAACGGTCACCTCCAGATTAGATTTCTGTAACTCGCTCTACGCGGGCCTACCCCTGTCTCTGATCCGGAAACTCCAGCTGGTACAAAATGCAGCCGCTAGGGTCCTCACCGGCACACCTTGGAGGGCCCATATCCAGCCTGTGCTGAGGCAGCTGCACTGGCTACCAATTGCTGTCCGGATCCGGTTCAAGGTTCTGGTTCTAACCTTTAAGGCTTTACGCGGGCTGGGACCCACATACCTGAGGGACCGCCTAGTGCCCTATGCCCCCCGCAGGGCTCTGCGCTCTGCGAGTGAGAATCTTCTGGTCGTTCCCGGCCCTAGGGAAGCACGCCTAGCCTCGACCAGGGCCAGGGCCTTTTCGGTCCTGGCCCCCACCTGGTGGAATGAGCTCCCAGGTGAGCTGCGGGCCCTGCGGGACCCTTTAACGTTCCGCAGGGCCTGCAAGACGGAGCTCTTCCGCCAGGTCTATGGTTGAGGCTGGGGCTGCCGGGGTACATCGACTGCTCTCCCTCGGGCTTCCTGAACATCGTTGACCTCCTTCTCCTCCACCCCCCCTTTTTTAGGAATGGGGGTAGGAAGGGGATCTTATTATTGTGCTGCCATGTTGTGACATTTTAAAGTCTTTTAATGGGAGTTTTAATGGGTTTTTTAAGACATTGTAACCCGCCACGAGCCATTTGGGAGTGGCGGGAAATAAATCGAAATAATAATAATAATAATAATCTTAGTTGACCCCTTTTGTGTACATTATAAAGGGAAATTGGAGTAGTCCTCTTGCTGATGTGTTAGTTCAGTATCTGCAAGGAACATTTTACATGGAAGACAACACAGAATTTTATACGCATTTCTCACCTGCAAGCTGAAGCACTGCAGCTCTGATCTACCACTTTGTCACTTTGCATAATGTGAAGAGCAAAGTGATTAGTTCATACACAAGAACAAACTGTTATGGTGCAGAACAGGATACCTTTGACAGAGTTCACACTGCAGAGTGAGTGGTTAAGAAGCCATTGCTGAAAAGGGGAGGAAGAGAGTTCTCTTTGAGTACAAAAAAGGCTACAGTGGAACCCAGGGTCCTGTCTGTCGAAAAGCCTGTGGAAGAGGAGCCATAGTAAGGAGAGTGATTAAGTGATAACATTGGCTGGATCCAACACATTGTTTGGACTTTGGCTTGTGTGAAAGAAAGTGATAGAAGTCCCACTTCAGAAAGCAAGATGATTTGGCCAAGCACATCTGGGTCTACTCAATGAATGGGTGGGGAACCTTGCCAGAATCCTATGCATTACACCTTGAATTCTGTGATGGGAGAAAGGCAGGCTGTAAATGAAGCAGAAGGGGGTCCTTGGTAGTGAAAACAGGTTCAGCCCTGCCAATTGCCTGTTTCTGCATTTTAGAATAGCTGAGGGATCTGGCTTAATGCAACACCTGAATTATTTCTTGCTCTTTTCCTTTAATGCCTAACTCCTTGACACGTGCCAAGACCTGGATTTTGCATCTTTCCACAGTTGCTTGAAGCACAAACATGTCCTCAAACTGTCCACAATCGCCCCAGTTGCTGCCAAGAAGTGTCATGTTCTGCCCAAAAGAAAAAGTCTTACTTGATTAGAAATACCTGAACTCAAGCTAGAGGCTAAAGAGAGCCAAGGAAGCCAAATAAAACCTGCTCAGAATATGTCACGGTGCTGTGTACAAAGGATGTTCTAAGTGCTGCCTTTGTCCAACAGAGCTAGGACAGAACTGTCCTAGATCTGTCCCTTGTGAGCCAAAGAGTCAGAGGCATGGCTACTTCATAATAGAGTCAGGAATTGGTGCCAAAAGCTCCTTGCTTGACTTTCTTCCAGCTCTCACTTTTCAAACTGACCTTAGGAGGTTTATAGTGCCCATCTTCTCTGTGGGGAAACCTCCCTGACAGTCTGCCAGGGCAGATTGGCCATTTACTATGAGGAAAGTTCTGGGGGGAGGGGAGGGGGAAAGTACTGCCCTGGGGGCCTCTGGCAGCTAGGAGAAAGCTGAGCCAAGTGACCCCTGTTGCTCTTGGCACTCTCTGATTGGGGCCACAGCAACAGTGTAAATGGGTGTAGGTTTGCCCAGATTTATCTGAGTAGCCCTTCTATTGCAGCCAGCCCTGCAAGGGCCACTTTGGCTCAGCTTGCCCCATCCATGGCCAATCCTATCATCTGTGTACAGAGGGAAAGGAATGGTGGAGCCATTGGTTGAATTGTCCCTGCCTATCCCTGAGAATCTGTTAGATCCATTGAAAATGGTACAGATGGCTCAGACCAGGAGCAAATACTGCTGCCCGCTGCCTCTGAG
The DNA here is from genome assembly GCF_049243985.1 of Paroedura picta. Taxonomy (NCBI): domain Eukaryota; kingdom Metazoa; phylum Chordata; class Lepidosauria; order Squamata; family Gekkonidae; genus Paroedura; species Paroedura picta. The sequence continues at coordinate 99,586,027 of NC_135372.1, read as the reverse complement.
TCTATGCTGATTTGACACATGGTCTCAGAGGATGATGGTTCATAGGGAAGTTTTTTGGGCAGAAACAGGTCTCTGCAGGACTATCAGCTGGAAAGAAAAAATGATCACTTTTGACTGTGACCTCATTGCTGTGTATTTGTAAATAGGGTTGCCAGCTCTCCGTTGGGAAATACCTGGAGACTTTGGGGTGGAGCTGGGAGTGGGCAGTATTTGGGGCAGGGAGGAGTACACTGCTATAGAGTCCACCCTCCAAAGCAGCCATTTTCTCCAGGGGAACTGAGCTCTTTAGTCTGAGATGAATTATAATTCCAGGGAATCCCTAAGTCTCACCTGGGGAATGGCATCTTTATTTGTCAATATTCAAACATGCTGATGGTTTCAGGAGGGCAGCTGTGTTGGTCTGCAGTAGAACAGCTCGATCCCTGTCCAGAAGCACCTGAAAGTTTTGGAGTGGAGGCTTTCAAGAGGTAAACCTCCCCTTGTCTAACAAGCTTTGTATCTCAAAAGCTCACACCCCAAAGATCTTGTTGTTCTCTAAGGGACCATTGGACACGAATCCAGCTGTTTATACATTTTGTGAACAAATCCATCCCTCTGGTTTGCTTTCAGTATCTCTAAACTATTTGAAAAACCTAAGCTTTGGGAGAGTCAGAACTTAGTTCAGAGAGTACTTGCCATTCAGGTTTTGCAGGTTTGAAAATAGGGATGGAAATAGACAGCTAAGATGAGGTTTCTCATAGTGTCAAATAAATGGAATGAAATTGTGTGGTGTAGATATGTGTGTCTCTGTGTTAAAACAGAATGGTTTTGTATATTAAGAAAACACATAGTATAAAACAGCCTTACCAGAAGAACTTTGCTCAAAGACTACAGGAAAGCAAAGGTTCCAAATTAATCATAGTATTAATACATTAAGCAACTAATGTAAACAACCTTCCTCATAACCATTAACTAGAGTGTAATCTTCCTTGCTTAGTCCAGTGGAAGATGGTAAAATGTAGTGGCAAAGATGATGACTCGTGATCCAGGAGGTACCTGGCTAGAATTTCACCTCTGCCACCAGCTCTGTCTTTGGTCTTTGGCAAGCCACTCCTCTCACACTCAGCCCTGCTCCAGTCTGCCCAATGAGGAGAACTCTGGTCTACCTTATATGGCTGTTGCAAGACAATGTGTATGAAGTACCAGAATACTTGAAGCAATAGATGCGTGATGGCAGCCCAAGAACACAATTGCCGGCCAAACCCCTCAGAGAAGCAGAAAATGGAAAGACTTTTACATCAGCAGACGAGATTAAGTTGCAACAAAGAAAAATGAAATCCCATTGCAAGTGTGGATAGCTGACGCTGGCCTGCCAAAGTCTGCATTTCAATAAACCAGCCTGCTCCAGAAACAATCTCATTAGGGCTTCAAAAGCAGTAAATCTCCCATCAGTGGAGTAGTCAGGGAGTTGCATGCGTCTGCCTTGGAACTAAGCCAAAGATGAGCAAGGAGGGGGGCAGTAAAAAGCTCTCCAGATTGCATTACCTTCACTGGCAGCAGGAATTTCCCCTTCTGTACTTTTGAACAATTTCCTTTGAGGCATTCTAGTCTTTCTCTCCCCCTTCTGACCCTATGAGAATCTGGCTGTAAAGCACTTCGGCCCCTTCTTCACCCTGTTTGTTTGGTCTGCATTGTGATTTATTTTTTCGACTTGGAAACTGAGTGCATCAAATCAGTGCAAATGACAGAGATTTATGCCACAAGATCTGACTTTTGGGATTTTTGTTTAAACAATTGTTGGTTTGCTTTATAGATGTCTCATTGTTTTGGTTTAAATAGAATGGTCTTGTATCTCCCTTCCCTGACTGCAAGGCAAGACCATTCAAACATCAGCCTCCACCTTTTGGGCTGATCCTGTGTTGAGCAGGGGGTTGGACTAGATGGCCTGTATGGCCCCTTCCAACTCTATGATTCTATGGTTTTCCAAGATCTAGATATTCACAGAGCAGGTGTACAGTAGAAAGGTACCATTAATGCAAGGAACTTCAGATGATCCAACCAACAAACTGAGGCACAATCTTGTCCCTATACACTGCTATCCAGAATAGGAGGAACAGATATAGCATCAGACAGACATGTGAATTTTTTTTTAATCATTCATTGCTATCTTCATCTTCATAAGGAAATTGATGCATTTGAGTCCTCCTCTGCCTGTTTCAGAGGATGCTGGTGGGACTTTTGTGACTGGCTTGTCCTAATTTTGCTCCTGCAGTTCTAGGGAGAAATCTCCCCTCCACACCTTAACTAGTCCTCAACAGCAGCACCCAGCAGTAGTACATTGCTTAATTATAGCAATAACTGTGCAGTGAGAGTGACTAATGCCAAGATATGCAGGATACTGATGCTTGTAAATCAATCTAGAAGCCTGCTCTAGTGAGTTAATCTCTCCTCCTCCTCCTCCCCACAAACATGAGGTAAGGTGAAAGGGATAAGTCAATTCCTCAAAAGTCTCTCCGTACTCACTGCTTGTTCTGGCCACTAGTAAAAGAGAGTGTGGTCTCTTGGCTGTGGTTCTGGATGAGACAGAGGGGGACCAAGTAAGCGTTCCATCAAGAGTAACAAATACCAGCCTTTGTATCCACACCATCAATAAAGGAGTACCACCCTCCACTGCTCAGCAACATAGCTCTGTTTCTTGATGTACCAGAAAAAGAAAGATGAGAACTTCAGTGCTAGATTTTGGGGAGAAAGGGCGGGAAATGATCCACTATTCCAAGACTCATTTGATATATACACACACATGGGATTTGTCTGTCTGTAAGGGCAACAAGAGGGATTTGTCTCTCTAAGGTTTTTTCTTCCACCACTGTGTCTTAGTGATAAGACACCACTGAGTTTCAGTGATAATCCCATCTGTATGGCAATAGGGCAGCTCCAAGAGGATCTAAGGCAGGGGTGGTCAACCTGTGGTCCTCCAGATGTCCATAGACTACAATTCCCATGAGCCCCTACCAGCAAACACTGGCAGGGGCTCATGGGAATTGTAGTCCATGGACATCTGGAGGACCACAGGTTGACTACCCCTGATCTAAGGCATCTTGACTGAGGGCCTGTGTGTTTCCTGAGCTTGGGCAGTTGATGTCAGCAGTCACACCTGTTCAAGATGACTTTATCTCCACTAGCATCTTGACTTTTCCTTCCTTGTCTGCCACAGATGAGCGAGAGCGAGACTTTGATCAGTATGGTGAACAGAATGGTGGAGAGCTCCTCCCCTAGGGCTCAGCTGTACATGCAAGTAAGAGATCACAGCAGCTCTGCCATCCACCATGCCATTCCAGCTGCTTTTGCATGGCGGAACCATTCCCAGTATCACCCCATGTGTACCTTATGTCTGTATTCATTTGTGAGGTGTGCATTCAACATCCCATCCTATAACAGCACAGTCATTGGAAGTCTTATAAGGCACCCAGGCCCTACTCCACTAGTGATTCTACTGCAGAACTCCTTGAAATCTCTTCACGTCCCCATATGTACAAAGGACAGGGTGGAGAGTGCTGGAGCTTAGATTTTCAGCAATATATATAATATATATTTCAGCAATATAAGATATACAATTCTGGGTTGCCTGATGCCAGACTCTCTCTCTCTCTCTCTCTCTCTGTGCTTAGGATAGCACTGGTAGTCTTTTCCGTACATTTATTGAAGGCCCAAGCGAGAAGGCCAGAGTTTACAAAAGACGCAAAATTCTGTCCATTGGTGAGGTTGGGTGGATAACAAAATTCTTTTCCTCTTTGTTGTCAGTTATTGAATTTGCCTTGATATTATCATTAGCCTCTTTTCTTAATCTACTGTCTCTAGCCCACTAAGGTTTCTGAGCCAGGACTCTGTTGTCTAGCCTGTTTTCTATTGGCAATTCTTGGCACTGGAACATGGGAAGTAGATTCCTAGGAATTTTGCCTCTCTTGGTAACAAGAAGGGTTTCATAGCCTCTACTGTCAGCAATCCTAGATGATCAAGTCATTGAAAATCTACTGTCGACCTAGAAAATATCTCCAAATAGATATGAAGTAAAGTTGGCTCTTATATGCTGCTTTTCTCTACCCGAAGGACTCTCAAAGTAGCTTACAATATCCTTCCCTTTCCTCTCCCCACAATAGACATCCTGTGGGGTGGGTGAGGCTGAGAGAGCCCTGATATTACTGCTCAGTCAGAACAGCTTTATCAGTGCTGTGGCGAGCCCAAAGTCACCCAGCTGGCTGCATGTGGGGGAGGAGCGGGAAATCAAACCTGCTCCTAACCACTTCTCCAAGTTGGCTCACTTGCACAGATGAAATGAGATTGTTAATACTTAATTTAACTCAAAGTGCACCAGTATGGAACCCTGGAAGCTGATTCCAAAATTAATTGTGAGCCTTGAAACTAGGTATTTCATGCATTAAGTATGACTTCCTTGTGTCTTCATATCCAAACTGGCAAGGGAAAAGAATGCCTTTGAGCATGTGGAGAGGGCCTTTCCTGAGCTACTGAGTTACCATAACCTGAATCTGCCATGTAGGGTTAGGTGTTCAGGTCCCAGGCAAGAATTTCATCTTCCTGTCAGAACTGGCACTATATATTTTATAAATAAATTAAGATGTATTGCCAATGGTATTTTCATTAAGAGCTGCTTTTCATTGTGATTACAGGCAGCCAACCACCATCCATTTATGTTTCTAAAGTCATAGTTTTGTCACCTTTATCATATTAAAAATTATCTCACAACTTGTAACTCTGTATTTTATCAAATCAGAATATAACTGCTTATAAGTACTGTGGCCATTTCCTGCATTCTACAGGGGGTTGGACTAGATGACCCTGGAGGACCCTTCCAACTCAATGATTCTGTTAGAAGTGACCATTGCCCAGGTTTTGAGTAGCTTCACTATGGCATTCTTTATACGAGATAACAGATTTTAGTGTATCTGATGGAATATTCTAGGTGCTATTTTCATCTGGGGTTTTATATATAGTATATATTTTAAAAATCCAGATTCACAGTAAAGTATTTGGAACTAGGATTTCTCAAAAATTCTGTATTTTTTCAGATCCAATAGACCCTATAAGAAAAAAAAAAGGGGGGGGGTACCAAAACTGCAAAAAAAAAAAAGCTAAGAGGCAGAAGCAGATTGCTCCCACCACTCGGCTTTCAGGTTTTCTTCTGCTGTTCCTTTAAACAGGGTACACTTAAAGAGACTGCAGAAGGCAGCCCAGAAAACAGCTGAACTATAATGTTATAGCTAATACTTACCTGGAATGTGGCACTTCATTTTTATGGATGAGATTTCTCCCATACTGGAGTTCTCACATTAGCAAGGTACCCTTTGCTAGTTCATGCAAGCAATCAAGAACATTTGCTCCTCTATTGTGTTATCAGACAGTGGTGGTTTGCTTTGTAATGATAACTGGTTCTGATGTGGTGCTTCTCTTCTGTGCTGCATCACATCCATGTTAATCAGGGCTCTTCTGTGATGCTCGTATACCCCTTCTGGGTAAGTATTGCAGCACTCCCATTTGGGAGGGAAACTATGCAATGTACAGTTTTAGTTTTAACAATCAACCACAAAAGCCAATGCAGATGAGTACCAGACTCAAGTTACCTTTAGGCCCGGCTTTTTATTTGCATTTGTTTTCCTGGGGGCAAAATGGTGGTTGCTACTAAGCTAGGGTGCTGGACATTGTGTGAAGAACCTCACATCCAACCATAACATGGTGGCCTCTTGGGAAGTAACAGTCTGAGTTTCTTATACAGCTTTGGAATTCAGCTGAGCCAAAAATGGACTAGCATGCAGAGGTTGGGAGTGGCAGCCTTGGGGGGGGGGTCTTCGTTTTCGGGGTCTTGTGCCCAAAATGATATCTGTTCCTTTTCATTAGGCCAGCCCCCATCCTGCCCAGACCTCTGTGCATCATCAGCCACCCTCTTATAACAACATCCTACAACGGTATAGGCTAGATATCAGGAAAAAGTTTTTCACAGTCAGCAGTGGAATAGGCTGCCTAAGGAGGTGGTGAGCTCCCCCTCACTGGCAGTCTTCAAGCAAAGGTTGGATACACACTTTTATTGGATGCTTTAGGATGCTTTGGGCTGATCCTGTGTTGAGCAGGGGGTTGGACTAGATGGCCTGTATGGCCCCTTCCAACTCTATGATTCTATATTCCGATCTTGTTTGGCATGCAAAGGGTGGTTGGTGCCTGGGACTGCACAGCATATGTATAATGGCCACTGCTGTGTTAGACCTATGAAGCCTAGCAGGACTGCCTCTTGGTTTTGCTCGCTCAAAGATAGTGTCTTGGTATATCGACTAATTATGTGTACATTAAGAAATTACATGGGGCAGCCCTTTTGCACCTTAGTGACTCTCACATGTTCAGGATTCTCTCACCCTGCATCAGCCTGAATTTGGGGGGAGCAAGAAGTCGCATCTATAAATCTACTCACAATTGCTTCTGCTGGGATTATGAATCTAAGCAATTACTGATAGTACGATTGGGTTGTATCAGCTGTAATGACAGTTGCATGTCTAATACGCATGTCCTGGTTTGCTCATAAAATGAAGCAGTTGTCCTTTTAAAAAAAAACAACAACATAATTTCTTATCAGCGTGACTGTTCCTTTTTATGTGGGTAGCAAAGTAGCAGTTGCCCTACTGTACATCTGGAAGAACTGCTTCTCTTGATAAGCTACAAGAGAGCTGATTGAAAAAGACGGCAAGTGGTCTGCTTGGGCTGGATGGGACCCTGGGAACTATGGAGTAGGATTGTGACACAGCTGCAATGCCATGTCTGACTTTCTCATCAGAGATTCCATCCTGCAAATGTTGCTTAAGAGAAAGACTTGATAGAAGAAATTAAGGGGCTGGGTTGTAGTATCTGGAAATGCCTTTTTAACATAGAGATTTCCCCAGGCGTTTGACATGACATGTTAATTTCAAGAAAGAGCAGCAGTGACTTGTTCCTGTTTTTGCAGGTGTCTCATTTCCCTGAAGCTTATAGAGAGACGCTGCACACCTACAAGATAAGCGAGCAAGATACAGATGTAAGAAGTACACCTTTCCCTCACTTTTGCCTGCCTGCCCGCCCACTCCATCTCCCCTCCTGCTGTCACCTGCCCATCCTCCACTCCTCGGAGGTTATGCCTTTTCCCATTTCTCTTACTATCATTAGAGGAGCATCTTTTCTGCTAGTGGAGCTGCAGGGTCTCTTGATCACACCGCTGCTCACCTGTGCTGTCTCTCCTGTCGCATCCTTCCCTCGCACTCAAATCTGTGTGTCTCATGCTGGTGTCATTGTTTGTGAGTCTGCCACCCTACCCTACTAGTCTGATTGTGGGATGCCTGAAGCCCAGGGCAGCACTCTGGCTGGAGGCTTGGTGGAGCACCATCAGATCAGGTGACTGCTCTCCTGTGGTGGGTCCCCCCTGCCAGGCATCTCATCTTTCGTCTCTTCTTGTTCCACGGCAGAAGCTCCTGGGGAAGCTCTGTGAGCAAAACAAAGTGATGAGGGAACAGGAGAGGCTGGTGCAGCAACTTCGTGCAGAGAAGGTAAGGGGCAACAGCCACAGGGAGGACCAACTACATGTACCCTGAATGAATCCAAATTCCTAGAATCCTTTTGGCACCGTAGACGCTCATTATAGGGCTGAAAAAAGAGCAGTGGCTTAGCAACGGCCAATGTGATAAGGTAGTCAACTTTGAGACAAACACTTCCAGGGGTTTTCAGCACAGATAGTGAGCTTTCAAAACTCAGGGTGATGTCTCAGTTCAGTACTATACTGCTTCTCTACAAACATTTCTGGTTGCTGTAGCTGAGGATTGTGTTGAATTTCTGGGTGAATGTAAGCATTCACTCCTGTCTGCTCCTTGTCTTATTATCCTCCCACCCTGACATATGTCTTAATATTCAAGGACTTTGCCCTGCTTTCCTTTGGGAGGGACAGGGATAGAGATAATCCCCACATCTTAAAAGTGTGGGGGGTTGAGACTCAGAATAAGGGAATGCCTGGAGTTAGAAGAGGAATGGGAACTAGAGAACTGCATCTAAGACCTTGCGGTCCTGGGCTACTGTCTGAGCCAGCATCTTAAGAAAATGTCTCCTATTCTTATGGTTTAGGAGAGTCTAGAGAGCGCACTAATGGGGACACACCAGGAGCTGGAAATGTTTGGGAGCCAACCAGCCTACCCTGAAAAGCTGCTGCACAAGAAGGAATCCCTCCAAAACCAGCTGATCAATATCCGGGTGGAGCTGTCCCAAGCCAGCACGGTAAACAAAAAGCTACCTGTATCTAAGGCATCTCTACCTGCTTTCACTCACAAAGACCCAGAGGTCCACAGGGAAAGCACATGGGTACATGGGAGAAGGCACATAAGCACATTTGTCTCCTGTGGCCTATGTCAATTTGATCCATCCAGTCACCCATTATCATGTGTAGCTATGTACAATAAGCAGATTTTTAAAGGAAGTACAGTGTAGCCTGTGGAGCCATGACCGAATAGTGCAAGCATGAGCCTCCCTCTGAGCTCTGCATGGGATTTGCCCCACTGCATTCAGTGCTTCTGTGACAGCATGAGCTACACCACTGGAGCGTCACACTTCTGGCTGAGCCTGCATGGGCTGCCTGCTCTTATTGCTTTGCCAGTATGGGCATTGCATGTGCCAAGGAAGAGCTGGTGTGGAAGACTGGAAGAGAGGCATGTTTGCTGGTTTGGCATTGCCAAATAAATCTCTTCCTTTGTTTATTTTCTTGCCTCTGTGTAAGTGTGAGAGAAAAGGAAAGTCCCTTCGACCCAGTGGGAAAGTACCAAACCAGTGCGCCCAAAGTAAACTTCTTGGCTTCATGAGTGCATGATATGCATTTACTGCATTCAACAGCACATTGAAAGAACTGCTCAAAAAATTCTGGCTTATTTCACTTTGAATGAATTCCTTTTACTGTTGCTTCTCCATTAGCTTCCCCAGGCACACAGATTCCACATCAGTTTGAACCAGGCCTGTCTCCAGTGTGCAGCAAGGACAAAGCGGGCATTAAAGGGCTGATGGGGAGACAACATAGCTCTCCTTTCCAACATAAGGTTTTACCCAGTGCCATAGTGTGCACCCACTGGGCTGGTATCCAAATGGATGTTTGATGGATTGGTTGTTTTGTATGAGATAGTTCTGCTGCACTCCGGGCACACACAGAGAAGGAGTTTGTGAGCGCACCAGTATCTTGACGGGACTGTTTGCAAATCCCCACAGGCATTGGCCAACAGCACCATAGAATATGAGAACCTGGAGGGTGAGGTGTCAACCTTGCACGATGACCTGTGGGAGCAGCTGAACTTGGACATCCAGGTGAGAGAATGGAGCCTTCACATTAGCAAAGTCTGGAGGGAGTGCTAGAGAATCCCAAACAAAATTTAACGCACACATGGGGAGGAGGACAAAGTATTCTGAACTGTTAGATGGGCACATTCTGCTCCACTAGTCTTGCCTGTTTGTTGACAAAGAATAAGACCATCTGCACCCAAAATAATTCTACCTGGGTAAAAAGAAACCATTGCTTACCTACCCCAAGCTAGACAAATTCTAACTGGGTTGTATTAGTTTTTATGAATTCACGAAAAATGTCAGAGCCTGGTTTCAGAGAATATATGCATGTGAACACTCAGTTTTTGGGAACACTCCCTTGACTAGCTGCACTTGTTATGCATGCACATGACAGTTGTATGCAGAGCTGGTCACTTGCATGTCTAACAACTTCCCCTCCCTCAAGTACTTGCAGAAGTCCTAGGGAAGACTGCCCCAGAAGAAATGCTGCTCTCTTTTATAGCCAGCTCTAAGACAGAAGCCCCGCATTGGCTTTGGTAGTGGCTGCTCCTCCTGAGATGTACTTCTTTATCCTTGTATTTCTCTATTGAGACTTTTACATGGTTGGATGACTGATAAATCTTCCTTACAGTTCTATAACACAGCCTCATATTTCCCACCTGCCTCCCCAACTAGATTATGTATACAGAGTCCTTCCCCTCTTTGCATTCTCTCCCATCACAGAATAAACTCCACTCTTCTTAACCCAAACTGTGCCCCTAGACCCTGCCAGGCACTTACGAACCCCTCTCCCCCCCCCCTCTGGCTGCAATAGCCTGGGCTCTAAAACAGCCAGAGCAATTCTGTGGTCACTCTGTGGGTTGTGACATCTTTTCTAAAATCCCACTATGATCCTTATGGTTAGCAACCTCTCTGCTTTGGAGGTACGTCCAATGAAAAATGCTAATGTTGGAGAGCAGGCCACTAATCACATGGCTAAAGTGATAGAATAAGGTGGACAGTCATGTTGGACTGAAGCAGCAGAATAAAGTTTGATTCCAGTGACACCTTTAAGACCAACAAAGTTTATTTCAGGGTATGAGCTTTTGTGGGCACATATACATTCTCATCCTAAATTGCTGTTTTGCGAGCCTTGGAACTCTTGCAAACATTTTGTAGACATCACTCAGTTCAACTTCCAGCTTCTCTGAACCGTGAGGGCCGGGGTGCCATGCTGCAAAAGCAAACTGTAGGCACAGAAGGCATCCCTGTCAGAATGAAACAGACTCTGGCTCTCCTGGACAGGCTATCTGTGTCCTGTCATGTGTCACTGACACCAGGCAGAATAACGGAGGTCTAATCCTTGCTTTCCTTCCTATGTAAATGCCACTGACCTTCTTGCTGCTTCTGTGAATGAGGCCATTGTTTTCCTTCACTGCTCTGAGGTCGGCTTAATCGCCAGACTCCATGCATTCAAGCAACGCTCTGGCTTCTGTGAGGCTCTTTTGTGTGCGTATTTAGTGTGAAAAGAAAACTTCTGCTCTTACTATTTATTTACAAAGTGAAATTAGGCCCTAGCGAATGGCTCTTTCCTTCATGTTGTCTCCCTCACCACACACACACGCACACAATGTCAGCTGGAGTTTGGCGTGGGGAGGGTCTCCTTTGATCCTCAGGGCTTGTCTAAACAGCCTCCTGTGTTTTGGTTTTTCAACTTGGTTGATGAGCAGAATGTTCTCCTGTACAAGCTTCACTCCCTACTGATCCCTGTTGTGGGGTAGGCAGTCTGCATGGCTGAATTTTTGTACTCCCTGTGCAAGAGTATCCTAGGCAAGGGGAATCCATGCTCTCCACTGAAGCAGGCGTGGGAGATGCCAGTTCAGGCACTGAGTAGGGGCCCGTGGTGCAGGGGATGCATAAAAGTAGCTGTTGGAAGCAGCCCTCACAGGCAAGGCTCATGCTTCAGAGAGGCAGAAAACTTCTCCCTACTGTGCTACGTTTGCATAGACTTGAAGATTTTGACCTAGCTGTGCTTTCGTTGAAGCACACACATGCGTATCTGAAGTAGAATAGTCCCATGAGGAATTTACCACATGCTTTGCTTACCATTGGAATAGATTTAGAACTCCGTTGTTTACCTTGGATTTTATTTCACTGATAGTTATTCCAAAATTGCTTATCCTTACAACCTTAGGGTTGGACTAAATGAGACACGGGGAGATCAATGATTGGATCTTACCAGTGGTTTTAAAACAGCCGTTGTCCAGAGCCCAGATTTCAGATGGCCGTTATATGAGGAGGAATGCTTAGTTCTTAATTAATTTATTCACATATTTACTGGGTGCAAGGCAGCTTCTGTTTCTCCTTTCCTCCATTCTATCCTGGCTACAACTCTGTGAGGCAGGGTAGGCTGAGGTGTGTGTGACTGGCTCAAGACAGCCAGCAAGCATCCCTGGCTGGGGGGCGCTTCCACACATGCCATTTCAACCCACTTCCGCAACCATTTGCAAGTGCATTTTGCAAATTCACACAGTAAAATCCAGAGGCAGAGCACATTGAATGTGGATTGCAAGTGTGTTATTGCGTGTGAAAGTGCCCAGAGTGAGAATACGACCTCCTCGTCTGACACTCTGTCCACTATGGATCCCTGGCTGTACACACATTTCTGATTTCACTCACTGCATCTTGATTTGGACAGCTGTCTCCATGCCTGGACTGGACACTCAAAAACACCGCGGTTACTGACAGCTGAGAGTCTGACAAGAAGAATATCTCCTAGATGTAGTAAGATGCAGCAGAACATCTGCATCTGAATATAATTCTCTTGAAAAGGAAAACACAAAAGACACTTGCCTGCTTGTTTACTCTGTCCTGTGGATCATATGCAGGACTGCTTATACTCTGTGCTGAAAAGAGGGGGGAAAGATCAAATTCTGCACTTACTATGTCATGCAAGTCAGCAGCAATTTATGCAAATTAGCAAATTTTTGCATAAATTTGTCATGTTGCATGCTTTGCTCTGAGTTAATTTTTATAGGATTTGATATACTGGGGCAAAAAGAGTAATGTGGCAAAAAGAGAAATATAGGTGAGTGAAGGCCATTAATATTAAGTTGGAAACCTCAAGAAGGGATAAAGCTGTTTTCTGGGACATATTCCTGCCCCTTAAACACCTGTGCACCTTGTACACACTGCCAACACAAGTTCAAGCCATCTCCACAGTGTGAGCCAAAAATCAGTTTTGTTTCCCCACAATCTGTGGGTTTTTGCATTCAAATGACTATAAAGGTTTCATGTGACATGCAATTTATGTTCTTGGGATGCTAAGCAACATTCCTGTTGTTTGAAAACAACAACACTAATTTCTAAGTCAACTGCATTGTTTTCCTGGATCCAGTTCTATAGTTCTTTGGGCTGATAAAAAGGTAAAGGTATCCCCTGTGCAAGCACCAAGTCATGTCTGACCCTTGGGGTGACGCCCTCTAGCGTTTTCATGGCAGACTCAATACGGGGTGGCTTGCCAGTGCCTTCCCCAGTCATTACCACTTACCCCCCAGCAAGTTGATCTTTGGGCTGATACGTGCATGCCAATAGGCTAGTTTTCTCTCTCCTTCCCTTCCGGGGTAAGAGGTTGCCTGGAGAAATCTAATATGTGAGCAGCGGCAGTGAACCAGGGCTATATTGATATATCCTGCAGCAGTGGTGGCAGCTGCTTCCAAAAGCCTGGCTGCAACAGTAGGAACCACAGCAGAATCTGTCCGCACAATACCTCGGATTCACGTGTAGCATTTCTCTTTGCAGTCCTGCACCCAGCTCTCAGAGTGTGACTCTGTGGCCTTCTGGTGGCTTATTTTCTTAAGATTCCCATATCCATGGGTACCTGCAGGCAGCACTTCCATTTGAAGCTGCTTCAGCTGCTTACCTGAGGAATTATTTGTGGTTGATCAGTTTCCCCGGTAACCGTGCAAAGTCAAATGGCACGATCTTGTTGGAGACCATGGCTTAAATCTAGAGTAAAGACCATTCAAGGATTCGGTTAGGAATGCATCACTCAAGTCATTCCAAGGGTCTCTCTTACATCTTTATGGGTTTAAGAGGGCTACCTCACAACATCAATTATGGGAAATTGGTTTTGTGACATTTTTTAGCCCATTCTCAGAAATCCCACCGTTCTCTTTGGGCTCTTTTCTCTGAATCACAACAACTCTGAATACTGAAAAGTTTTGCTTCTCCTTCTATTCCCCTCCACTCTCTGCTGCCCCAAGTTTATAATTTATTTATCTCTTCTCCTTCTCTGCTTTTTCCATGCCACCTGCAGTTCTCACTGCACCCCACCTGATCTCTTGGCACTCCCCCTTTTCTTCCTTCAAAGATTTTTCTCTGATTCTGCTCTTCTCATTCTTGTTGAACTGCATCATGTCAAGGACATGTGCAAACACAGGGGGGAAGCCTAGCATAGGAGCAAAGGCAGAGTACAGCTGGTTGCCTTTAAAACATGGGGCTCTGCTTTAATGGCTGGTGCTTTGGACCTTTCAGAATGAAATGCTCAATCGACAAATCCAGAAGGAGATCTGGCGGATCCAGGACGTGATGGAGGGGCTGAGGAAGAATAACCCTTCTCGTGGCACAGACACGGCAAAGCACAGAGGTGAGTGCCACTCCTCTCTTAGGGCCCTGGGGATTTGTGGAGTGAGCTGGAGACAGAAATCTTAACTGTTATCTCAGGATCTGCCACTCCTTCCGCTACCTGTACACCCATAATTTATCTATCTGCTATCTGAAGATGTTTTCTTGGTTCTGCAAGTTGTGGTTGCAACTAGTGTAGGAATTTCTGTTTCATCATTATGGCACACCAGAATTTCAGTACCAGGGTTACCACATTGTCCAGCAGTTACCAAGAGTCGAGACATATGGCAGAAGCAATAAGCCATAATGTACATGGAACCTTCTTAGTCCTGAGAGATGGAATGATACTGCATTTGTGGTTCTCAGACACCTTTCAGAAAATGCTCAGCTGTAACATCTATTGTTGTGAACAAGGGCTTTCCATGCTGCACCCCAGAATGTTCAAGCAAGTTAGAGAAAAGGATCCTTGAGTTGAAGCATCACAGTCCAAGGAACTTCAAACTTCCATTTAGCTGCTGCATTATTATCAACTGTGTAGTAGCTTCTGAAGTCTGGGAGAAAGTTTTAAAAATAGACTCTGTCACTCAAATCATTGAGCATCTTTACTGACAGAGACTACAGAATGACAAGTCATGTTTACAAGCTAACCATAGCATGACATACAATACCCCTACCTACTTAAGGTTTGGGCCTGGCATGTTTGAAATCTAGACTCTAGTCTGTTCTCTGGTGCCCTGTTTCTAATGCCTGCTAGGAAGACATCTTGACTCAGGATAAAGTCTCACTTCTGCTGATTATCAGGATAGAGACACCCTCCTTTCTATGCATCCCACACTGAGCTGACTCTGCTCGGGGCAGCAAAGGCTTTGTATGCCAACACTGAAGATGTATAGAAACCCAGGACAGGTGGCATCTGCCACACACACCATTCCTTGATATTAATTGAGTAGAAAAGCGTTTGAGGATTAGAGGCCGTTGGTGCAAGCAAAGAAGTAGAGGAAGTGACTCAGAGTAGTTTGTCTTGAACATAAATGTACGCTAAAATCAGAGTCCAGTAGCACTTCTAAAACCAACAAAGATTTATTCAAGGTGTGAGCTTGCACTCAAAAGCTCACTCCTTGAATAAATCTTTGTTGGTCTTAAAGGTGCCACTGGGCTCTGATTTTGTTGTGCTACTTCAGACCAACACGGCTACTCATTTGAATCTACAAATATACACTGTTAGAGGGCATTGTGTGAATGCCTTCTGTCATGAAAAATAGGAAAGGGTGGCCTTCCCTGGTTGCTTACAGAAGCTGGCAAGAGGAGAGACATTGTAGCTTCGAGAAATTACAAATTACAAATCTGATCCAGTGGCCCCAATTTGCATAACCAATGCATCTGCTTAATTGTGCTTCCTGGGATCGCACTGCCTAGAACAGTGGTCCCCAACCTTTTTATCACCGGGGACCACTCAACGCCGGGGACCACTCAACGCCTTTTACTGAGGCCCGGTGGGGAGGGATAGTTTACTCCTCTACTCTCAACCACTGCCTTAATGCTCTCTGATCGTTATGGTAATGTTTAAACATCCCTTCAAAATAAGATACAGACACGCCACAACAATGAAGTGTGTTGTAAAGGGCTGGGGGGGGGGATGAAATAAAGGGCTGGGGGGGAGGCGTCCTTTGGGGCCCACCTCCAATTAGTTGAAGGACCACATGTGGTCCGCGGCCCACAGGTTGGGGATATCTCAATCCTAGCCTACACTTGCTGAAAAGCCTATGATCTGCTTCTGGTGTTCAGAGTCAAAATTGCCATTAAACCTTCTGAACAGATGCAGCAGGTGTGGACACCTGACACTGATGTGAAAGCAGGTTGAGACCCGTTTGTAGAACCCTGAAAGGGGGGGGGATTATTTACACACCCCACTTTCCAACTAGCCTCACTCAAAAGCCTAAAATATAAACACAAAAGTAAAAAACAAACAAACATAAAATCAGAACATGGGAAACCATCCAAAACATGTGGAACAGCACAGTCTAAAAGCCAAGCATGTAAGAAGTATCCTGCTGGATCAGATCAGAAGTTCAACATCTTTCCTACCACAAAATCCCATGTCATAACAAGATTGCAGGAACTCCTCCACCCCCTGCACCACAGTCCTCAGTACATGAGCAAAGTGAGAAAAGGAAGCAATCCCAAGCAAAACTACTCATAAGTAAGTTCCATGTTACTCAATGGGGTTTATGCCCAAGACTAAGATTGCAGCCCAAATTATTCAACAGTGTTGCAGAAAAACAGTTTTATTCCAAAATGGCCCATTTTGAGCTTTCTGGGTCCTTTAAAAAATATAGTTTCTTCTTCGTCTTTTTCAAAGAAGGGCTGTTTGTTTGAATAGATTTTTACCTTGGACTTTCTTTCAAAAAGATAAAAAGGACCAGCATTATCGATATAAATCAATTGTTAAAATACTTAGCATAGCTGCACTCCTTAATTGAAATCAGAAAACCTCAAAAAAACATTTAAAAAACTGAAGCCAACCCTAGCAGCAAATAAATAAAGAGTAAAAAAGCAGCCAAGGAGCAGCAGAAGCATAAATACTTAAAGACTAAGGCAGTAACAAATGTTAAAAGGGTGGCCAAAATACCAAGCTAACAAAGACCCTGGATATATAAGACATCCTTAATATGGTGCCACAGCTTTAAGGTTCAGAGTCAGTGGAACAGGGGTCGAGAGGGCTGCCCACAGTGGAACGACAGGGTTCTCCCTCGAACAGACATTTCCGCCAGTGGGACCCCAGGCCTTTTCTTTTCCCGTGTGTTTTGGTCACTCTGGTTCTGTGGCTCTTTCCCGCCTGGTCCATCCCACAACAGAAACGCATGGCTTACTCATCCTGTCCCTTTCCTGTTCTTTTTTCTCCAGTGACCCTTGGCCCATCAGGAACCTACAGCTCCAATAGCCCAGCCAGCCCTCTGAGCTCAGCCAGTCTCACAAGCCCCCTGAGCCCTTTCTCCCTTGTGTCAGGTTCCCAGAGCTCCCCTACCAAGCAAGGCAGCAATGAGGTGAGTGAATTTGTCCTTGCCCACCATGAGAAGATGGAGCAAAGTGGGAGCAATGGGGAGGGGAAAGCATTACAAGTGGGGCAGCCTGTGGGGCAGATGGTTTCAAGCACTTCTGTTGTCAATATAATCCTTGTACCAGCAGATGGCAGCACACACCTTCTTCTTGCATGCAAAGTGGCAGAAGCTGCAGTATTTTTTTTTTTTTTGCTATAACTCAGAAGGCCATTATTCGTTTATTTATTTACTTACTAACTTAATCTGCACCCTGCCTTTCTCCCCAATGGGAATCCAACAGTGAATTGTTCTGAAACTGGCTAAAACAAACATCAGTTCCATTGGGAACACAAATGCCATTTCCTTCCTGTTGCAGAGTGGGTTCTGCTGCTTTTCAGAGGGAACAGTAGCTGTGCGTCCTTCCTTCTGCTTGACCACTGGCTTTCAGGCAGCTCTTGCACACGTGTTCCCATGGTAATATTACTGGAGAGCTGGTTCTGATCAAATGATCTGGGTGAAGCCTTAGCAAGCCATTCATTTAATTTACTTATTTATTCATAGTTGTGTGATTTTCTTCGTGCCATAGACCAGGGGTAGTCAACCTGTGGTTCTCCAGATGTCCGTGGACTTCAATTCCCATGAGCCCGTGCCAGCATTTGCTGGCAGGGGCTCATGGGAATTGTAGTCCATGAACATCTGGAGGACCACAGGTTGACTACCGCTGCCATAGACAATGCATAAACAGAATACACAATGGCATAGAGAGAAAATTCCTTGTGAATAGTGGACTTCTGTATACACTGATTGTTGGAGGTATAAAGAGTTCAGGTGTTGTCTCAATGGACATGTGGGTGTAAGAGTATTGGGGGAGCACTTCAAGCTCTCTAAAACATTTGGAAAGATTTGGATGTGGTTGATGTGCAATGCAACTTCAAAAGCTTCATCCTTCCTATACAGAGATGCTTGAGCCAGTGGATAGAGCTAACAGGCAAAAAGTATGGTGCCCCTACTCCATCTGCTGCCATACCCAGACAACTGTTATTTTTGGTCCTACCCATTTTATGTGTGTTTGGAGGCATCCCTTCTTTTGATATTGGCACGCATGGAACCCCCACTGAGTCTTTCCACCATACAGAAGTTATGGCACAGATACCAGCCTGCGTAGCTCTGAGCTGGGTAGCCAGGCAAGCTCAATGCCGTCTGATCTCAGAAGCTAAGCAAAATTGGCTCTTACTAATATTTAGATGGAAGCGCTCCAAGGATTTGGGTGGCAGTTCCTCCAAGGGACACTAGGGGTCATGATGCAGTGGCAGGAAATGGCAACCACCTCCAGATGATCCTCGCCTAGCAACAAGACAGTCCTCTGATCTTCTGGCTTGCATTGCATTGCAGTCAGCAGAGTGCATAAATAAAACCTTGAAATAGATGCATTTGTATGGGGCGGGGGGAGGCAAAGCTGATATTTTCATTGTATACATGGTTAGCAATATCAGGCTAATATAAGGCTAGCTTGGCTAAGTATTGGGGTGCTCATCAGGGAAAGCAGATGGCTCCAAGATCTCTGGGCTGTTGGATGTCCAGCAGCTGCCCTGTTGTGGGTTTAACACCTGTCTCCGTTTATGTCTGTGTCTCACTAATCCTCTTTTCCTTCCCATTCTCACAGTTTCTCTGCTCTTATTCCTAACACTTCTTGGCTTCCTCTCCACTTCAGGAGCCTGGTCCACCTCGACCTCCCCTCCCCAAATCATATGTGCCCTTGGAATCTCCTCCGACTGTCCCTCCGCTCCCTACTGAAAGCCGCCTCTGGCCGTATCCTAATTCCCCTTCCTGGCAGCAAAGCAGCGAGGCGAAGAGGGGACAGGTATCAAAACTGAGTTTGAGAGCTGGAGGCATGCTCTGTCCCCTAACACACTCTGCGGGAATTGGGGGAAGGACATGGAACAAATTGACTGACAGAGCGTCTGTCTCAACCAAACTAAGTTCTCCTAAGGCCATTGTGCATAAAGGCAGCTTCCTGCATGACATTTTCCCTCCAGATAGATTATATCCGGGGATGTTAAATGTCATGTACAAAGCTGGCTTCTGGGGCAATTAGTTTTTGGGAGAATGTCGTGAGCCGCACTTCATAAAAGGCTGCTTGTTAGCCATTCTCGTCACGGATGAGGCTAGAGGCAGGAAGGCAGAAGCCTCAGCAGGGTCAATCAGAATATTTCCCTCACTTTTCCCTCTAGTAAATAGTGTGAAGCCCAGCAAAATCAGGTGGATTAACGGTAATATTGGGGGCCTAAAGAAAAATGTGTGTTTGCGGAAATGCCTGTCTGAACCCACCGCTAGCTCATTTAAAACTATAGTTTGCCTCCAGCTCTTGGCCTCAATGCTATATTGACAGTGGTGTGCAAGTTTTCTGCACTTCTTTTACTCCTGCTGCCCAACAGAAGAGTGGAATTGTAGTAGGTATTGTCAGCAAGAATACGGTGGTCTTCTCTGTATAAGTCCCAACTCAATTTATGCCCAGAATAATGTCCAACTCAGTTTGCACTGACATTTACAATGACTGTGATCTATCCATTTGCTTCTGGTCAAGGTAGTTAAGACATTTTGAATTGGCTTTCCTCTCAACGTTGAGACAGGCTATCATGTCATAAGAGCTTTGGAGATGCAACCATTATGGGCTGTGGGCAATAGGGGAGGCAGAAGAAATCTCCAGACCTTCTGCTGTTATTCTTTTTTAATTGCATTTTATGACAATTGGGAGTGGTACCTTTTAGTTAGCCCCTTTTATTTCATAATAAAGCAAGTGAGGCTGAGAATGAGTGGCTGGCCTTGCTTATTCCAGTGGAATCCCACAAGCTCTACAGATCAGAAGGAATGGTAGCAACCAAATTTAGGGAATTCAGGGGACATCTAGCAAAAAGTCACAGGAAAGAAAGTTAAGCAAGGACCTAAGGCAAGTTTTAATAATGGAAATGGATTTTTCAAACCTTGAAGCCCCTCCCCCTCTTGTCAATGGGTTTGATCCCATCTAAAACTTACATGCATGGGATAACTTTTGTTTGGGTAAGCACAATTTTCTCCCTCTTGCTGCAGCCCCAAATGCTGCTCTTGGGCAATGAGGGATCTTCAGTAGGAGCATTGGGGGGGGGGGGAGCTGGAAAGCTGCTTCTGGGAATTGGGGGGGAGGAAATTACGCACCCCATGCACCTCCTTGTTGTGCTCTAACCCATAATGTGCATTTTTAGGTAATCCAATATTTTTAACTAGTCACAGTAATACTGACCTCAGACAAGGGGTCTGTGAGGATTTAGTTGTTCTCACGAAGCAAACCAGTCAGATCCCCTTGCCATAGAGGGAATATGTGGGTCAAGTATCACAAGCTGGATCCACAGAGAACCTCCAGGCCATTCATAGCGTGGAAAGACATCTCAGCCTGTATAGAAGCTCCTGCCTTGATTCTGAAGGTTGACCTTTCCGGAAGGTATGTGGACCAAGGCAGAGCGGGCGATGTCATCCAACCCGATTGATTGGCAGAGAGACTGCAAGGACCAAGTGGATGTGCAGTGTAATGGTTGCAGCTCAGTTGCTTCTGGCCCATTTTGCTAGCCCATTCTGTGCTACCCATCCTTGGGACTTTAGTTCTGTTTCCTTTTCCATTCCTCCGCCCATTCCCTCATTAGGCATCTATGTTGTTTGCAGAGATTGCCCTCAGAGATGCTTTGGGAGATGAAGCAGAAGGAGAGGGACTTGAGCAGGTTTTATTGCAGCTATATGAGTCCTGAGCTTTCCCAGAAGAAAAACCTCTTTGCAGAAAATGCCTCTTTCCAAGTTGTTATTTATTTGGGGGGAGGTCCAGGATCACAATGATTTTCCAAAGTTTCATTGTTCTTCTGGCCTCTGTTGACCAGTAGGGGTTCGTATCATGACCTTCATTCACTAATAGTTATGTTAAGTCCCAAACTACTACACAATCTGTGATTCTTTCATGTTAGCAATTAGAGCAGGAATACATCTCATAACTGGGTCTTGGGCTTATGGAAGTTTCAGGTGAACTGAATCTGGGAGAAATCTTTCTACAAAGCATAATGGGGTCTGGATATTGACTCTTCAGAAGGACTCTGGAAGACGAGACTGCATGACACACCCGACTGATAACATCCGCAAAGACCAGAGCATCTCTCTCTCTCTCTCTCTGCTGATGTGAGCTTACATGTGGCCTTTGCAACCTGGAATCCAAAAGTGCCGGTTGCAAACACTGCTAGTTTAGATGCAGCTGGCTCTGCAACATCACCCTTTGGCTTGGTCTGATTCCACAAATATGAGTCAAGCCGCACTTTGGTCCAACTCAGTCTCTGAATGGCTTTTTTTCTTTCTGCAATGAGCATTTCTCAGTTTAAATTTGAAGGCCAAGTGAAACCTGCACGGGTGCTTCTCCACATTGCTGTTTCCTCTCCCCATTTTGTGTGGGCATTCCTGTTCCTTTTCCTTTTTGCATGTGTGTTTGTCTGTGTCTGAGACCTGGGTGCTTCAGGAAAGTGGCGGCTCTCCTGAGGCAGGACCTCTCGCCAGCCATTCGTTCAGCTCCTCGCACAAAATGTCTTTGCTCCCACAGTCCAAGTCCAGCTTTGAGCCAAGCAAGAAAGACCACCTACGGACAGCAGCCTCTGGTGTGACCGTGGAGGCGGGACTTTTGCAGACGCGGCAAGAGCAAGAAACTGACAAGCAAGTTGCTCTCAACAAAGGTACTCTCATCGGCATGGCTTCCAGAAAGGGACTGATTAATAAAACATGGTGGTTTATGTCTGTCCCTGAGTGAAACCTGACTTTCTTGCTTCCTGTTAATTAAATTGCCTCCCTTTGCCTTCTCCCTTCTATCAGTTGGAATTGTTCCCCCGAGGACCAAATCGCCCCTGGATGAGGACACCATACCCACGTCAAGTGTGATAAGAAGGAGCGCGAGCAACTTACCCAATGGACTGAATTCCCGGGTAAGGCAAAGTTCTGGGTTTGTTTCAATAAGAATTTGTCCTTTGGAGTATTCAGATTCCCATTCAGCCGTGATGCTCACAGGGTGACTTTGGGCCCGCCCCCTTTCCTCAGCCTAACTTCCCCACTAGGTTGTTGTGAGGACAAAAAAAGGGAAAGGGGAGAACAGGAACCTTGGCCTACTTGAAGGAAGAGCAGGAAAAATGCAGAGCTAGATAGTGACTAGACCTTAGGAGAGAGGGAGGATAGTCTGTTGCACATGGCAATACTTTGCTGTGCTTTCCCCCATTGTTTCTGCAGCTGCCAATGCAGGGCAGAGGCTGTAGAGCTTCTGCATGCGCATTGCCCTCCATTTCCCCTGCCCCAGTCCTTACAACATCCACACACACCCTGCCCCTGGGTCAGTGGGATTAGTGTTCAGCCCTCTATCGCAGTGTTTGAGAAATGGTGGAGTTGGGCTGAATGCCCAAACTCAAGTTGTAGAATCATAGAGCTGGAAGGAGTTGCACAGACCATCTAGTCCAAGCCCTCCTTGATGCAGGATTAGCCTAAAGCATGCCAGAAAGTACTTGTCTGTTTGCTGCTGGAAGACTGCCAGTGAAGGGGAGCTCCCCACCTCCCTACGAGGCATCTGTCTCCAGCCAGTTATGCCCAGCTCCAGTGCTGCTTCTGAACAGCATTCAGGGGGCCATAAACCCACAGCTGAATGGCATTGCCAGGGTTTTCCATTAGCAACAGTCTCGGCTGCACTCCGTTTCCAAATCCCTCATTCTGTTCTGTATTGCCCAAGCACAGCTTGGCCATCCAAGTATTAGCTGTGCAGGTCAGGAGGCGGCAGTGGGAAAGAGAATGCCATCACCCCTTCCCCCTTTTCCATCAGTGCAGTTGTGTTGATGGAAGAGGAAGCAGAGGACAAGTTTGTCCCTTCTTGCTCCTAACTACAGCCTCTTGACCCACATAGTCTTGTGACCTCAAGAATAAAGTTTCCTGGGGTCCAAAAGGGCAGGAGAACATGGGAAGTATAATGACCATAGACTTCTAGCTGTAACCTCCTGTCTCAGATTACTTGCTGTTCTTGACAAGGCCCTTTCTCCTGATGGAAACCAAAATAGATTTCTATAGGACTGTAAGTTAGAAAAACAAGTTAGGACATGTTTCTTCTCTGAATCTGTCCCCAGTTTCCAGTCCAGATGCAAGAAATATCTTGTGTTTTCCCCCTAGGATAGGCCAAAAAGTGCTGTGTTCACCAATGAAATGAAGGCAAAGATGAGCGTAGAGGAACAGATTGATCGCATGAAGCGCCACCAAAGTGGTTCTATGAAGGAGAAAAGGCGGAGCTTGCAGCTTCCAGCCAATCAGCAACAAACAGAGGGCTCTGCCTCCAAAACTCCTGCTTCTTACAAAGTGGTAATGTATCCCTACATGAGCCAATGTCAGTTTTGCTAGACAGGACTTGGCAGTTAACTCCCAGGCCTAATCTGATAAGCATTTCCATGTTTACTTTTTTATCTCAAGTGCTTCTTTGGGTCTATCCAGCGACAAGGCTGGTTCCAGGTTCAGGAAACTCTTGGCAGAATAATTTCCATCAGGGCCACTCCCAGGCTTGACTACATGACACGGAGAGGGCAGGCATGGGAAGGGCTGTGACCATTTCCACTCATCATTCCTTATTGCTCAGCCATGCAGAGGGAAGAGCAGCCACTGGCACCCTCTCATCTGCCTTCTTCCTATGGCTGGTGACTGTAGTTGTGCCAACCACCAGTCTCTGCTCCCTTGGGAAGATGAGAACAAAGAGTTGTGTTGTGCACCAGCATTGCAGCAGGGGGAAAGAAGAACCTCCTGCATCTGCCTAGGAGGGAGGAGGGATGGGAGGTTCAATCCTTCATGAGCCATTATTTAGAACAGGGGTGGCCAGTCTCTGGCTCTCCAATTGTCCATGGCCATCTATGCTTTAGACAGTGTACAATTTTGCAGATCTCTCTGCCTTATTTGTTTGTTTATATCCCACTGCTGTCAATGAACTGGATCGTGGCAGATTACGTATAAAATCCGATAATACAGTAATATAAAAAAGCAATCCACCATGCAATTAAATCCTTAACCTGGTGGCAGGTAAAACAATCACCAGAATCCCCCCTTCCTGAAAACCTGGTAGCTCCCAACCGAAATGATATTGAGGCAGATCTGCTGTACATTCATGGAACCCTCCATGGAAAGTGGAGGATGGATCTTCTGGCTCTAGCCTTGACCAAAAGCCTGGTGAAAGAGCTCCCTTTTGCAGGCTCTATGGAACTGTGACAGCTCTGACAAAGCCCTTAGCTCTTCCAGAAGGTCATTCCACCAGGCAGGGAATGAGGCAAGATACACCTCCTGTGGGCCAGGAACCACCAGTACATTCATACCTACAGAGAATAAAAGATTGGGGGGGGGGAGGGATAAGGAGATAGGCAGTGCTTCAGGTATGTCAGGCCAGACCACAGGTAGCCTTAAAGGTAAGTACCAATACCTTGAACTTGATGCAGAACACCACCATCAACCGATGCAGCTACTACAATTCTGGTTGAATATGTTCCAGTGAGGTCCCTGGCAGCCACATTTTGTACCAGCTGTAACTTCTGGGTCAGGCTCCAGGGTAGGCCTCTGTAGAGGGAGTCACAGTGTTCCAAGGACAGGTAGGGCGCTAGTAGCTGCTCTTAGTGAAGATGGGAAAATGCCGACTGGGCTAGTGACCTGTGCTTCCATAGACAAGGAGGTGTCAAAGATCACTTCCAAATTCCTGGCTGAGGAACTATCAGACCTCAGTTACTTTTGTTCCTAAACTATGGAAGTCAGGGGCACTGGTGGGAAACCTATGGAAATTTTACTCTTACCTCACTCCACCACTGTGATCATTTGGGTTGCCCTTTTCAGTACTTTTTCCAACTCTTCAGCATCCTTTTTGAGATGCAGCGACCAGAACTGTATCTAGTGTCCCAAATGAAGCCACACAGTGGACTTTTCTAAAGTTTGATTCTCGGTCTCTCTTTTTTATGATTCATAGCATTGAATTAGCTTTTGAATGGTAAAATGTCAACATTTTCAGGAAGTTATCCACAACAGCCCCATGGCCTTTTTCTTGATCTTGTCACTGCCATCTCAGACCCAATCAGCGTATATGTCAAATTAGGATTTATTTATTTTGTGCCCTGACATGCATCACTTTGCATTTACTTATTTTGAATTCCATATGCCATTTTGTTATCCTTAAGCAAACATTTTAAAAATGGCTGTAAGGACAGGGCAGATTTATTTTTGTGGCATGACCTTCAGTACAGCAATTTTAAAAGTGTTTGCTTTTCAAAAGCAAAAAAAAATGTGAATGATCCAGAATGGGCATGCAGAACTTGGAAGGGTGAAGGGGGAGGGGTATTTTTTGGTCATGTCAGTGATAGGAAAAAATAACTGGTGAAAGTCAGAACTGAACTTATCACCTTTCTGTTTCTAGACTTAAACCACTGAAAAGGCTGACAAGCTGAGAGAAACATCATCTAAAGCTTTCCATGATTGTTTTAAAAACAAGCAAACAGGGGAATGAGGCTTTCACTGCCTTATTGGGGGTGGAAGAAGGGCAGAGAGAAGGTTGCCTGAAGCCAAAGTGAGCCTTCCTTGTTGGGAATGGAGAGGGCAAGGAACAGGGTAACCTGTGACAGACTGCATACTCTAAAGCAGTGGTCCCCAACCCCCGGTCCGGGGACCAGTACCGGTCCATGGATCAGTCAGTACCGGGCCGCGGCTCCTCCTCATTCTCCTCCCCGGCTGCTGCCTTGGGGGTTGCCCTGCCACTCTGCCACTGGCTCACCTTTGGTGCTCTCCAGCAGCCTCCATGGCTGGGGCTCCCCCTTGGTGTGGCACTGCGCAGCTGCTTCTGGCAGTGGGCAGTGGGAAGTCAGGGGCACCGGTGGGAAAGCAAGTGGAGCAGGAGCTCAGGCGGCGGTGATATCCCTCGGCAAAAGACTATCCTCTCCGGGCCTCAGTAAAATTGTCAAGCGTTGACCGGTCCCGGTGATAAAAAGTTTGGGGACCACTGCTCTAAAGGGTGGGGAGACATTAAATGCATTGAAACTTTGTACAGAATAGGGAAGTGATGGGCAAGGCTTTCCTGTTAACATAAACACAGCTATCAGGAAGTTTATTCAAAGCAGTAGTTCCAGCCCCCGCCCTTCTGCACACACACCCCAATTTTTTAAGGGGGGGGGGGCTGCACCAGAGATTATCCTCTGGAAACACAGGGATAAAACAGAAGAAAATGTTTCTGTGCAGAGTTGTTCACACAACTACTGAAATAACCCAAGTTGCATCCAACACTGTGAAAACTAAAAGTAAGTGATGAGTGCAGAAAGGGCCCAAATGAAATAGCACCCACCTCAATACAGTGAGGATCCCACTGTTCTCTTCTTTCCACTATGAAAATTGCCTCCCCCACACACACACTTTCTACTTCCTCATTTCTAGCCCGCGACAATTCCATTAAAGGACACATTCTCTTATGGGATATTAGTCAGGAGATAAGTTTACTTTGGTGAGATATCTTCTAAGCTGCTTTCTGAACTGTCTACCCAAGTCTATATGCTTGCTGATGGTCTCAAAGAATTCTAAGAGAGTAGAGAGGCAGGAGTTCACTTTACAGAAGCCATGCTGTTTGCTCTTCAGGAAGGTTCCTTCTTCCATGTGTTGAACAAGTCTGTCTTCAATAATATTCTTTACCATTGTACCAGGACAGCCATTAAGCTGCCAAGCCTACAGTGTCATTGCTTTCCTCCAGATTCCTTTTTAAAAATTAATATCCTATTGGCTGTTTTCCAGTGTTCTTGCACAGTGATTCATATTAGCTTTGCTAAAAAGTTGACAATTTCAGTTTGGGGTTCTTTTAGACATTTTTTGGAGAGTAACCATCTGGGCCTGATGATCTTTCAGCCATTCAGTTGTGTGAGCTCCCACCTGCCATATGTAGTGATACAATTCAGATATCTCACCTGTGGTCTATACTGCTTGATTTAAACAAGTGTGTGGTGAGGCAGAATTTTTTTTAAATTGTTGCACTGTGCAAAGCAGCTGTATGTACCTAGCTTGCATGCCATAGCCCATGCAACTGTGCTGGCATGCAAACTAAGAATATAGACATTGTACAAGCAGCAGCCCAATCCAGATGAGATACTGAGCCCATGAAAATCAGCTTAGGAAAGCTTTCTGCCTTGCCAGCATGATGTTTAAGCTATGTCTGATATGAGGAAGGGATAGATGTGCTATACCAGCCATAAGCTATAAGAGCCTCTTGTGGCACAAAGTGGTAAGGCAGCAGACATGCAGTCTGAAAACTCTGCCCATGAGGCTGGGAGTTCAATCCCAGCAGCCAGCTCAAGGTTGACTCAACCTTCCATCCTTCTGAGTTCGGTAAAATGAGTACCCAGCTTGCTGGGGGGTAAACGCTAATGACTGGGGAAGGCACTGGCAAACCACCCCGTATTGAGTCTGCCATGAAAACGCTAGGGTCAGACATGACTTTGTGTTTGCACAGGGGATACCTTTACCTTTACCAGCCATAAGAACTGGCCACATCTGATGGGGTGTAATCTGCATTTACTGTTGCCAGATGGCCCTAAAGTCAGCTGATCATGAAATATTCTAGGTTCGCAGACACCGCAGCATCCATGAGGTAGACATATCTGATCTGGAAGCAGCCTTGCGCGCAGAAGACTCAGGCAAGATGTACGAAACCCCCCGGGAAGAGATTGCTCGGCTGCGTAAAATGGAGCTGGAACCAGAACATTATGATGTGGATATCAGCAAAGAGGTAAGAGCTAATGTTTATCTATACTACAGTCTGCCTAGCATAGAATTCTTCTCCTTCTCTATTTCCCTAGAATTTACAATGGGGAGTTGGTTGCTTGTTTGGAAGCCAAATTTGTGTCTCTGTGATTCACCACCATTTTGTATTGTGAAGCCAGGCTAGGTGGTCCATTGTGTGTGGCTGATCTATGCCTGTGACTGGGCGCCATGACCCAGGACAATCTAGACAGAGTCACATGACAGCCAGGATGAATTTGAACCAGGATGCTTTGTAATGGAGTCCCTCAAGCCAGGAATTAGAAGCCATTGCCTGAGTTAAGACAGTTTCCATGAAGCCCATCTTATTTGCCATCTTTTGAACTCACAACTGGCCTCTATCTGCTCTTCAGCTTTCCACTCCAGATAAAGTCCTCATCCCAGAAAGGTACATCGAGCTGGAACCTGATACCCCATTGAGCCCTGAGGAGATGAAGGAGAAGCAAAAGAAAGTGGAAAGGATAAAGACTCTCATTGCCAAATCCAGGTGCAACACAAGCTAGAGTGGTCTTTCTCCTACTTCATATGCTTCTGGCTGCTCCACACCATGAAGATTCCCCTCATGGCTTTCCTTGCCTCTGAGAATGCAGAGGAAGGCGTGTGGGTGATGGAGCTTCTGCACGTGGGAGTTTTATATGCACTTTCCATGGTCTCCCCCCCCCCAACCTTTCCCTTTCTCATGTGTTCTGCAGTGATTTTGCATTGGCCTTTGGAGCATGGTTGTCATGGCTATTATGGCAACTTACACACAAACATAACCCTTCTATTCTGTTTGTCAGGCATGCACATAGCAATTCCGTTACAATTTGTAATCGATAAGTGGTAATATCACTTCCCATTTATAAAAAAATAAATAAAAACCCGTAGCAAAACAAATGTGGGAGAAATTATGCCTGTGAGCGATTGACTGTGAGAAATTAGTGCCAACATGAGCAGCACCTTCTCAGGGCAGGAAAATGTACACTATGCCTTCTAGATGGCTTGATAATGCTCTTAGCTTGTGGCCTTTCCAAAAATATCAAGGTAAATCAGATTTGGTAAAGACCATATTAAGGATAGAGAAAATCCAGAAGAAGAACAATTACAACATGACGTTGTATGGAAACTCCCCCCAAAGGATTCCCATTTGGAAGCCCTGATTGAGAAAAATCTGCAAGGAAGCAGCCTCTGTTTTCCCATAGTTCTGTATAGTCTTCAAGGGGTGCTTGGGAAATTCCTTCATGACTTCAGACCTTTCTCCCTGCTGATTCGCAGCCCTATCGAGGGGCATATTATCCCAAACCTGCTAACCCTCTGAGGAATTTCAGAATCACTCTTCATTTTTGTTACTTTTTTATTGTCGAATGCTATATTTTTCCTTTGACTAGATCAGACTAATGTTTCCAAAGAGAGACTTGATCTGAGTGGCATGGCTTATCCCACAATTCTAGCTGAAACATGAACTACCCTCACTGTGCCAAGAGAGTTAAGACTGGACAATGGACTTATGGTTTTAAAACAGGCTGTTTGGGGCCTTGGATCTGTGTAAGTTTCATTGTTCACTAAAAAATTACATCATTGTATAGAGCAATTTTGAGCTACATATCTGCGATTGAAAATAGGGTTTAAGAATATACTACATCTAAACATGATGTAGAGGTATGAGGGACTAGGTGGTGTTTTGAACTACCAGTTGAGGCATCACCCCAAGGGCCATACAAACTCTTTAATGGAACGTCTGTGGTTCTTGCTTCTGCTACCTCCTCTTCTCCTGAGCCCCTGACCTGTGAGCCCTGCAGCTCTTCTCTTGGTCAGGCATGTTCTGGGGCAGTCAGCTTCCAAAGATAACACTGAGCCTTTTCTCCCACAGCATGCAGAATGTGGTTCCCCTCAACGAGGGAGAAGTGGACATAACCCAGGACCCAGAGACCCAGCTCCAGGAGCAGGAGAAGCGGATTGAGATCTCCTGCGCTTTGGCTGCAGAAGCCTCCAGGCGGGGCCGAATGCTCTCCGGTAAGATAACCATACAGAAAGAGAAGGTAAGAAAGGGTAGGTGAGGGAGTAATGCATCCGTCAAAGAGGCCAAAGCTGCTACTCCGGCACCTACTCCGAGTTTTGCTGATTGCAGGATAGATTATTAATCGTATTTATACTCGATAAATGAATTAAGTGTTGCACATGCTAGAAACAAAACAGACAACAGCCGAAGTTCTTGTTCTTGTTGTAAATTGCAGGATCATTGTTCCTATGGAAAAATTATCCTACAAAGCTAACTGAGCTGCTCAACAGCTCTGGTTTTCATACTGCTGTCAAAAAGGGCATGTTTGCCCCTCATAGTAATTGGTCTGGGCCATCAAATGACTTGTGCAGTGGTAATGAATTTTGCTATCCTCTCCCTTAATTCATAAAGGGAATAAAGACTACATCGATGAAGCATGGGCAAGGCCATTTCTGTTTGTATATCTGAAGAAGGACCAATGGCAAGTGGGACTGTGAACTGGCTACCAATGGACTGGGAGCACACAAGAGCCTTGCCAAAAGGAATATCTAGATGGTTCTCATTTGATGCTGATGCTGCTGCTGCTGCTGCTGCTGCTGCTGCTCCTCAGGGCTGATGATGATGATGCTGTTGTTGTAATGGCTGTTTCTACCTTATGGTCCTTTCTGGGCAGGAGGCCAGCTGAGATTATTTTTATTCAAGCCACAACTAGTTTTAGAATCTGCGGTGAACAGATCTTACATATTAGGGCTGCGCTGTATATTCCAGTTCCTGTTAATGTTAATGCTGACACTCTCTGCTGACGAGATGCTGAGCAGAAAAGAAAATACTTCTGTCTTTAGCAGAACGAGAGGCTGTGGCCTGTGGTGACTGTCCATCGTACAGGAGGCAAGGGCTGTGCATGCTTTCTCCTTGCCAGATTCCATGATGCTTCCTGTGCAGGGTGGAATGCCCGTGGGGCATACTGTGGAGGAGCCCACCATGGAGGAGCCCTTTCGTACTACTCTGTTATTTCTAACCATGTTTCCTTTTCCCTTCCTCTAACCCCTGTGGCTGTATGGAATGTGTGCCATTGCTGTTGTTTCCTCTTCCTCCTTTCTGGCTGAAGCATCATGTTCTTCAGGCACTTTCTCCATTTCTTGTTTCCAGCTCAATGTGCCACCCCGAGCCCTCCCACCTCCCCAGCCTCCCCGACTCCACCGACCAAGTCCCTCTCGTCTGACTCATCCCAGGGCACCGACAGCCATTTTATGCGTGTCTGAGCCATAAAGTAAGCACATTTTCTATTTTCCTCCATCTCATTTATTGTTCATCTTGGTCTCTTGTGGGAAAGAGTTGGTAAGCCTCTTTCTCAAGAGTTTCCTCCCTCCACCAACCAATCCATTCATTAATTTCTACTAAGCTCACATTTCTTCCTTTTCTACATCAACCTGGTCTCCTTCCATGAAGTCAGCAGAAGATGCTTCAACAATGAACCAAGATATCATATGTTTTCCTGGAGTCCTTTGACAGGGTTTCCATAGTAAAAGAGAAAATGCAAAATTTGTGGTACAATATTGTGGTGTAGGTTGTCTTGACCATCATATCCCCATCCCCAAGAATTATAATTCACATTTTCAGGCCTAAAAGCACTCAAGGGTGGAGTTGGAGATTTCTTTAAATTCAATTAATGAGTTATAAGTCCATTATGAATACTCAGGCAGTAACCATTCAGGATTCAAATTAAAGGTAAATTTATGCTCTTTAAAATTTATAAAAAGAATAATGAGAGTGTTGCGGTTCATAAGTAATTTGTTCCATGTTATTAAATTTTGCAATTTGTACATGTCAAAATTTATGTACAGACAGTTTTTAAAAACCACTGGGGCAGGTCCACACCTCTCCAAAAATCTATTGAAAGTGACACTTCTCATAAAACAAGTGGTCAGAACAGTCAAGAAGGCCACTGTTGAACCACAAATGCAATGTGTGATGTGACATTAGCAGAAATGCGGCAGTAATAATGACCAAACATTTAGGAAATGTCAGGTTTTTCCGGCATGCCATGGCCATTGTCTCCTGCATGCAGAAGAGTCCCATAGCATGTTGAGTTAAGTAAATATACCTCCATCAATCAGTTCAGCCAGCACATTTCATTATAATCTTTTCATGTACACATGATTTATGAGGCTTCTGAATTTCTGAAGAATGTCAAAAGAAAAAATCCCCCACTTTTGATCCCTCTGAATCCACGTGAGTTGAAGGTACTAGTTGAAAGTATACTTATATCGGTAATTTAACAACTGAAAGGAGAATTTTATTTATTTGTTTGTTTGTTTGTTTGTTTGTTTATTTATTTATTTATTTATTTATTTATTTATTTAGACGTGTATAACCTGCCCTTTCCCAGAGGCTCAGGGCCACTTATTAAGTTTAAAATATACAACATTAACAAATAAGTTTTAAAACCCTAAAATTAATTAATTAAATCAACCTTGTCTATTCCACCTTCAGGATGTCTCCTCTTTCTTGGAGTTAAGTGGTCACAGAACTGAGAACTTGTTTGGGATGGACTTCCAAGCAGGGAGATCAGCATCTCGATGTTATTTCTAGGCCTCGACTAAAGGCTGGGCAGAACAGTGCTGTTTTACAGCCCCTGTGGAATTGATTAAGTTCCCACAGGGCCCTGATTTCCTTAGGTAGAGTGTTCTGCCAGGTCTTAAAAGGCTTTGGCTCTGGTTTCACCTATTTAGGGCAGGGAACCCTGAGTAAGTTTTGATTGCTAGATCTTAACGCTCTTTGGGGGGCATGTCGGAAGAGACGGTTCTGAAGATACAGGAGTCCCAGACTGTTCAGGGCTTTAAAGGTTAACACCAGAACCTTAAATCTGATCCAGTCTCCAATCTAGAGCCAGTGCAGCAGGGAGAGCACAGGTTGCATCTGTGCCCTCCTGGGCTGTTGCATTCTGAACCAGTTGGAGTTTCTGGAGCAGCTTAAAGGGTATAGAGTGAATTACAGTAATCTAAACTGGAGTTGACCATAGGCTGGATCATGATGACTAAATCAGATGTTCCTCACCTCCAAGCCCTGCCTCCAAGCCACTGGCCAACTGGCCAGCAGAAGGACTTACCTGGAGAATGTGAAAGACCCAGGGCTCAGTGCTAACATAGCTCAGGAAGTAACATCATAATTTCAGCAATAGCCAGGTGACACTCTGGCATTTAGACAAAAACTCTATGTCAGAGGCCAGAGTTTTTGCCCAAATGCCATAGCATCATCTGGATGTCACTGGTATGATGACAACACTTCCTGTGCACACTGGGGACAAGGCCTGGGCCCTCTATGTCATAGCTTTATGTGATACCATTTACGCCAGTTCCTTCCCCCCACTGCCTTTGGCTCCAGTTATTTCCACTGACTTTTTTCTCCTCTCCTCCTTCCAGCACAAGCCCTGGCTGCTGTGAAAGCTGTGAAGTTCCACGGAGCCACATTTTAACCCACAAGTGTGCATCCCCATGCAACCACTTAACAGTGTGCTCCTCGTGGTGCTGGTTCTCTCTGAACCTCTCCTTTGACTGACTTGCGAGAACATTCCGGAAGGAAAAGCTGCCTCTGGGAAGAACAGTGCTCCAGTTTTCCCTCCCCTCAACCCACAGCCACTGCCCAAGCAAGCCCTTGGAAACAATAAGGGACACCGCAGACAGGAGCCGTTTCATTCCACAAGACCCCTCGGAGTCAATGGCGTCAACTCCAAGCCCAAGGACCAGCAGCTAAAGACCAGCAATCCACTCAGCAGCAAGACGGCACTGGAGTGGGAAGGGGTGGGGGTGATGATGAGCCTGGCTCCTGGAACTCAGCCTCCTTTCACCATTCCAGAGGGGGAAGGAGGGGGCAGAAGGAAGTTGTGTGAAGAAGGACTTCTCACTGCAGCCAGGGGTGTTCAGAACCCTTCACTGAAATGAGCACCCAGCTTTTCTCCCTCACTCACTCCTTTGGCCTCCTCCACTACCCAGAATGGCTTTAGTATCCTCAATCTCTAGAGCTAAGCGACCCGTGATGCCTTGCACGGCCATGCTTCTCTGCTTATGCTCACAACTATTTACAGGACAGGAAGGAGCTCGAATGGACAAATGAAATTTTAATGGAAGTGGCAGGTGAAGTGAACAGAAGGCTATCAGCGTGGGAGGAGGGGAAAGCAGAAGATGCTTTGGAGTTGACTTGGTTGCAGGAGTATTGCTGTAGCTGTGGTTTCTTCTTTCCAAAGCTCTGGGTGGGGTAGAGCAGCAGGTGTGTTCAGTGTATGTGGGTGAAAGATACACAGGTGCGCGTCAAGAAAGCTCTGTTGGCTGAGGTTGGCTTGTTAGAGAAGCTGTAATGCTTTCAGCATCCCAGGGATGTATGTTTGCCAGTAGACACAGAGCAGCATTGGGACTGGGTGGGTGACATTTCTTTCTTCTTGCATCAGGGCCAATATACGATTGTGCCACCGAACATTCACCTTCTGAGTGCTCCAGGGCACGAATCAAACTCTAAATAAGGGGGGCAGAAGGAACACTGCACAAACCATGCATTTAAGTATCTCTTCTCTTGTACCATTTCTTGAAGCAGCTGGTACTGCTCATGAAGACAGGCTATTGAATTAGGGTTGCATTCACATATACATAACTTGGCACATTGGGAAAGCACATCACCTCTGTTTTGCACAGAGGTACAGTTCTCTCTTTAACATGGGAACCTTCCTTATTCTGAGTCAGACCAGCAGTTCTTCTAGTTCTGTAGTGTCTACTTGATCTGGCAGCAGCATTCCAGGTAGAGAAAAGACCTTCCTGCCACCTGGGACTTAACATGGGATGCATCTGTATGCAAAGCATGTGCTCTATCATGAGCAAGCTGCAGATCCTTGTCAGGGTTGGCCCCGGATGAAACAGTTTCTTCCTGTTAGCAAGAGAAGCCAGTGATGCAGAGTATCAGCTGGATGAACTCTGTGATCTCACAAGATCTCTTCCCCTTCCTAGAGCTATTTTCTGTTTTCTAAGAAGTTGATTAGGGTGTGTATGTTATAGGCTTGAAAGTATACCAAGCCAGTGCCCCAGTTCATAAACCAACCTCTAAATGCTGTTCTTTAACAATAATTCTAAAGTGGACAGCATGCTTGAAACATGGTATGAAGTGCAGGAGAATAATGTTTGCATCCAGTGGCACCTTTAAGACCAAAACAGTTTAATTCTGGGTATAAGCCTTCATGTGCATCCACACTTTTTCAGATACAAAAAAGGGCAAGGTATTGAACTGGCTTTTGATGTGTTGAATAGTGCATCTGTCAAATGAGTTAGCATGTCAGAGGGAAGCAGCAATCTCTGATTTCAAGGTATGTCTATAAATAGGATATTCTGAATTCAACGAGGTAGACCATGATGGTTGAAGGAGTCTTTCCCTGACTTCTGTGAGGTAGACCACAAAGGTGTCTGCCATTCAGAAAGTCTGTTCTTAGTGAATTATTGGGCAGGCCAGAATGCAGATGATTTGGAGCAAGAATCCCTTTCCTACACCATGTTCTTTGCTGTGACCTTGCAACATTATCAAATTTCTAAGCCAACAGTGCAAGGCTGCTCCCACCCCTGCTCCAGCCTCATAATATCATCTCAAATGAGCCTGTTCTTCCAGAGGGACCTGCATTGCTTTCTCAGTAGGAGGCAGATAGACCAGAAGGGTGGGAACACGTAGAAGACTGTATTTTGTAGATACTCTACAAAACAGCCCTGACTCTTTTGTCTTGCTTCCTATGGATCCATGAATCATAACAGATCATGGGTCTAATGTAAAAATCCTTCCGCACCTGAGTTATCCATCAGAAGAGCTGTGCTGGATCAAACCAAGGCTCCAACTAATGTCCTGTTTCCCACAGTAACTGACCAGAAGGGTCACAGCAGGGCACAGTATCTAAAGCAGGGGTAGTCAAACTGCGGCCCTCCAGATGTCCATGGACATCTGGAGGGCCGCAGTTTGACTACCCCTGATCTAAAGCCTCCTTCTGCTGCTGCCCACTCCCCCCTCCCACTACTGCTATTGAAAGCCTGTCAGAATACCTTCTGGAATCAGAATAACCAACCTCTATATTCTCGCTCAGGGGCAATCACCAAATGTTGATCCAAGGGCTGAAAATATATGATGCCTGATGCTTTCCAAAGTGGTCAGGCTCAATTACAGTTTTGCAGCACAGCACAAGCACAGATGGGCCATTATTTCCAAAACAAACATACTGGAATCCCTCACAGAGTTTCTGAGAATCAGTACCTTAGAACAAAATTTTACCACCAAAATTTAGTAGGGCCACAGAAAGGAGTGGCAAATAAAATTGCTTCAAACCAGCTTGCAGAACATCAGTTGACCATACTCAGTGTAGGATCAAACTCAAAGACTTTTCTCAAGCTGGTTTCCACACTTCTTCTCAACACACATCTAAGAAATTAATCAGTACAAATGGTTCTACCAACAGATTCAGAACACACAAGTGTAGTTGGGTTTTTCAAAGAGCTATGTTCCCTTCCCTTCTATGGCGCTGGGTTTTCAGGAAGCCTCATGGCTGAGTTTTTCAATGGAACCCGGTTCCCACCTAAACCCAGATTTCTGGGTTGTTCATAATGACACAGTGGAAGGTCCTAATGATGCTGCTCCTTTAGACTGTATTTTGACTTCTCAGCAGTGCCACAATTCTTCTGAAATGCTGGCATGGTACACTCATAGGGTTAGGGACTCTATTAAGGGCCTGATTTTGGCACAAGCATTTTAATCACTGGTTTTATTCAAAGATGTATCATAATGAGAAACTATGTATCACATCAGGTAATGAATTCTGCTGTCCTTAAACCATATTAATCCAGGCTAATTTGATTTGAATATGAGTTGGCTCTCCCAAACAGCCCCATTTTTAGGTGAAGCACTGAATAACTCTGGGTGGGTTGGGTTTGGCTTGGGTGGGAAACGGCTGGGAAAAGAAGGGCTGGGAATTTCAGTGAACTCACTCAGAACTTCCTTAGTAATGGTCAAGCCTGTGGTGGCAAGTTGAATGTCACATGGTCTAAGGACCCCCATTTGTGGGTGCCTGAGTCTTTCCCCACCAGGCAACAATCAGGAGCAAGTTCAATATCTGCACAGTGATCGGATAAGTAGTTGGCAAGACAATGAAGAGAGTAGTTTTAAACAAGAAGCATGACTAATGGGAGAGCACCAGACCCTCTTTTTAAGTCATGAGGGGATTTAGTACAAAAGGACAGTGGAGGGGGGCCTCCCCTGCCCTCTACTTCCATGCAGTTCTTCCTCCAAGGTACTTTTGTCCTACCCAGGCTGAATTTCAGTACTGGAATATGATTAAGAGAAAAATGGCAAAGGAGCTAACTGCAGGGAGGCAACTATGAGAGGGACGTTGATTCTGTGAAGGCTCAAGGGGGTGGCAGGTTACAGTGGATGAGCGATAGGGTTGTGAGTGTCCTGCATAGTTCAGGGGGTTGGACTAGATGACCCATGAGGTCCCTTCCAACTCTGTGATTTTAACTCAGTGGACATGATCTTCACAGAATCTTTTTGA
The DNA here is from genome assembly GCF_049243985.1 of Paroedura picta. Lineage (NCBI taxonomy): Eukaryota > Metazoa > Chordata > Lepidosauria > Squamata > Gekkonidae > Paroedura > Paroedura picta. The sequence goes on along the minus strand of NC_135372.1, from coordinate 99,548,679 downwards.
TCTCTTAATTGGACCTCACCTGTTTTCTATGTGACTGCAGCAGGCCGGAGATGGATTTGGCCATGCCTATATCTAGGCTGGCCTGATGGATCAAACGAGCTCTTCATGAAATCAAAAGGAGGGGAAATGCAGACTGACCTCTTCCAAAGGTAGCCAAGACTTGAGGTTGTCCCTTTATGTAGTTCTAATTTAAGGGCATATCTGTGGGATGAGGCTGCCTCAGCAAAGTCTCTGCAAGCCAAACACGATTTGTTCGAAATGATTCCTGCCGGTTTTGGTCATGCTAGAGAATTCTGAAGTGTGCTGGCATGGCACCGCTTCCTGCACCTTTTTTTAGCACCAAAGTAGCAATCTCAGACCCTTCTGAGATTCCCCCGTCTGTAGAAGCCAATAGTAATACCTAACTAGCCTCACATATCACAACGGAGAATTGTTGGCTGGCTGCCGTTAAATATGAAACATTCCCAATCTCCCTGTCCAGCAGAAAATATGAGTCCCTTTTTATTATTATCATTATTATTATTATCCTTTTAGCAATATATAGAACACTCCAGGAACCAGAGTTTCAGTTCTTTCTCTCCTCCAGCGATACACGTGACATTCCAAGATTTTAGGCAATTGCTTGGCTCTGCTTCTAAAGTAACAATTTTTAGCTCATTAAAGCTGACCCTTCATTATCCTCTACATGCCTTAATATATGTTTTATGGGATTTATATACCGTGATCTGTGTTTATATGTGTGTGTGTTTGTGTGTGTGTGTGTGTGTTTTTTCTTTTTTCATCACACTGTTTTGTTTTGTGCTTTCCTCCTCTGTGTGCGGGGCCCCCGAAGTCAGCCCCACCACCGAGTTACTGAAAACAGAGTCACTTTGGGCAGTTTAGTAGAATAATTACAAAGAAGACATATTTAAAGAAATATATATTTTTTCTGCTTTTATTGAAAAGCAAATTTATTTAAAATAAATAAAAGCTGTCAATTTTAAGGAATGATGCATTTATTTCCCTGTTGTTGGATATGATGGCATTTTGTATGTTTGGGCCCACTCCTCAGCCGGTGCTACTTGGCAAGGTTCGTTTGAATCTAGGGATGCTAAGTTTGTGCTTGAGGTGCTGGCCTGGAAGATACGTGATATGAAGACTATAGGCCCATAGCCTATCAGGGACCACAAAGATTGTCTTTCGCTGGTACACAGCTATCCCCTGCGGGATCCTTGCAATAGAGGTGGCTTTTTAAGGCCAATGCCACTTTGTTTTTACCTCCCTCTTGTTCACATGAATGTGTTTGGATGTGGTTCCCCCTGCAAAGCAACTGGGCTTTCCCCCTCCTCCTTCGCTGCTCTCACTCTCCCAGCTGCTGTCCTTACCTCTGCACATCCTGTGTCATTGGGAAGAGGTGCGCCTTTCAGGAGGGACTTGCATTTTGCCTTGCTGGGAAGGCTTCCTTGACATATTAAAACATGAGGGTAGCTCCATGGACAGGGGGAGGAAGGAGCTTGAAGTGAACCTCTTGAAAGATTGTCTGCTTCGGCTTGTTCCTTGCTGCCCCTTGCCCCGAATCACAGAGAAGCCTCCCCCATTCTACCCGCTTTGAGGACTTTTATAAGGGCCCTACTTGGATGCCTGTTGAGAAAGGCGTGGCAATCATCTTGAGGGGAGCACAGTATCGTAGTGGAACTGCTTTACCTGTGTCTGAATTACAGGGGCTGAAGCAAGGACTGCAACACTTTGGGAGACTCTTTCTGTCGAGAAAGTAAACAGGGTCCCTGCTGGTCTCCCTCCCCCCGTAAATTTAGCAGTCCTCTCTGCCACTTAGGAAGGCTGAAACAAATGGCACAAAAGACATCCAGGAATATTCTCCATCTCCTCTCACCAGCCCTCCGCTCAAGTAATTGCTAGATAGAACTTGTGACCAAGTATTGCTAATATCACTTTAAGCATTTTGAGGTTACAAGCTGTGAGCTCTCAGCAGAATACATTTAGGGTCACAGTTTTGCAGTATTGTGAACCATGTTTTGTTTTAAGGGTCTTTTTTTCCTTTTGATAACAGTTTCATATGCCAATGGCTGCACCTGTAACCAAGAAAACCTGCATTATTTATGCACATTATTTGGAGCAAAATTTTACTAGTGTTAGATCTAAAACCTATCAAAGAAGCAATGTGATGTCAGTGTCTATTTTTTTGTATAAAAGTGACCTTAGATCATAACAATTATAAACTAGCAGTCTTGTTATTAAACAAACAAACAAACCTATGTCAGCAGCTTGGGGCTCCTCACACCAAACCAAGGGATAATCTTTCCAGTAATTAAAATCCACTGTGGCTTGCTTAATATTCCCTCCCAGCAGCATTTGTTCTAGATGTAGCTACTTCAAAAGGTCAAATCTCTCACAAGGAAAACGAAACAAAATGCATTTGTACCTTGCAAGTTTGTATAAAGCAAATAAAATAAAAATTGATGGTTTGTAAATAGATTGTCTGTTCTTATTCTTCCCAGGAGCGGGGAGGAACAACAGAGAAGGCTGGCCATCATGGGATGCCCCAGACAGCTCTTCCTTGTGTCCTTTTCTTATTTCTCTCTTCTTTTGCCCTACCCCAAGCTCAGCACAGTGGCCAGTTGAGTTGTAAAGCAAGTGCCTTGGCTTGTCCTCCCCCAAGTAGATTGTTGACAAGATCATATGCCCAGACCAGAGAGCCGAGGGTCCTGGGAGAAATGCACTCGGCAGAGAATTAATACCTTGCCCCTGATGCCCCAGGAATCTCAAATAAACCACAACTCATCTGAAAATTGGATTTTGGAATGCAGTCTCCTTTGTACTGTTCACACATGCCAGCAGAACCATGGAAGAACCATGGAATGCATAAAGTATAATGTGTGCAGAGCATGGGGAGGATTGCGGCCCATGCAGTCATTGAGCCCACCCCCGCCACTCTTGGCAGCTGGTCTGGAGTCGCTCCAGATCGTCTCACAGAGGCTTCCTTCCCTCCTCCCCCACCCTGGGCATTTTCCAGCATGGGGCTGTGATGCATGCAGGGGAGTCCCCCCTCCCCCACTTTCTCACCCAGTCCAGCATGACTCAAGGGCTTTGCTGGACTGCGTGGTCACTACTATTGCCTATGGCCTAGTGCAATAAAGTTTGACTTGAATACTGCTGAGCCCAGCAAGGCTCCCAGGCTGCACCACCACTGAACCCAGTGCCAGTCCCGTATCTTGCCAACAAATGCTGGAGGTAAGTGCATTATATACACTTGCACAGAGAACACTACTTTTCTCTCGGGGGGATTAATCCCCTACCATATATATCCCCTACCAGTTGCAATGTACGGCTGTGAAAGTCGGACCATAAGGAAGGCCGAGCATCAAAGAATTGATGCTTTTGAACTCTGGTGCTGGAGACAACTCTTGTGAGTCCCTTGGACTGCAAGGCGAACAAACCGGTCAGTCCTAGAGGAGATCAGCCCTGACTGCTCCTTAGAAGGCCAGATCCTGAAGATGAAACTCAAATACTTTGGCCACCTCATGAGAAGGAAGGACTCCCTGGAGAAGAGCCTAATGCTGGGAGTGATCGAGGGCAAAAGAAGAAGGGGACGACAGAGAATGAGGTGGCTGGATGGAGTCACGGAAGCAGTAGGTGCAAACTTAAATGGACTCCAGGGAATGGTAGAGGACAGGAAGGCCTGGAGGATCATTGTCCATGGGGTCGCGATGGGTTGGAGACGACTTCGCACCTAACAATGACAACATATAGTTTTTTAATTTTTTGGATTTTTCTACGAACCTGGGGTGTGCCTCAGATCTGAGGTTTCATGTGGTCCTTACTTGCAGATTTAGCTATGATGTGGGCCACAAGTGGTTAATGATACATAGATGAAGTTTTGGCCTGCAGGAGTCGCAGATCCCCTTTGATCAATAGCACCAAAATAAATTAAGTTGCCTCTTTTAATATCCAACAGAAGGTATTGACGTTCCTTATTCCAGGGCTGAATCTGCACTAGGCCCCTCTGAGCCTGAATTTTAAAAAACCCTCTGTACCTCATTTAATTTCCATTTTGATTTTGGGTCCTTTAAATTTCCCTCTGCAACATCCATGATCAAGTATGCAGTGACACTACCTTTTCTCTGTGCTATCCAGAAGTGGATATAACTTGCTGTATTTAACAAAAGATGTCGGTGTTTTGCCAGATTAAGTGCCTTTCCCTTCTCTGCACCTCCAACACTGATGTAGTGTGGAAGTCTGTCACTGATTAGTCAGGGTGTTAGTTCAAAGAGTGCAGGAAAACTCAGATTCCCAGTTGCCATTCCCTCACAAGTTTAATTTTTGCCCTTATTGGATCGGTTTTTAAGTGATTGCTCTCCAAAAGCCCATTCCTCTATTGTCACAAGCAGAGATATGGAGATTTGTAGTTTTTTGCCCCCACTCATTCTCTCCTGATGCTGATGCCTCCCCCCCCCCCCCGACACACACACACACACAAGAAAAGAAAAAGAAATGAGCAGCCTTTTGCTCCACTTGCCCCTACCCCGGCTTGCTTTGGCTGTAGAATCAGGAGACAAAAGGCAGGAAATAAAGCAATCTCCAGCAGAAGCTTCACGTGCTCACCACTTTCCACACACACAGACTAGTTTCCCCAATCAAGCTGGAAGGAGACAGGAAACTGGCAACTGGGACAAAATACAGTGCAGAAGGCAGCGTCTTAGTGGGACTTCCCTCAGGTTGGGGAAAAGGAAAGCTGCAGGTCTGTTGGAAGATCTGGGTTCAGATCGATGAGAATTCAGCAGAATCAACACCGGGGGGAAATGTCAGTGCAGGTTCAGCCCAGGTCTGCAGGCAAATGCCTCTAGGCAGCAACAGAGCTTACAGTTCTAATCAGTTTCTGCAATGGAAATCTTCCACTAGCAGCTTACATAATTCAGTCTCTTTTCTGGAATAGGCCTAGACCTCAAATAAACTAATTCTGCTGAGGACACATCATAAAAATATTTCCTGAGGTAAATGGGCAGAGCATGTATGAAATTAGATCAGAAAGACAAGCCTGACTAGGCCAGGCGTGGAGAGTGTTTCAATCTCCACTCAGCCAGCAATCTCACTGGGCAATCTCACCATTCACACTCCGCCTAGCTCACAGGATTGCTAGGAAAAGGAAGAGCCATGTTCTCTACACTGGAGAGTCAGTGCTGGAAGACAAAATGGCATGTCACGTGGGAATTCTTAGACACATATCCTTGCCAGGTAATCATCCGCTAGAGATATTCCCTGTTTTAAAAATGGGCATTTCAACAACATCCCTTCCTTACTGCAACTGGGCCAGTGGCACTGGAAAGACCTCTTGAAGACAGGGTTGCTACTCTTGAAGTGTTACCTGGACTAGCCCCAGATTACAATCTATCTCCATGCTACCGATATTGGTACTCTTGGCAGGAATGGTGGACTGACTGGCATCACATCCCTGCTGTAGTTTTTTTTAAAAAAAATACAAACAAGATTATGTTAAACATAGTTCCAAATTAGAGCCTCTTGTGGCGCAGAGTGGTAAGGCAGCAGACATGCAGTCTGAAGCTCTGTCCATGAGGCTGGGAGTTCAGTCCCAGCAGCTGGCTCAAGGTTGACTCAGCCTTTCATCCTTCCGAGGTCGGTAAAATGAGCACCCAGCTTGCTGGGGGGTAAACGGTAATGACTGGGGAAGGCACTGGCAAACCACCCCATATTGAGTCTGCCATGAAAACACTGGAGGGCGTCACCCCAAGGGTCAGACATTACTCGGTGCTTGCACAGGGGATACCTTTACCTTTACTAGTTCCAAATTACTACAAGCACAACACACACACTGCCTCCCCCTCTCCCCTTCCAGCAAGACTGAATATTCTTTCTCAATTTCATGAAGAGAAATCCAGCCATGGTCAGTTTCAGGCAGGGAGGCTACCAACATTGTTAATTTCATCCAGCAGCCTCTCCTAGCTTTCCCAAAATATAAAATACAAAACACAAAACACACACACAAACACACCTTATCAGTTTTACAACATAGAAGTCCATGGGATTTTTTTTAATGGGATTTTTAGTGTAAGTAATGGGATTTCAAAATAATAATAATAATAATAATAATAATAATAACAACAACAACAACAACAACAACATGCACTGCATGCAGGGAAAAGAGGGATGAAACTGATGGCACAGGATGCTTGCCTGAAGTGGCACACTTAAAACAAAGGTGCAAGCAGGCACCATTTTCCCCAAGCTGCCTTTTAACCTGCATTGCTCCCAAGAAGGCTTGTGGGAGGGGAATGAGCCACACAGCAAAAGGGGAGCCCTTGGGCACTTCTCTCCCAGGAGGGGTAGGAAGGGAGGGGGTGGTTGGCGATGAGCACAAACAAAAAACCAAGGAAGGGGCGAGACAGGCCACCTGTGCCTCCGAAAAAAGCACGAGAGGCGGGAATGGCTGCTAGTGCCCCTGAAGTAAATGTGAACAGCTTGACATGAAGACAATCCTCAGTACTGCCATTCAGACACAACATGTGCAGAGAGCCAGGCACAAATTTGATGTCAAATTCTAGAAAACTATATGAAGGAAATTCGGAGAAAAACTGTGGAAAACTCCATGGTCTGCTGCTATTCAGGATCTTTTCCTGGAGCAGGAAAACAGAAAATACAGAACAAGCCTTGCAATATCACCCCCCCCCCCCAACACACACTTGGGGGTCTTCACAGTGACCAGCTGGTATCTTTGAATGACTATCCTGTCTCATTACTAAGAGGTTAATGATTTGCAGGGTGACGCGGAAAGGCCAAAGGTCTTTCCAAGGTTCACCGGCAAGGTAGGGTGCTTTCTCCTCCTCTTCACCTCGCCCTATCCTGACACACAGACAAATGAACATCTAGCAATTCTGGGGCGACAGCAGCGAAGATGATAGAGATCACGGAGCTCCAGAGTGAGTAGGATTACTTCCCACAGGTTTTGGAGAGGTCACCCAGTTAGTCACATAGTCAAGTTAACCATACAAGTGTGATTGAGTCTAATCAGGGTTTCTCTTTGCCTACTCAGCTTGTCCTTTAGAGCATGTCACCATAATCTTACACTATTGCCTACAGTGTTAGCACTATTTGTTTTAACTGCAGGCAAGCAGTTGTGCAAAGTTCTTTGCTTCTGTTCTCAGGGGAAAGGAGTCGGCTTCCAGCTTTTTATGGTCAGCTTTTGTGAGCACTTCGTTGTATATCAGAATTGGCCAGCAGGGGGTGCTGTAGTGCCACACCATCAGCAGACTGCACAGGGGGCTGAAGCATGATGGGCCATGAAAAAGACAGAGCCAGTGGGTGGAGAAAGCGTTTTGTCTTAGTGGCTGGATAATGGAGCTGGCTGAGGTCTCCTCCAGAACTAGGACGCACCCAGTCCAGAGCAGGATGATTCCAGATTTTCAGGTTTCATGGTGACACATTTAGGATTGCCATTCTTGGTTTGAAAATTCCTGGAGACTTTGAGGCAGAGCATAGCGATGGCAGGAGTCAGGGAAGGGAGGGAACTCAGTGGAGTATAATCTCATGGAATCCATTCCCTAAATCAGGGGTAGTCAAACTGCGGCCCACCAGATGTCCATGGACTATAATTCCCATGAGCCCCTGCCAGCATTCGCTCATGGGAGTTGTAGTCCATGGATATTTGGAGGGCCACATTTTGACTACCCCTCCAGGGGAACTGATCTCTATAGTTTAAAATAAGCTGTGATTCTGAGAGCATTCTGTACCGCACCTGCATGCTGGAAACCCTACCAGTGGCCCCTGTGCTCTGATTGAACCAGCCAGACCTTCTAATCTGCCTAAGGGCTTAAATATTCTGAAAAGGGGGGAGACTATTCTGTTCCTGGATTTCATGCAGACCAAGACCCTCTCCTGCAAAGAACTACCCCTAACAGACCAGTGATCAGGCTCAGAAACCAAGAGCAAGGCTGCAGGCCTGACATATTATTTCTTTAGTGTTTGCTGTCACTTCATGGGCTTGCTGTCTCCCCACTCCCAATGGGCTAGAAGAGAGCCTTGTCCTACAGGGAAGGGGAGAGCCATCTCAAGTTCTGGAGCCACCTGAAGCTCTGGCAAGTTTGCAGCTTCTCCTGATTGGAAGCTTCAGAAGCAGGCCCTTTAATCAAGTGTGTGGAGTCCAGCGTTTCTGATCCTCACCTGGTGATGCTCACCTCATCTGGTGAGCACCCTGATTCCCCCTCCCCCAGAGGTTCCTAGCTCCTCCTCTTCACCCTCTGAGGGCTTTGTTCCTGAGTCTGCATCTGGCCCAGGAGGGATCATGACTAGGCATGAGCAATTCAGTTCGGATAGGCTGAAGAGTCCCCAAACCATTTTCACCTAGCCCATCTCTGGTCAAGGGGCCTTGATGTCCGTATTCCACTGCAGTGAAGCAAAGGGAAGACTGCCCAGCTGGGTCTGTTTGGATGGCTGACAAGTCTGCCCAGGCTGCAGAGGGTGGCATGAGCACAGGGAGGTGACCAAGGTAACCTATTCCTGTGGCTGACAAAACAATCTGTGTACAGAATTAAACACAGTCTTTCAGACCTCTAATCTGTGCCCTGCAGAGCGTGAAGCCCAGGTCCTACAGACCACACAGCAAGCAGTTGAAGGGGCCTCGCCTGGACATTTTCTGCCCAGATGTGTCCCTTCAGACTGCTGCAATTCTGATTATTATTTCATTTCATGTGTTGCAGAGATTGGTGTGGGACTTGTGGGCTTTGGGGCATTTTTCCTCCTTTTTGGAATGCTGTTGTACATGGACACAGTGCTGCTCGCTTTTGGAAATGTAAGTTCTTGTAAACCTCCAGATTTTTCCCCCTCCCAGGGCAGATAAGAAGATTTTTCATATTGTTACAAAAAAACTAAGTGCTTCTTTGTCACAGATCTTAAAGCTTCATTAGAACTCAAGGATCATTACACTTGGAAACCCTTATGCTCCATAGCTAAGCAAACTTATTTGTAAACAGATTCCATTTTAACCAAAGAGACTCTTTTACAAGCAGATGTGCTTCAGTTTGAGCTTGTAATTGCATGATCTGAACAGATAATCTTAGCAAATTGCAGAATTATGCTCTGGGCACTGGCTGTTATACGCAGTATAGGAGGCAAGGAGAAGGGTGTGGGACACTATGTGAAATGAGTAAGATGCAGCTGCAAAAATGTGATGTGTCACATTAACATGTGGCCAGAAACTGCCTATGGCAGCAATGGGATGGCTGAAGGATTCCTTCTAGGTGGAGGAAAGGGAAACCAGAGAATGCACATTATCCTCCAGTGAGAGAGAAAGCAGAATTATTAAAAGGGATATAAAGGTCATACATTTCCAGCTCACTGCATGGGATCCTATATACCTTTCATTCCTCGGATCCATAAGAGATTATACTGTTTGTCTGCAGTACATCTGAATACGCCTTGAGGGTTGTTGCTTTCCTTCCTAGATCCTGTTCCTGTCTGGTCTGGCCATTATCATTGGACTCAAGAGGACCTTTGGCTTCTTCTTCCAAAGGCAAAAACTGAAGGGAACCTCTTTCTTTTTGGGAGGCATACTCATTGTCTTGCTTAAGTGGCCTGTCCTGGGCATGCTGCTGGAGACATATGGCTTCATCAACCTCTTCAGGTGACTTGTCCACTAAAACTTCTAAGGGAAACAGTCTATTGAACTGGGGTGTTGTGAGCTTGGGCCAGTCATTCTCTCTCTCTCAGCATACCCTGCCTCAGAGGAGGACTGTGGGGACAGAATGGAGAAGGAGAGAACCATGTGTGCTGCACTGAGCTCTGTGGACAAAGAGTAATAGACAGAGGCCAGGCCAAGGTCATGGATGTCCTTGTCTCAAGCAAGCAGGAATACTAAGCAGAGCAATCAGGATATGGTATTCAATAGACAGGCAGAAAGCCTGATGTAAAGGCTAATGTCACACACCTCTCTGATCTAACTTTTGAGCATGCCCTCATAATAGGAGAACTGGGAATCCTATTGGTGAGGCAGGTGTGGCCATGGAGGAAGGAGCATTTCCCAGTTGGTCAGTGCTATATCAGTCCTTCGTACAGCTATTATTTTCCACAGGGAGGCACTAGCAGAAGGGCGTTAAACTGTTCCTTTCCCCCAACCTGCAACAACTCCAGGGAGCCGCTATTTGCTCTGCTGAAGACACTTATAGTTAGCCATCAGTACATGTCACTTTCCCAGATGGGTAAACATTGATTTCCCAGGGCAGTTTCAGATCAGGAAAAAAAAGGGGGGGAGGTGGGGAGATTTCTGCCCTTCTTCCCCTCTTCTGCAGTTCTGGTCAGAATCAGATTCACATGCATCTGGGAATACTGAGCATAGACCTCCCAGATCCCATCTATTAACATTCCACATGGTAGATATGTTGATCTGGAGCTTAGATAAAGTGTGGCTCAACCCAAAAACAAACAGATGTCTGGTGGCACCTTAAAGAATGAGACGTCTTTGTTCTAGCATAGGTTTTTATGGACTACACCCTCACCTCCCCAAATGTAACATCAGATACAACATATTTAGGCTGACAACCATCACACATCAACTACTTAGTCAGCCATTGAAGTTTGCCTCCCTGCAACAGTTGTCCCTCTTCCAGGGTCAGTTCCAGTTTCAGCTGGAGGAAAAGTGGTAGGCAAGGGGAGGGTTGTACCTTTTTCTTCTGGGCTCCTTGTGTACTTTTAAGATGTACATGCTTTTTCCTACATGACAAGCACTTAGCATATGGAGGAATGAGAGAGTGAAGCTAAACATTTTGTTAGCAGTAACTAACAAAAGTCTTCTATATTATCAGAAACTTCTTCCCAATTGCCTTTGGATTCCTGGGATCATTGGTGAATATCCCATTTTTGAGCAAGGTAAATCAACTTTGGGTGGATCACATCCTCCTATGGGAAAGGAAAAATCCTAGCTAAGGGGAATAGCAGGTTCAGGAAGGTAGTGATAAAAGAAGCAACTGTAGAAGTGACACAGATCTTACTGTTTTGTAAGCTGCCAGTATGAGTCTTTCATGATGGTGAATGAATTGTTCAAGGAATACAGTTCTAAACCTAGAGCTATGATTAGCATCAATGTAGTGATAGACCAGTGATTCTCAACCTTCCTAATGCCGTGACCCTTTAATACAGTTCCTCATGTTATGGTGACCCCCAACCATATAATTCTGCAAGTGTTCTTTCACAGAAATTAAACCGAAACTGAACAATGGTGTGAAGATCCATTGTTCATGATTGTATATAAATTGTTTTTCCCCCCAGGGTTTCTCAGTTCAGTTCTGCCTCTTGTCCCACCATGCCGATCTTGCTCTTTACTGCTGCTCCAGACATACGAACACTCTATCTCAATCTACCCCGCAAGGCTGTTGTGTGGATGGCACCCCCCCCCAGGCAAGCTGCTTGCCCTGCCGTGACCCCTGTGAAAGGGTCATTCGACCCCCATAGGGGTCCCGACCCCCAGGTTGAGAACCACTGTGCTAGACTGATCTGAGCTTGCTACTTGTGGCCCTTTCTTGCATGCCCAGAGAAATGCCAATCACCACTTTGGAGTTGGAGGTAAATTTCTTCCAGGCCCGACTGGGTAGAAATTCTGCTTGGGGGAGTAGATCATTTGGGTATGGAATTGGGGTCATTGTGAGTTGGCAGGTATCTGTGAGTTTCCTGCATTCTGCAGCAGGTTGGACTAGATGACCCTGGAGGTCCCTTCCAACTCAATGCTTCTATGAATCTATGATTCCACATGAGATGGGAAACGGTACTCTTCAGGGTGATTGCTTTTCACTGTTCTCATCTTCTTTTAATTGTGTATTATGTGTGCTCCAGGACTGGAGAGCATGAATGCATAGTAAGTAACACATCTGAAGAAAGAAAGAAGATATGAAATTATAGTGTGATGCTGTGGGAGGACAGGTGGCCAGGCTTAGATTTTCCCCAACTGAAATATAAATTTAAAAGACTGTGATCACTTATGATTTATGCAGCAGCTAGCACATAGCTTAGAAAAACAGCAGATGATGATGATGATGATGATGATGATGATGATGATGATGATGATGATGATGAATATATTTCTATCCTGCCTTTCCCTGGTCAGCTCAGGGTGGGTAACAAGCTAATTTAAAAACAACCATAGAAATTCAATACAAACAATTAAACTGCCTTCAATGTGGACCAATGTAACTAGTTGACAGCATATAACCTCAGGCCAAACAGTATTCAAATTGCATTTAAAGTCTGAGTGGTTAGTGTGCTATATTTACAAATACTAGGAAATGGGATTTTCCCACAACCAAAGCACTAATTGGAGAACAGACTCCTTAGGTCTGGAGAATATCACATACACAATCTGGAATTGGCACAGTATGTTCTACGAAAAGGAGAGGCCATTTTGGAACTGGGCTCAAGCACACTAAATTCTCTCAAGCCTGATTTCAATTGCATCTATTGATTGGAGCACCATGGTATTCTCACTGATATCCCGGGTAGGGCCAACGGGTTCCCAAATTCCCCACACCTAAGCTCAAAAAATGGATCTCGTGCTTCCTGTCAACTCTTCTTCTCAGAATGCCTCTGAGGTGACATGGTGGAGGGAGGAAGCGTAGTTTCTGGGATTAACAGCTACTGGGCACCTTGTGAACTGTGTGTCTGAAGCATCTGGTATGAGAGGAAGAAAGAGAAACGCTCTCTCTGGGCACCCAGTGGGCCCACCTGCCAATTCCTGCCATCATCTTTTTCTGAAGAAGCAGATCATGATGTGAAGAGGAGATGGGGGGGGGAGTCTTCTTTCTCAGATGCTTCACCTATAACAGTGAAAAATTCAAGGGGTCATGATGTTTCACATTGATGGTGACCCATTGACAGTGATACAGAGTCAAGGGAATGCAAATTTGAACTACTGCAGCCTCCTTGATTTCTTCTTAGCTTAAAAAAACCAAAACCGAAATAAACTTCCTCCTCTTTTAAGAAACCAGTGCAGTTCAATTGTCATATATTTGTGATTACATGCTTATTTTGGTTGTTTTTTCAATCCACTGTATAATCCTTTAGAGAAGAGCTGTTGGTAAGAATGATTTCTTGTTGCAGCTGTTCCAGAAACTTGGAGATACCAGTTCCATGGTATAGCCCGGGTGAACAGTCTCCAGAGAACGACAGCATCACATTCTGCAAGCAAACTGATCTTGTTGTGCAGCTTTTTGTGTTCTCAGTGATTTGTCCCTGGGCTCCTGAGAATTGCCAGAGGCACTCCAGACAAAGGTGCTTTCTGAGAGTCCCTCCGAATCCACACATCATGAGAAAGTAACTTGCTCTAAAGGCCCCTCCCAGAGTGACCGTGCCCCTGAGAACTGTTCTTATGGAAGCTTTTGCCCATTACATACTTCAAAAGTCCATTGTGATCTGCAATGGGAACAAGTGGGACCACTGGCAGACTCACAGCCTAGTGTGAACTCCAAGGGTATTTGAATTGTATGAGCAGTTGTGATTCCATGAGTGCTGAAGGCTACTTTAACAGCCTAGTATACATTACAATGAGCATAGGTTCAACAAGCACAGATTTATTTGGTTGTTCTTAGCCCCTTACCCAATTAATTTTTAAAAGTTCGCCAGTGGTAACACTGGGATAAATTTACACACTAGGGTAACGCTGCATCCTTCGCACTAGTTTCAAGGATTTCTGAAACAATTAGCATGTGTCTCCCACTGCAGAATACCTTCATGGTGCTTTATGGAAAAAATTGAAACTGCAGGAACTAAGTGAAGTAATTTCTAGCATCCAGTTCAAGGGACAAGGCAACCCATGTAAAGACACCTTCATGATTTGACTTCCTTCTCCTGCCAAATTCAGCCCTAATATCAGCTGAAAGAATGGGGGGGGGGAATAAATTCCCAATGAACGAGATTGCATCTGTCTAGAGCTATGCTTAAGACAGGGAGAGGTAAGTTTCTCACAATGACTTGTAGTTTTAAAGTACAGTTTAAAAAAAAACTGTACTTAGAATCAGTCAATTTCAAAACAACCACCACCATGATAAATCAGTACCCATTACTGCAACTACTTTTCTGTACTTTTTATTTTTATATATATTTAATATATAAAATAAACTGTTTATCAAAATGTCATATTTGTAGGTGAAACTAAAGATGTTTTTTGCAAAATGAGAAGAAAGTAATCTTTTACAGGTGGTCATGGGAAGGGGTGAGGAGAGACATGTGGAGTTTTGTTGTGAAGAAGAAAACTTTTTTTATACCCGTTTTTTTGCTACCTGGAGGAGTCTCAAAGCAGCTTGAAATCTTGTCTTAAATGTCATACTGTAATCTACATGAAGATCCATTAGACTTTGTTCTGTTAGATTTCTGCTTCTTCAGTGGGCTGGAGAGACTATCACAATAAACAATATAAAGAATTAAAATAAAACTAGGAGCAAAGCCCATTTTAAAAATGGGCATTGAAGGGGATGGCAGGCAGGAGGGCCTGTGAGGGTGTAAGCCAAAGGAAAGGGGAATCCCCCCCCCATGCGCCAGCGGTGCAGCCGCCCCAACCTCCCTTTGGGCCACAAAGCCCTCTCACCACAACGAGAGGGCTTTGTGGCCCAAAGAGAAGGGAAATTCCCCCCCCCCCTGGCAGCGCAGCTGTGCCAGCCTCCCTTTGGGCCGCAAAGCCCTCTCACCAGCAGAGGTGCTGCTCTTTCAAAGAATATTTGGCCCTAACATTTGGTATGCTTCGGCTGAGGTGAACTCCTATGCAGGGTATAATGGAGCCAAATCAGTTTGGAAATCTTAATGCTTGCCAAATCCCAATCCCATTATTGGGATTGGGATGATTCAGCATATACCAAATCAATTTGGGCTGAATCGACCCTTAGTTCATATGGGACTATAAGGAGTAGGTGACAGAATGCGACTGTCTGAGGAAGAGAAGTCTTTGAGGGGGGAGGGTACCAGCATCCTCTTCACTGTTTTGTTTAAAATCCCAGTTTGTGTCCTTATGGGGTAACTAGATCCTGTGAATTCCCACACCTGCACTCATCTATCATAGGTAACCAGAATAGTTTCTGATTGGGATTCCTCCACTGCACTGTAGGTGTGAAGGCAGGCACACACACAAGCATGGCAACAACCTGGGGCCATACCTATGTTGCTGAAAAGTGACCTCTGACTGCAACCGGAAGAATCTTGGTATGAGAGAAGTTGGTGCTGCCAGAAGGTGGCACAGACAGCATCAATGGCTAAAGGCTACAGGTGGACTGGCTGCAATACTCTTCTGGACCGGTCAGGCATTTGGAAAAGCACCACTACTTTTCCCGAAAGCAAAAATCCTGCCAAGAGTGCAAAGCCTGGCATTCCCATCTTCATCTGTGGAGTAATCTGAGGATGCCAATGGACAAGAGGCTTATCTAGTCATGGTTGGGCAAAGGATTCCATTAATCTGTTTTTAAGGTCAAACGTCTCTTCAGTCCCATAGAATGCTATGGCTTTAACTCAAATACAAAATTATTATGAGATCTGATGATGGGAACACAGCATATGTAAGTTAAGTTTAGGCTAATTAAAATCAAGGGCCACACCAGCTTCAGTCTAGCTGGGCAAAAAAAAAAACACATCAGTTTGAATGATAGTAGTTTTCACTAATAGGTTGGGTTCAGCTGTAGGGGCGAGGGGCAAGATTAGAGGCACAAGTTCTGTCGCAAAGGCAAAATGTGCCTTCTACAGCAGCCAGGGAGAACAGATGTGCTGCCTTCTTTGTAAAGTGGAAACACTTGAGGAGAGGAGATTGCCAAGATGAATGGCGGAGGAGGGTCCAGTGTTGCTGATGTCACCAGCTGGTCATACAATAAACAGAGGGGGTTATAGTATACTTGAAAGAGACCTGAACTCTGAAGCCGAGTGGTTCTCTTGCTTTTCCAGTGATCAAACAAAAGCAGCAGAAGTACTGGCAACGATCCCCAAAAACTCAAGGTAAGCAGAGGACAAGGACTATTAAGATTATGCTGCAAGCCTCCACACATATACTTGGGTGCACACCAAATTGAGTTCACCGGGGCTTATGACCAGGTAAATATGGGTAGTGTTGGATTGCACAACTCCATGTCTTTTCAGTTCTGCAAGACATATGCTATTTTTTAAATAAAAGGGGTTCATTTCTATTTACAGGCATTTTAACTGTATAGAAAGTTTTTTTAAGAGTGACCTTCAGACAGGAAGGGATGTGCCAGTGTTTGTCTCTTGTGGCTCTCCCTTGCATACCCAGGGAACTGCTCATTGCTGCTGTGGGATCATAGGTGAATTTCCTCCAGGCCAGGCTGGATTCTGGAGATTTTTGGTGTGTGTGGGGGGGAATCATTTGGTCATGAAATTGGGTTACTGTGAGTGGGCAGGTAGTTGTGAGATTCTACAGAGTGCAGGGCGTTGGACTAGATGGCCCTGGAGGTCCCTTACAACTCTTATGATTCTATGATTCTAAGAGTACACAGTCATAAATATCAGGTGAAGGCTGAAGATAGATTGTCAATACTTTGGGCAAGGGGAAGAGGTGAATAGTCTGGACATGCCTCATGTCCTGACTTCACCACTGGTCACAAGGGAATGATCCGTTAGTGGAGGCTGTGGCAATCTCTGACCCTGTCTATGTGTTGCATGGCCAGAGACTGGTATAGTGGTTAGTGTCTCAGGGTAGGACTCACCACACCTGGGCTCAAGCCTCCTTCCACCTATGAAACTTCCTGGGTGATCTTGGACCATTTACCCTCTTTCAGCCTGTCCCGTCCCACAGCATTGCAAAGATGATGAATTCAAGGTAGAGAAACTCATGAACATCCCCCTGAGATCTTTGGGAAATGGGTGTGTTAGGGGAGGGAAATGATAGAAGTGAACTTTTGTCAGGAAGCTAGATTTCTGCCTGTGCACCGAAACAACTGAACAGGGTGCTTCTCTGATTAGCCATTGTATGTTGTTGTTAGGTGTTCTGGTTCCTGAAGTGACAGGTCTGTTATCAGTAATGTTAAGATGTATATCGTCAGTCATACAAATGGACTTCCTTATACTGACTTTTCTGGATTTCTTGTGCTGAACTTTTATTTTATTTTATTTTTATTTTATTTTATTTTATTTATTTAGATTTATATACCGCCCTCCCCGAAGGCTCAGGGCGGTTTAGAAACTTTGACATCGTTTGGCTCTTTAATTAATTATAAAAGGCTGCTGACCCCTGGTATTTCATTATTGTTTTTGTGTCAATCCATGCTCTTTGACAGCTGCCTTAACCTATGGGCTTGAGCAAATCAGTCAATCAACCAACCAATCAATCAATCAATCAATCAATCAATCAATCTTCCTTCCTTCCTTCCTTCCTTCCTTCCTTCCTTCCTTCCTGTTTGCTAATAGTAACAGTTTGTGATTTGCAGTACTGTGTCCCTGCTAGGAAGGTTTGCTTGCTGATAAGGATATAAATAAGTGTATAAGCAAATAATAATTCTGTGTGAGAAATATGAACATATCTCATCTTAGCATTGTAATTGTTATAGCCCCATTTCCTTACTTGGTACTAGCGTAATTACTCAACTCTACTGAACCCTTACTTAATGCTCTGGGAACTGTCAAATAATCGCCTAATGAATGGCCACAGGATATGGTATCAGCTGGGGAACTCCCTGGAACAAATCTTCCCCCATCATGAACTCACAAAAGATATCCAACAGTTCATTATCTCTCATCCTCACATATACCTGTTCAATAGGGGTGGATAATACTTACCTACCATATAGGCTAGTTGTTAGAACTAATGATAAATGCCAAGTATTATTTACTATGCTTCATAGGTCTGCTGAAGCACACAAATGTCATGCTAAAGAAGGCCTTTACAAGGCAGGATACTGATACAGAAAGAGAAGGGATGGATCCCCCCCACACACACACACACACTCTAGAAACCGTAGTTGGGGAAACTATCACCTGAGGTAAACTTCCAAAAAAGTTAAAAGCAGAGAACTCATTTGGTGTTGATGTGTTCCTTGTCATTTTACAAGCATTATCAAATATGGTTTCTAGGATAATTGCATGATTTATGTAATAAAACAGACTACAGAAATCAGTTACCCTGGAGAAAATGACTGCTTTGGAGGCTGGATCCTATGGCATTATGGTTGTGGTGTTGATATGTTTATATTTATATACATCTTTATTTTAAAGGCTATTGTAATGTTTGCCTTCTTGAGGGCCCTATTTGACAGGAAAGGAAGCAAAGGAATTTTTTAAATAAGTAAAATAATTTACAATCTGGCTGAGGTCCTCCCCCACCCCAAAAAAAATCTCCAGGAATTTCCTGATCCAGAGTTGGCAGCCTTATATAACCACCAAATCCTGGCAATCTGTAACCGCTTGGGGAGTGGTATATATAATTGATTAAGGGCTAAGTGGGCGGAGAGTGGAAGGGGCCCTCATCAGGACAGACCATTGTTCTAGCCAGTCGGGTGAGACGAATCTGAGAAAAATCTGGCAGGAGAAGCAGCAGCCGGCCATTGACAGCCTCCCTCCTGCCCCGGGCCCAAACTCCACGCCTCTCCTTTGCAGCCCCACTAGAATCAAAGCAGCATCCCATAAATCCCACTTTCATGTGTCAAATCAGCTCCTGGCCCACAGCCCAGCCACAAGCCCTGCCGCTGGAGAGGCCGGAGAACAAAGAATGCCTGGATGTAAACAGGGCCGGAAGGGTGGGGAAAATGCCTCAACCCCCTGCCTGAAGGAAGTCAGCACTGACACAGCCTGAGGGGGGATTTGCTGCCATTCACAGACCTCACAGACCTTAGTCCAGTCTCAGCTATAATCACCCTGTTAGAGTCAAGCCCTTCCTGGCAACTAACCCCAATAAGTAGTGGTTGAGCAAATTCTGTTTCACTGTATCTGAAGAAGTGTGCATGTACACAGAAGAAGAAGAAGAATTGGTTCTTATATTCTGCTTTTCTATAGCCAAAGGAAGTTTAAAGC
This sequence comes from Paroedura picta, assembly GCF_049243985.1. Classification (NCBI taxonomy): domain Eukaryota; kingdom Metazoa; phylum Chordata; class Lepidosauria; order Squamata; family Gekkonidae; genus Paroedura; species Paroedura picta. Next base: position 99,529,695 of record NC_135372.1, on the reverse strand, counting down.
GGCTTATAATCGCCTTCCCTTTCCTCTCCCCACAACAGACACCCTATGATGTAGGTGAGGCTGAGAGAGCCCAGAACAGTTTTCCCAGTGCTGTGGCGAGCCCAAGGTCACCCAGCTGGTTGTATGTGGGGGAGTGCAGAATCGAACCCAGCTTGCCAGATTAGAAGTCCACACTCCTAACCACTACGCCAAACTGTTTACTTCTAATATGGCAGAGCAAATTATTGATCTCTATTTCTTATTTACTGAATTATTTGTCTCAGCACCCCTGAATTCTTCCTCTGAGCCAAACTCCTATTGTTATATTTCTTTGTACATAACAAGCATGCAACTTAGTCTTCACTTAAGACAGCGTTTCTTCTAATTGCACAGAAAACTGAAATTTGAAGAGTAATGAAAGCAATATATTTAGTCTATGAATAGTCTGGCACGGGAAAAACCTGCTACTGTTACAAGTGTTAGATTTCAAGCATCTCTTTTACAGTCAGAAATTAATTGATCCTGCCTAGGTTGATTGCATTGGGGAAGACAATTGTCTTATATATCTTCTTTTTCAGTGATTTCAGCTGTTTTCCTGGAACTTGTTCTGCAAAGGATCATTTGATGACCTGAATAAGGAAGGAGGGGCCATAGGACAAGGCCATCAGCAATCAATCCTGTTACTATTAAAATAATCAGCTAGTTAATGGAGAAAGAATTCTGAAAGCTGAAGCTCCTTGAGGCTGATGGAAGTTGGTGGTCGAGGGGACCCTTCTGATAATTTAATCAGCCATCTGAATTAATCTCACCTCCATCCACACCCTGGCTGAACCAAAGGTCCTCTGAGGCTGCAATGCACTTTCCTCTTCTTGCCATATTTAATTAAGCCATTAGATGCTTGCCAGATGTTCTTTATACATCTGCATTTGCTTTGTGGTAGGTCAGAGACATTATCCTCAAGTGTACAGTCGGGCACCAAACCAAACTAGACATGATGTGTGGATGTAAGACAACTGGGTGAGGATCTCCTACATCAAAGGTTGAAAGCAGTTTTGGGGAGGGGGAAATTTAGATCAGGGGAGAAGTATTATGGAAGGAAGTGTTTTGTTGCCGTGCCTTTTGTTTATAGAAGGAAGTATTTAGCCCTTGCTTCCACCTTAGTTTCAGAGAAGCTCTGGAAACCCTTCCATCAAATGAAATGCCGATGGCTTGGACAGAGATGAACAGATTGCCCTGGACATTTTAAAGCAAAAGACTTGTGCTATGGGAATGAAGCACAAAAGGCTTGTGTAGTCAAGGCAAACATAGTGCAATCCTAAACGCATCAACAGGTTGTTGACGACTGCACCATTACTGCACTATTCATATTTAATTTTGCAATTTCTGGGCAAGAACTGTACACTAGGACATCCGGAAACACCACTAGAAGAACTTGAAGGACAGGAGCATGAAGGAGGAGATAGCCATGAATATGTGCCTGTGTAGTTACATGTACCAGACCAGAGCAGGTCACATTTAGATACTGGGGATAGGGAATGAGTGTTCTGTGTACATGGATCTGTAGAGTATAATATTAGGAGATCAAAATTTGGGGCCCAGTTCTCATCTCTCATCTGGTTAGAACTGTGTATCCATTTTCTCCTACAAAATTTATTCTTTATTAGCAGTATTCATATGTGGTTCCAACAGCATGAGTGAAATGCCAGTGGAATTTTCAGTGTCATGCTTAAGAGGACTGCTAGAAGACCAAGCATTCCCACCCACCTTTGGTGGGCATTTCCTTGATATTTCCACCCTCTTTTTCATCTGCTATTTCAGATTTGATCCAGTTCAGAATGAGCATGCTTGGTTCTATGCTGCTGCTCCTGTTTCTCTTCAGAGCGCATTTTGGAGAACCTGCAGGCAGCTTATCTGTTCTTAAAGATGCCTGGCACAAAGGTACCATGTAGAATCAACTCTTATAGTTCTAGCATTAACCTTTGCAGGTTCAAGGAATAAGTTCCCATTTTACACATACATATACACTCAATAGCTTGCGCAAATGTTGGTGGGGTATATGTGTGAAACTGGGATGGCAGGTAATTTTGTAACACATGGGTGCCACCATACACGGGTCTATTAAAGGGCCTATTTATTCAGTGAGGCTTACTCCAAGGAAAGTATTCTTAGGATTGCACTGTTCATGTGCACTTTCTCAAGGTATACATACTAGCAAGGAGCTTCCAAATGCTGAATAAAAAGGGGGCTACCACTAGCCCAGCAGCCATGTGAATGGGTCCTACTTGGGAGTTTCCACCCAAGGAACATACCTAGATGATTCTGAGTTCTGGAATCAAGATTGTTTCAGTATTTTGCTTCCCGGCATCCTGGCTTGTGGGTTACTTGAAACCATGCCGGCGGGATATCACCATTCCACTGGTAACCACTAGAGGTAGGCATGAACCAGGAAAATGGAAGTTCATTGGATTTGGGAGGGAGTCATGGGTCGGGGGGGGGGGACATCACAAACTTTGAACCCTGAACTTGCATGGCACCACAGCAAGCATTGGGTGGGTGAACCCTGTTCATGGTGAAAACCACTGCTGTGAAATCCATAGATCACTTCACATTACTAGTTCTCAGGAGACAGCATGTGGTTGTGTCAGAGGTACCTTTGAAATTTATTTTTATGCTGCTTGTAATTTTACTGTAATTTTACATTTATTTGAGTAATACACCTCTTCCTCCAAGCAGTGAGCCTCTAAAAGGTATCTCTCTGTTTCCTTAGACAAACTGGCCAAAAACATTGTCAGCCCAATCCAGTGGGCTAATGCCATTCCAGGTCCTGAAAGGCAGCCTCACTCTGGGACAGCAGGTCTGAAATCCACCCCATCCCTTCTGTGCAAGCGGCAGGATCAGCAAATGCAGTCATGGCCAGGGATGCATCCAATGAAAAGCAGCGTGATCTCCATCCCTCAAGAGGCCCTGCTGGTGGAACGGGAGAAGGACCTCTCCACTTATAACTGGAATTCATTTGGCTTAAGATACGGCAAGAGGCAAGCAGTGAAAACCAAAATGCAAATATGAAGACACAGAAAAACTCTACCAAAGTATGGCAGGGAGCAGGTGGGACAAAGGGCAAAAGAAAGTATCCATTGGCTCTGTATTTTGATGAGTTCATTCATTAGAGTTCCAAAAGAATGGCTGAAGTAGAAGAAATGCCACCAGCCTAGGGCCCTTGATTCTTAGAAACTCATAAGATACCTAGTGCCAGAATTTCAATGAAGAGATTAAATAAATTTCTGTTTTAAAATATAAATTTGCAGATTGTCAGTCATTGTTATTTTCAAATGGTCAACTATTATAATTATATAATCATATTAAAACTAGAATTATGATTTCACTAATTTCTGTATTGTGTCTTTTTGCTTTAAAAAAAACAACAATCCAACAAGGCTGAAATTACAGATGCACAGAACAGTCTTAGTAGTAATTAGTTATTTACTTAGGAAATGTTCATGCCTCCTCTCCAGAGAACTTGCCCAGATAACAGAATGACATTTAATTCTGATTGTTGAGTTTGTGATGGGAAGCAGGTTTGTTTGGATATTTCCTCACAACATTTGTGTGTGTGTGTATGTGTGTGTTCTGGGGGGAAGAATCCAAATGCCAGAAAACTGAGTTCCCGGTAAGGAAATCACAGTGAAAATCTGGACTTGAACATGCCACAAGAACTATGGAATGTGTAATTCAGCCCTCGGGAATGACAGTGACTCTCCAGGATCTCAGACAGAAGAAAGTGTTTCTTGACACCTGCTAGCTGAGATCCTTCAATTGGAAATATTAAGGATCAAATCTGTAGTCCTCTAAATGCTCTGTAACAGATATACTCTCTCCACATCCTACAGATTTCCCCTTGTGAGTGCAGTGATAAGCATTTTACTTATTTTACTTATTTTTCCTTCAGCAAAGAGGAATAGTAGAAAAGCAATGCTGGTGATGAATAGGCCATGGAATATAAGCTTGAACTCCTGCCATGCCATAACTACCAGTAAAGTCTTACCTTACTAATCATCAGTTTCCGTAATTGATTGCCTGGGAAGTTGTACTTACTTTCTCACAGAGATGAAGGCTGCTTTCTTTGTCACTGCTCCAGATTCTGCTACTAGGGACTAGGACCACTTTAATGCTATTTCTGGTTAAGATATTGGAGGTAACAAGTTTCCAGTTTTTCTTCTGGCAAGCTTTCCTGTGTCTTTAGTCCGATAGGGAAAAAATCCTCAAGGGAAGCATTTCCAACAACCCAAGAATGCCAAGCATCAGGAGCTGTAGTGGCAGAATAGCTGTAACCCTAGAAACACACACTCTGCAGTTCCTTCTGAAATGGAAATTTTGCAATCTCTTTTGTAACTGCAGAAGTAGGCAACCAGCTTTGAGTAACTGTAAAAAAGGGCAACTGTAATAAAGATTTATTGAAGATGATTCATTTGCATGGCAAAGACTCATTTGACAAATGAATTAGCCCAGTAAGACTAAGGCCCGGTAAGCATGCACATCTTACTGCAGATTTTCAGAGCAGTAAGCTTTTAATCTTGACTTTGGATTCTGTGCCTACATTATACACCATTCTTTTTCCTCCAATGTATTTGTGCTGCAGCTAAAATGCACACTTCTAAATCAGGGTGGAGCATCACTCGTGACCTGGGGAAGGAGGTCCAAAGTTGTGTGTGTTTTTTTAATGTACTCAGTTGCTCTATTACAGCTGTGAAGTAATATCCAGCATGTGTCTTCCATTTCAATTTTCATGGTTCAGTTTTGTGCATGCATTTTAGAATTAGTTTAATGAATGAAAAAAAACCCAGAAAGGAACACAGGAACAAGGCAGATCATTAGCAACGTGTGTGTGTGCACATGCACTTGTGTAGTCAGCTGCAATTCCACCATGCTTTGCATAGGATGGCAAGTTGTATGGGGGAGAAGTCCTCTGGCAGAAGCTTTGAGGAGCTTTCTTAGTTTTCTGACACTATACTGACAACAATGGGAGGTTATTTTGTCAATGCACTTCTGGCATAGCTGCCCCATGGAGGCTCACAGGATTCATAGAATCATAAAGTTGGAAGGGATCTCCAGGGTCATCTAGTCCAACCACCTGCAGAATGCAGGAAATTCATAACCACATAATATACAAACATTAAAACTATACAATAAAATATAAAACAACCCACTAACAGCATCATCTACACAATTAAAAGCACATCAGTGCATATTTTGCAACTGACTCCATGATGTTAACAAATGACTAGCAGACGGGTGTCCAGACATTAAAAAAAATTAATAAGGCATCCTAGCTGTTTTCCATAGCTCTTACAACATAAAGCAGGAAGCTGCCTACAACACAGAGTCACTTAAAATGAGGGATGCCCTTTTAAAAGTATATTTGATCCAATTTTTCCGTGAAAAAAAAACTAGCTTTTGGCAATTATAAGATGGTACTAAATACAGCTGAGGACTGGGGATCTCTGCTTAGTCTAGTTCCAGACACAACAGAAGGCTACTTCTTGTCCTGGCAGCTGACATCCCTTCCTCTCAACTTCATTGATGGTAGTTAGGAGAGGAGAATTCATAGTCGATTCTGAGCATGACGGGAAGGTTTGATTGTATTTCATCTTTCAGTTTCTCCATACAAACTCGATGCTGAGACCAAGAATAGCCAGAACTACTTGGCAATGGTCTCAGATCCTGATAATAGTTTCTGACCTAAAGGGTTGCATTGCACTCTAAAAGAGTATTGTCCGAATAAATGTTAGCTTTTGTTGTTATGTTCTGAGCTTCCCTGAAATAAATATACTGCCCTGTTCAATTTTTAGTTCGTTCCTAGAACAATGGAGCATAAACAAGGCTTAACCCTTTCCTCCCACAATGGTATTCTATTCTCCATGCTTTGAGGACTATGTATACGAGGCTCCTTGCCTTCTAAGGTCTCCCCTTCCCATTCTGGTCTATGTGCCCCTGACAGTATCATCTCTTGCTCATTAATTAGCCACTGAAAGTGCATAGTTACAAGCACAATGCCAACCTCACCATGGAGCCTTTCAATTTCCCCTTAAGCCCCAGCTGCTAATTTCTACAAAGAGTAGTTGGGTCCTTGGAAGACATAATTGAAAAATTCCCCCTAGGGACCCATGTAGCTGCATCTCCTTGTTGTCAGCATGGCACAATCTAAACTGAAAGAACAAACTCCTACATGGAGCCCTTGTTCTTTGTTCCTCTCTCAACCTGTCATGGCTGGAGGGGGAGGTCCACATGATGTCGCCATGCAGTCATTCGCCTTTCTGGTATTAACCCATTTCTCTGCAGTTTGCCTGAAAGATAGTACTCAAAGCAGGTTTGGTTCTGGCATGGATAGGAAGGTATGGGTTTCTGCATCTCCCAGCCACGACCGGCACCATTTCTTCCCCATTTTTCCTGGTGCCCACTATTCTGTCTTCCTTGCCATCGGAAGGCTTATTATAGTGTTTTTTTTGTATAGGAGTAGTAGGTATATCACTATAGCATCTTAAATGCCATTGCAATATCTAATTAAAAAACCCAGCAAACAGCCTGCCAGAGGTAAGGGGGGAAATCTGGCAGATGTGCCGGTAAGGCACAGAGAAAACACAGATAGTAGAGATGTGGGCAAAATGCCTCAAAATGTTTCTACCTTAAATGAACTGTTTATTCACTGGCATTATGCAACTAGACAGACCTGTGTGAACTTTTCACCCATTTTACAGGTAAATTATTGTTCTAAAACATGTTTAGACACTTATTTGCTTATGAGATCAAGCTCTTCTGATGTGATATCAAAATGCACAGGAGGTCTTAGTTCATGCAGGATGTGGAGCAGCAGCTGACCTCATTTCACTTCCCACCCACCCCCCCAAAATAAAACCACCCCACCCATAACCTTGGGGAGCAGTGTATAGCTACAGGGTTGATTCTGTTATGTGGTCAGTAAGATATACATATGCCTCCAGGATACCATGATGATATGTGGTGTTCTTGAAGTTTCTCCCTTGAATCTGGCGAAAAAGAAAACTTGTTTTCTCTGATTTAAAGGGGGGGGTCTGCACCCATCTTTTTAGCCTTCTAAAAGACCTTTCCCCCTTCCTTCACTAAGGGCCAAAGTAGTAAGGATGGCATCCTCATGACCACCACAAGATCGTACCCACCACTTCCTAGTCTTTCTAAAATGCCTAAAAGCCTGATCCTGACCAGGCTCCAAGTAGACAGCTCTTGTCCCCCTCCTTCCCTGTGCAGCTTTTCAAGGGCGGGATCTTGGGGGCAGGGGGCAGATATTTTGGTACTTGATAATGGGCTGGAGAGAGGCACAAAAGTGTTGTACTCTGTTCCCTGGTTTGGCCCTCAGGTGTAGCATTACTCTACTGCAGGGGTAGTCCAACTGCGGCCCTCCAGATGTCCATGGACTACAGTTCCCATGAGCCCCTGCCAGCAAATGCTGGCAGTGGCTCATAAGAATTGTAGTCGATGGACATCTGGAGGGCCGCAGTTGGACTACCCCTGCTCTACTGTGTGGCTTAGTAGGGCGTGTGAGGGGAAAGGGGGAGGTCTGCACCACGTGACAGAAATGTCTGTGACATCTGCCCTTCTGCACATATATAGCAGGGGGGAAAGAGGAGGAGCAGGGAAAGAAGTGTTTCCTTTAGTCTGTCCTGTTCCGATGTGTTGGGATTCTAACACAATGAAACTTTGTGAGGTCCCCCATGGAAACCTAAGCATTATTTCTGATAAAACACAATTAAAATATCCAGGTAGAACTCCAGGAAAGAAACACATGGAAGAAACCACACAGGAAGAGCTGAGGACAGCAAAAGAACCAGGACAAAAAAAGGACACGTCAAGATTCTGAAGCTGTCCAAGTACTGATTTGGAGAATGATTGCAGCTTCTGATATAGGTAAAGGAGAATAATGCAAAGGGAGAGAGACACGAAATAAATAGAGTCCAAAGCCTGGACTAATACAAGTGTCTTCACTGGCACTGAAAGTTCAACAAAGTATTAAGGCACTTTAATACTTTGGGTAGTGAAAAGTGGAGTATAAAATCCCAGAACAACTTCTTCTTTCCATCTATTCAAGAGATCCCTTTATCCCTTAGTGTTTTATTCAGCTTTTTACTGGGACTCTAGGAATAGTAAGGGATAAAAGAAGTGAAAGAGCCCCAGAGGTGGTGATGAGGATTAGTAAGGCAACAGGAAACAGTTCTGGTTCAGTTCTGAAGACTTCTTAGCCTGCTTCCTTCTCTGCAGTGACTAAAAACTTTGCAGCAGCATCCATAAAGCTCTACAGAATTTCCTTATTTTCACACTAAAGTCTCCTGATTCAGGTGCAGCCCCGATTGTGTTCCATTTTCCATGCATTTTGTGAATACTGAAAAAAGTGAGTTCCCCTCTTTCCCTGAGAGGGAATTTTCAGGGCCATTCTGCACGACTTTCATGTAGCAGAAGGCTTGCAAATTGTAAATGCTACTAATTTGCAGTTCCACAAGATGTCGCACACAATCTGCCGCACTCCTGAAACAGTCCTGCAAAAAGCAATTCGTTGTAGCGCTTAAAGGGAAATCGGGGAAAGTGGATTCACCCTCCGAAAAGCGCTACACTCTTGTGAACAATCTGCAACACTAGCAAAAAAGACCTGTGCATTCCCATTGTTGCGGTTCCAGCAAAGTCCCTCCCCCTGGCTCTCTCCTCCGAACTTCCGGCGAAGTGATCGCCATTTTTTTTTCTCGGAGCGAGCAGAAAGCAATGAACCAGTGAGCCTTTATTCACCCAGCGAGGCTTCTCCGGCTACAGTCCCTCCACAGAAATGCTTTAAATCTCCCCGAAGTCCCCAAGCACAACACAGCCCCGGTTGCAAGTTCCCTTTATTTTCGGCCAAAAATCGTGCCTGTGCGGGGGGGGGGGTTCTTTTCACTCGGGGGAGCATGTTAATGACTTGCCAGCTCACACACCAGCTAGATGGGTCTCTACGTTAGGAGAAATCAAGGCATATTCGTTGTAACGTGTGTTTTTCTTTTTTTTAAAAAAAAAACATTGCTTAAAGGGAAAGGGGCTTTTCGGGAGATTGAAAACAACTGTCCACTGGCTGTTTGTTTGATTGACGTCCAGGGGCAGGACAAAGCACAGAAAAAATTGCTTCCTTTCTAGCGATTTTTGCAAGATCGGAAACCTGTGGGAAATGATTGAAACGCTACTGGGTTCCACTACAAAGGCAGGTATGCGTAACGCCGAGATTGCACTTTTAAAAATAGCGTCTCCGCTTTCTGGAACCAATTGGCAACATTGGTCCTTGTGCAGAAAGGCCCCAAGTAACCTAAAGTGGAACTCAAAAGTCGCATTGGCTTCCTCCACTGTTTCCCTGCTTCAAAAGTGATGACGTTTGAGATCCGACCAATGATATGTTTCTGCCCATCCTCCTCCAATCCCCACTGCATTTTTAAAAAAACTGAACATGATTACATTACATCATAGTTCCAAAGTAGCACAAGCAGGACATACAAACACTGCCTCCCCGTCTCCCCTCTCCAACAAGATTGAATGTTCTTTCTCAATTTCATGAAGAGAAATGGAGCAGTGGTCATTTTCAGGCAGGGAGTCTAACAATGTTGTTGATTTAATCCAGCATCTTCCTGCAGCTTTCCCAAAGTACAAAAAAGAGAGCTTCTTTTACAGCATAGGAGTGACTTAATGTAATAACTGGGTTTAAAAAATAATAATCATGCACTATTTGCAGGGGGGAAAGAGGTAGGAAATGATGTTATGTGACTACAGAGATCCTTTAAAAGCAGTTCAAGGAAATATGGAAATCAGCAAAGAAAGATTAACCCTTTCTGCTGAGTCATTTCCACCATATAATCTGGATCACGTTGGTTTCAGTTTAGCAGACAAAAAAGACTGGCAAAATCCTTCTGTTATTCTTTTCCCTGCTGGGTCTTAACAAAGCTGGGAATTTTACTGCTGTCTCTTAAGTATTAAACCTCCTTCTCTCCCAGGCTCTTTAATGTAAGACATTCCTTGTAGCCTGAAATTTCATGAAAGATATTCCTCTTCTCTGGTTGGATTTAAACTCTGAGTATAAACAAGGCCTTCTGGATGACCTGGAAGGAGACTCATATCTGCCATCTCTTTTCCTGGCTCTTTCTCATGTCCCCATTTCTGTAAGGAAATACAAGCAAGGATTGTGAATGTTGACCCTCTGGCTAGAACGCTCTGGATCGAGGGCACCAGGCTGGCCAGTGTGACGCAGCCCATTGATTTAGAGGGTGGGAGTCTCCCAGTTCCTGTGTGAGAAAAGGCAGCCCTGATTCATGCAAAGTAGATTACAAAGCCACAGGGAAGCAGTTCAGGCGGTCAGAAGAGTGAATAGAATGGAATTAAAATAAGACCAGAAACTTTGGTCAAGGGGGAGGGGGGAACCCCCACTGGCAAAGATAGTAGACATGCCAACCTCCAGGTAGTGTCTGGAGATCTCATGGAATTACAACTGATCCCCAGACTATAGAGATTAGTCTCCCTGGAGAAGATGACTGCTTTCAAGGGTAGGCTTTATGGCATTACATTCTTGCTGAGCTTTCTCCCCACCCAAACACTACCCTTCCAAGGCTCCACCTGAAAATCTCCAGGAGTTTCCCAATATACAGCTTGCAATTCTATTAAATCAAAGGGAAAATCTGAACGCAGAAATAACTGCAGCCTCCTGATGGGTGAAAATTCACATTATCAAGTTTGCACATTGACAATGAAGGTTACATGAATCTGTGAAGTGTCCAGTATGTGCTGGCTGTGATTGCCTTAGCACATGCCCTGTGAGCGACTCGGCATACTGTTATAGGTGACCCACTTCCCCAAGCAGTGAAAGTTTCAGGGTTAGTACTTATCTGGATTAGTTCCCTTTGGAGGGGAGGTCACTGTAGATATACATCATTTTTGCCATATTCATGTTACTTACAAACATGAACACTGGTGAAGGCAAAGAGCTGACAGATCTGCAATCCTACATCAAATTCCAGAGAAAGAAATTCTGCACCCATGAGCGGCTCCCGGCATCATCTGCCTGCTTATCATTTCTCTGACTTTAGCTGCCCCTTCTTTTCATCCAATCTCACCTCTGCCCACTAGAGAAGCCCCACTTGTACCTTACGGATACTTGGCTAGCTATAGGGTTGCCAGGTCCTCCCTGGCCACTGTGGAGGGATGGAGGGGTAGAATTGACAGGTGCTGGCTGGGAAACTCCTGGAGATTTGGAGATGGATCTCAGTGAAGTATAATACCATAAAGTTCACCCTCCAAAGCATTCATTTTCTCCAGGGAAACAGATCTCAGTAGTGTTGAGATGAACTGTAATTCCATGGGATTCCCAGGTCCCTCCTAGGAACTGCCATCCCTAGACTAGAGCCATTTCCTAACACTTAAGGCCCACTGAGCTGTTAAGACACATTTCTTTGGTCATGGAAGACAGACATTCTGGTCCACACTAATCATAATCCGAGTAGCGACTTACAAAAGCTCATACCCTGCCACAAATCTTCATCTTTAAATTGCTATTGGACTCCTTTTCTATTGCTACAGATTGACTAACCACCCACCTTGATCTATCATAATCCAAGTGTGTACCACTATTACATTTAGCTGGCCAATTAACTTTCAGCAGCTTGCTTTAGCAAATTAAGTGTGCCCGGGAACCAACAGCAAGGCACATCAGGGCAGAAATGAGTAAGCAATGTCTTTAGAGGGCCTCACTGCAGGTCCTTTGCTAGGTAGGAAAGGCTTCACTAATTGCACGGGACCACAAAAACACCTGAAGTTGTACCTGATGTCTGTGTTCTTGGGTCTGCATACTGAGCACATAAGGCATGTGGGAAAGGAATGTCTACATGCATGTGGTTTGAACAGCTGTTGTGTGCTCCCTGTATTGTATGTAGAAGAGTGAGCTCAGGGGAAACATATTCTGCCAGTTTACTGCAGAAGTCAGCTGTGCACAAACCGCTCTGCTTGGCTGGTGTCCTCAGCATCACAACCTCACCTTTACCTCATCACCAGTCCAGCTGTTCAACTCTTTCAACATTGTTTCAGGTGGGTAGCTGTGTTAGTCAAGAACAGCAGAACAAAATTCAGTTGTGCAAGGGCCAAGTCAGCAGCTCTAATTCTGCCTCGATTTGTCCCTCACCCTGTCCCTGTTGGTCCCCTCCCCACGTATCTTCCTTATCCTCCTAGATGTTATGCCCCATTACACTTTTTTATTCCTTAAGCCCTTCGTTTATTCTTTGTTATGTTAAATGGAAAAAAGTTGTCTAAAAATTAATTGAAGGGGGCAGCATGAGACACAAATTTAAGAAGCTTCAGGAAGTACAAAGTACCCACCCACAAAGGAGACACGACCTGTTTAGTCTCTGCATAAGTTAGTGCTACAAACCTTTCCTCCCAGCCCCTTCTCTGATGAGAAGGGCTGCAGGGGATACATGGAAGGGGGAGTGGGATTCTTCCCCCCGCCAGCACCATTTTGATCCTTAAATCAGATATGCAAATATACCCCACCCTTTGCATTATACATGATTATAGCAGGTCCTGCTTAAAACATGGATCTGCTCCATCATGTCTAAAACAACCCATATGCTCATTGTGGCACATGTGGATGTTAATACAAATGTTTATTTTGACTATTGTAGCTTTTAGATCCACACACGTAAAGGACAAGATGGCATAAGCCTTGTGCGTTGTGTGTTTCCCATGCCTCTCCTTGTCTCATAACAAGTCTCACCCAAAACTTCCTGAAGCCATCATAATACAAGCCAGTGCTGAGATCTGGAGGAGCTTGTGCTTTCATTGGTGTACTCCTCTCGTCATAGCTTAGACAAGTCACAGTGCTTTTACGTTAAAAGACCTTTGTGCCAACCCCTGCTTGACCCTTCTGGCCTTTAAACTGTTTTTTTTTAAGGGTTTGGGAAAATCCCTGCTCATAAGCTTTGTGCCCAAGGCAGTGTGTGGGAAAATAAATGCAATCCATTCCAAAGAGCCATAATCTCTCCATTCATGTTTTTACTACAGAGACCTGGTAATTACTTCCAGAGGTGGGAGGCTGCCTTGACTAAAAAGGAGGGCCCATTTGTTGTTTCCTTGACACAGTGTAATACAAGAGTAACGCCAATGGTTGCAACTGTCCCCAAAAGCTCCATGCCCATCATCAAAATGTGATTTGAACTTCATAGCTCCTCCTATGACAGGCTTCTCCAACATGCTTTCTGACACATGTCAGTCATCAACATCAAGTTAATACTGGTCAACGATATCCACTTACACAGGTTCCACAGTAGAGCTCCAGGCAGGATTCTTCTCAATATAAATGGCCATCAGAATCTGTTGCTCCTGTACAGTTTTCACGGACATTTCTCTTTGCTAGAAAATGGGCCTCGGCCTTGAAGGCAAATTGCTCCAATTGTGATCTGCCCCGCACAGATTTTCTTGGAGAATTTCACTTATAGCATCCTGTATCCCCACAAGTGTTAGCTGGTAACGGATGAACCAGTTGGGTCTCTCAAGTCTGGAGGGAAGGCTGCATGGCCAGTGTGAGTGGAAACAAATTCAATTGCAATTGCAAAACAGCCACTGAAGTGCCATTGGCTGCTTTCCTATGGAGGACCTAGTTTTTCCACGGGAGGACACAAATTGCGTGCCTTGGACTTCCAGGGGGCCAGCCTACATTGTTCCATGATTTTACTCTAAACAGCAACTGCAGAGGATCAAGCCCTGAATCAAGGCTGGGGCTTTGAAACAGGGTTGCCATCCCAGGTTTGGGAAATTCCTGGAGGTTTGCAGGAAAAAGCTGTGAGGGAGCTAATCTATGTAGTCTGGAGATCCCTTGTGATTCTGGAAAGCTTTCCAGGCCCCACCTGGAAGCTGGAAACTCTAAACACAAAGGATGCATATTCCAATTTACCTCTGTATGTCACAAATCCAAGAATATCCAAGGCACTCTGTGTGCTATTTCTATGGTTATCCAGCACCATGGGGTGCAATATGATAGCAACCAAAGGATAGGTTTCACACAAATCTAGGGGAAAAGTTGTATTTGTTTATGCAATTCTACTTACAGTGTTGCTAACCTTTATTTTCGATGGATTTAGCCATTCAGGCAACCCACAGAATTGTTTTTCTTTGGTACAGACCAAGCTTTATGGGATCCATGGCCCAAGATAAGTCCAAAGTACAGGCTAGTGGACAGGCTGTGTAGGAGTGCAGAGGGAGGAAGCAGCAGAGCAAGTGGCATAGCAACGGGGCACATGGTTACTGCTCCCAGTCATCCCTACTTTGCTGCTGGTGCCATGGCAGGGAACATTTTCACATACCCATCTGGAAGCAGTCAGGCATGGCAAAACTGAATCTAGACACAGCGGAATCTTTAGTAAAGGAGAGAAAACTCCTTAAACTATCTTGTTTTAAAGGTAAAGGTAAAGGTATTCCCTGTGCAAGCACCGAGTCATGTCTGACCCTTGGGGTGACGCCCTCTAGCGTTTTCATGGCAGACTCAATACGGGGTGGTTTGCCAGTGCCTTCCCCAGTCATTACCGTTTACCCCCCAGCAAGCTGGGTACTCATTTTACCGACCTCGGAAGGATGGAAGGTTGAGTCAACCTTGAGCCGGCTGCTGGGATTGAACTCCCAACCTCATGGGCAAAGCTTTCAGGTGGCTGCCTTACCACTCTGCGCCACAAGAGGCTCTTCTTGTTTTACCTCTTGTTTTACCTCTTGCTTTATAGAAGACAGAATGGTTCCTCTAAAGGGGATTAATTTAAGTTTTTTCGCCATTACTGTTTTATAGATGTCAACTTCTTCTGACGATAAGGCCATTGGAGACCATATTCCAAGTGTGAAGTATAGAGCTATTTTCTAAGAAATTCTACTAATTAAAAAAAGCTAGACTAGCCTACTTGAGAGTATATTTTTGAACATATTCCACAATATGTCTAGTGGGATCTCGTTAAGCAGTGTATTTTGAATGAATGCAAGAGAGTGCATGTACGCATACGTATTTCCGTGCACCAATCGAGCTGCCCTTTGCCAGGAAGTAAGGTCAAGGTTAGCACTTCAAAAGTGACACCCCCCCCCCATCTTGAGGGGTAAGATTTATTTCCTCCTTCCTACCAATGAAAATCCACCACGAACCTCATTCAGATGCAGAAAGTTCTGCTATAAAAGCATCACAGGTTTTGCTTCTTCCTCGGTACAAGGAGAAATCTCAGCTCTGGCGTGAAGGTTTCCCAACCGAAAAGAAGCAGCACAATGCAGCAGTGGTGTAGCTTTGTGGTAGTCGCCTGCTTCCTGTGCCTATCCAGCAATGCCTTCCAAAGGTAAGACCATTTCTTTTTGTATGGTGGTCAAGGCCTGGGGCACATTCATAGTTGTCCTTTCAAGAGCATCTGAGACCTTCTTCCATTGCTGGTGTGCATGTGTGAGAAGCAAAAAAGAAAAAGGCAGTTTAAAATGAACTTTGACTAGGCTTCTGAATCGATTGCCATGGAAGAAGGTTGATTGATTGCACTGGGACCTTCCTGAGCTTCACAGTGTATTGGGAGTTTGATCCTTGGGCATGATGTACTAGAGAAGAACATTCTTCTGCTTAGAAGATTAATGCTTATGCTAAATATTCTGTTATACTGGGGATCACCAACCTTTTCTGTAATGCGTTATACCTGAACAATGAAAACTCTTTTATGCTAACCCTGCCACCACCTCGTTTGTTACCTAGTTTTATTCTGTCCTCGATCATGAAGAATGTCAGAAACAAAACTATCAGTTAAGCCATACAGAATAAAATTCAATAGAATAAAAGACTTAAAAAAAAAAGCCTATTGAAGACCATTTGGTCATCTTTTTCTGGGGAAAATTCCTGAGCTTGAACATAGAGACACAAAACAATAGGAGTGAAAGTTACCGTGTTCAGTTTTCTGTGCTTTCTTTTGTATGTCAGCTTGGTGTAGTGGTTAGGAGCATGGACTTCTAATCTCACAAGCCAGGTTTGACTCCCCACTCCTCCACATGCAGCCAACTGGATCACCTTGGATTCATCACAGTCCTGATAAAGCTGTTCCGACTGAGCAGTGATATCAGCCTCACCTACCTCACACAATGTCTGTTGTGGGGAGAGGAAAGGAAAGGAAAGGCAAATATAAGATGCTTTGAGAATGCTTTGGGTAGAGAAAAGTGGCATATAAGAACCAATTATTCTTCTCCTATGTTGACAGCTGAGAAACTATGGTACATATTTATTTATTTTTCCCACTTGTACGCCATTCCTCCCAGGATGAATGGCTGACAACAACGATAACAAATTGTAACAGATCTATGCAAAAAATAAAAATAAAAACATTCTGGAGGTGGCTTTCTTCTTATGTAACTTTTTAGCCACCCTAAACCCACTAACAACCCTCCCAGAATTCAGATCATGTAGGAGAAGCGACAAACACAAGATATTTGCAGTTCTGTTCAGATAATCATATGAATACACATCAGTTGGTAGTGGAAACAGAATTTCTCCCCCCCCCCTCCCACTCAGTCAAGCATACTGGACTTCTCTCAGTCACTGGGAACTAGCAAATGTGCAAAATGGTATGTGTGGGAGAAAAATATAGGAGATAGTATATGACCCAATAGCTGGCTCTAATGATCAAAGATAGAGTTACATATAGGATAATAGATCCAGATTATGATGGAGGTGGCAGGGGAGAGAATATGCACATTTTAAAGGCCTATGAAGTGTTTTTTTCGTTTATACTGGGACTATAAAGAATACAAAATCCTAGAGGATTACTATAGGAAGCATATGGTGACAGAGGAATTCACCACCAAGGAATATTCTTTAGTTACTCTTTTATGTTTTTGAAATAAACTAAATTTAATGAAGAACAAGTGTTTCCCAATCTAGTATTTGCTGCCATCTACAGTAACTGAGCGGCATAAGAAAGCTCTCGTGTGTAGCTTGGTAGTGGAAAGCACCACAATTTATGGTGACCCCATAGGATTTTAAAAGAAACAGAGGAACAGGAGCGGTTTGCCATTGCCAACTTGACTCAGGAGGTCCCTTCCAACTCTATGATTCTATGAGTATAGCAACCCTGGGCTTCCTGAGAGGGCTCCCATCCAAGTACTAACCAGGGCAGACCCTGGTTAGCTTCTGAATGCAGGTCAGGGCCCTGTGTGAATTACTTGTTTGCAATAAGGCAGGTTTATTGCAGCAAAACCTGAATACAGCTTCCAATTCATGTTTTGCATGAACAAGGCTTTACAGAGTTTGTTCTGCTCAATACAATTTTTGGAGCAAAACAGAATGCAAAACACAAAACACAAAATGGTTATTATTAATTATCTATGCATTAGGGGGTTTATAACCACCCTTCCTACACTTACCCCTCTCATTTTCATATTTTTTCAGTAATTCTATCCCAAATAGGTTATGAAAAGGAGCCATATAATTTGCCAGGCATATGCATATACTGAGGTCTACTACAAAATCGGCTGGCCAGTCATTTTTTTTCTAGTAGCCAGTGACTACTTGCTTCCCTCTCCAACCTGGCAAAGTAGGAGTGTCCCTTTTGCACCCACTTCCCAGTGACAAGGTTTTCAGTGGAGTTTAGTATGTGTGTTCTCCTCCTAACCAGCTTAAGATACCACCTGACACGAATTGGAAAGAGACAATCCCTCTGTTGCTCTTGACCTTTTTAAAAAAATGGTGAATACCGAAGGAGTTTCCTGTGACTTGTCATTATTTAACTTCTGGTTACTGCACATAACTTTGCAATATTTGGGGATTCCTGCCCATGGTACAAAACAATCCTGTGTCTGCTCAGTGCCCACTATTTATAATTCTCTTCTTCATTCCTCTCAGGATTACACTGAAGAAAATGCCCTCAATCCGAGAGACCATGCAGGAGATGGGTGTGAAAGGATCAGACGTCTTCTTGTCATGGAAGCATAATGAACACTCTTTTGGCACAGGGCCCCATAACAGAACAGCACCCACCATCCTCACCAACTACCAGGATGTGAGAGTTTGATATGATTATGAGTTAGCAAATCAATGAGACCAAGAGTTGTTTGTATAGAAATCTACGGAATGTACTGTGTTGACGTCTGAATCAATGCCATGATTTACCTCAGTGGTCCCCAACCTTTTTATCACCAGGGACAGGTCAACGCTTGGCAATTTTACTGATGTCCCGGGGGAGGGGGTAGTCTTTTGCTGAGGGACATTGCTGCCACCATCTGAGCCCCTGCTCCACTTGCTTTCCCACCGGCGCCCCTGACTTCCCGTCACCCACGGGGGTGCTGCCAGCAGCACCCGCGCAGTGCCATGCTGAGGGGGAGCCCCAGCCATGGCAGCTGCCAGAGAGCACCAAAGGTGAGCCCACGGCAGAGTGGCAGGGCAGCCCCCGAGGCAGCAGCCAGGGAGGAGGACAAGGAGGAGCCGCGGACCGGTACCAACTGATCTGCGGACCGGTCCTGGTCCCTGGACTGGGGGTTGGGGACCACTGATTTACCTCATGGGGCCAAAAGATTTATCCATGTGGGCTTCAGGTTTCTGAAATTCTCACACACCTTTTCTTCTCTTGCAATTTTATGGTAGTTTAATTGCTCTCCTGATCTTTCCTTTCCTTGGAATATTCCCTCACTATTCAGATGATTATCACTACTTTGATTTCATTTCTGGAAATATAATCCATACTACAGTGTCTGTTGCTAAATATATTTCAGCTGCTCTTAAAATTCTGACCACTGACAGTAATTCAAAGTTAGGGTACTCAAGGCCACTGATTTCTTCATTGTCTTTTATTTAATGTTATTTTATGTGTACATTTCTCTTCTTTTAAATTCAAGAATATTCTTTCTATTTTGTTTTGTTTTTTCTTCTAAAAGCAAGTGCTATATAATCTTTTCTGAGAAAAAGTACCATGATTTCTAATGTATCTTTCAGGTGCAATATTATGGTGAAATCCTCATTGGCACACCATCCCAAACCTTCAAAGTAGTTTTCGACACTGGCTCTGCTAACCTTTGGGTGCCATCGTACAAATGCTCCCCATTGTTCAGTGCTTGTGGTAAGTTATGTAGAACATCACCGCATACTCCTGGAACACCTGTAAAATGGTAGTATGGACAATGAACCACTTCTAATCATTCCTAATACAATAGCAGCCTCACAACATCAGTAGATGGCACTGTTCGTTGATTCCACATCAATTCCTCATCTTTGCTCAACATATAAATATGGAGACTGCCAAGACAGAAATCCTCATACAGAGAAATGTGGAAGTTGTGGAAGGTTGTGTGATCACTGCGGTGCTTGAACAGCAATAGTATACAAGCTTGCAAAAGTCTGACACTACATGCAGTTTGTGTTCAATTATCAGCAAGCTTCAGTCATAACTGAGAGGATGGGTTATTACAACGGTTAATGCCCATGGGTTGGGACTAGGGTTACCTCAGCTGGCAACTCCTGGGAGAATTTGCAGAGTAGAGGCTTCCCATAATAGCACCCTGCAATGATATTACTAGCATTGTAACTAGAAATTACATCACTGTGTCACTGAAGGCTCTGATCTGCATCTATAGGCTGCATCTATAGGCAAGAGGGTGCCAATCATTCCGCCGTTCTTTGCTTGCATACTGTGAGCAGAAGCAGCCACGCAGTGAGATTTTAGATCATTTGCAGTACAATCTTAAACAGACCTATACTATTCTAAGTTACACCATTCTACCATTCTAAGTTCATGGAAGTTAAATTACCATAATTCTTTTCGGGTAGAGAAAAGTGTGGTAAAGGTAAAGGTAAAGGTATCCCCTGTGCAAGCACCGAGTCATGTCTGACCCTTGCGGTGACGCCCTCTAGCGTTTTCATGGCAGACTCAATACGGGGTGGTTTGCCAGTGCCTTCCCCAGTCATTACCGTTTACCCCCCAGCAAGCTGGGTACTCATTTTACCGACCTCGGAAGGATGGAAGGCTGAGTCAACCTTGAGCCAGCTGCTGGGATTGAACTCCCAACCTCATGGGCAAAGCTTTCAGGCGGCTGCCTTACCACTCTGCGCCACAAGAGGCTCTTGAAAAGTGTGGTATAAAAACCAATTTCTTCTTCTAAAAACATAAAAGTTAATAAAAGCCCTAATACTGTACCTGCATGAACCAACCTAACCTAAAAAAATGTAAAAAGTTCCTTTGATCTGTGGTCTTTATGGTTAAAACAGTCTCTACTAATTTTTATTAATTTACCAATTAAATCTTTCTAACTTTGTGTGTTGCATGTTAAAACATTTTGTTTCCATACTAATTATATCATGTATTAATTGCTTACTGTGAGCTGTCTCCAGGGGTAGTCAACCTGTGGTCCTCCAGATGTTCATGGACTACAATCCCCATGAACCTCTGACAGCAAATGCTGACAGGGGCTCATGGGAATTGTAGTCCATGGACATCTGGAGGACCACAGGTTGACTATACCACACAAATGTAAGCTTAATGTGCAGTCTTCCATTTCTTTTTTTACAGTTTCGCACAACCGCTATGACTCCTCAAAATCAAGCACATACCTTGAAAATGGAACCAAAATTGCGATCCAGTATGGGCAAGGAAACATGAGGGGCTTCCTTAGCCAGGACATTGTCACAGTACGTGCTATAAAGGGGGAGATGTTCTTTCTTCCTTCAGCTCAGCCGCCTTCTTGCTTCTAAAGGAAGAACATTTGTGCAGTGTTTTCCTCTCATCTGCTTTTCAGGTTCTTTTGTAGCATGGCAAATTAATTAAAATAATTATCTGATTAAAGCTGTAGATTGTAACTAGGGATGCCATGATAATTGCAAATAATACGCTTGAAAACTGAACTTGTCCTGCTCACATTGTCCCTTTTCCCTTGAGTAGAACACCCCATACTCTTGAAGTGCTGATTAGTCTGCAGTTCACAAGAAATGGATTCACTAAATTTGCATAGTTGGCATCCAACCAATAACTTCTATTCCTGTGTGTTCAGAAAGCTCTGGATTTCTAGGGTCAATGCAAATTAGAGTTTTCTCAGCCTTCTAATTCAATTTGGAAAGCTTCAGAAACTACATGTCTCATCAATCCTAGCAGGTAAGTCATGCTGGGAAGAGTAATTTTCAGGGCAGACGGGTCTGGTTTAAAGAGCCATCCCTGCAGCAAATTATGTTCTCTCATTCAGAAAGGTGAATGGGGGGGGGGGAAATGGCTTACAGAATAAACCTTCATATGTGTGTGTATACAGACATATTCTGTGAGCATCCTGAACACTTGCAAACTTCCAAACATTTTTAGCACTAAACACGGATTCTTGCAAAATGTTTGTAATTCTTGGTTGAGTCTTAAGGCATTTGCCTATAACTTCTTCTAACTAAATACTAGCAGCTGAACCATGGCTACATCTGGAGGCCCGCAGTTTGACTACCCCTGCTCTAGAATACCTACATGCTGCTAACTCCCCATCCCTTCTCAAAACCCTCGATGAAGCCTTTAATACAACCCCTTAGCCTAATCTGCAACTGAAACAAAGACCTAAATGTTTATGTCTGAAATCATATCCTAGTTAGGCCACCAGACTGTAGCTTAAAACCACTGCCAGTATCCTGGGGGTGGGGACTGATCATATGAGTTTTTGCAAATCCTAGATCATTCATGTAATGTTCTGTTTTTTTACTGGAAATTATGTCAGTGCATTGAAACAATGCCAGCTAGGTGCATCACATTTCCTCTGTTCCAGAGTTTGCCAGGAATTTTGTTGCTATAGCAGAAGACTTGGCAACCCTATGTCTGATGTGGCCTTCATTTACTCCCTAGCACTAACCTTTAATCTTTTTTATTCTTCCCTCTAGGTTGCTGATATTCCTGTCTTCCAAGAGTTTGCAGAAGCTACAGCACTAACCAACGATCCTTTCATCTATGCCAAGTTTGATGGGGTCCTTGGTATGGGGTATCCTAGCCAAGCCATAGATGGTGTTATTCCAGTGTTTGACCGGATTATCTCACAGAAGGTTCTGAAGGAGGAAGTGTTCTCTGTCTACTACAACAGGTGGGTGTTGCTAGGAGGCAAAAGCCTACACCAAAGATGACTAACAGTACTGTCTTAAAAAGAATGTCTGTGTCCACAGAAATCAATGGTCTTCGAAGAGTAACTCTGTTTAGGATTGCACCATAGGAACAGTGCATAATTTAGACTTTGTTGATCTTAAAAGTGCTACTGGACTCTGATTTTAGAATGTAGACTGGTTTGAATAGTAGAATCAGGTGGGTAGCCACATTGGTCTGAAGCAATAAAACGAAGTTTGAGTCCAGTGTCCTCCCAGACTGAGAAAATAACAAATCAACCAGGGAGATCGGGGGGGGGGGGGCAATGGCAGAGCTATATGGAAATCCCAAGACTCTGTCATTCCATAGAATCCTTTGTCAGGGTAAACTAATCTCACCCAGAAGCTAGAAAAGAGTACAGTACTAGATCAAACAAAACAGAAATACAGTAAATCTCATGATAATGCTTGGGTATGTTGCTGACAGCTTCCCTTATTGGTTATAACAGAGCCTCTAAATAAATAAATAAACAAACAAACAAATAAAAAAGAAAAAAAAGAAAAGCCCAGTTCTTCCCAAAACACAATTACCTCACCAAGCACCTTTGTAGCTCAATTCTAGGTGGAAAATTCTCCTGGCAGTAGCATTGCTTTAGCACTCTAACACAAGCTAGTATATAAGCCCTGCTTTGGAAGAGTAGTACTGATAAAGACACCCAGGACTAGGGCTCTGCTTCGCCGTAGTTCCCAACTAGCCGTTCATGAAGCTAATTTCAAATGGATCAACAAGCCTCATTCAGAAGGCAGAATAGAGAAACTTATTTTGTTTTGGTTTCTCCTCTCACCTAGAAATTCTCAGTCAAACACGGGCGGAGAAATTATCCTAGGAGGCAGTGACCCCTCTTACTATTCAGGAGACTTCCACTATCATAGCGTAAGCCAAAAAGGCTACTGGCACATTGATCTTCAAGGGTAAGTCACACCACTCTGATGTTCCCTGGCCTTTCATAGCTTCCTTTTCTATCAAGTTCTTCATAAATGCTCTTTCTGCCAATGTAGAACACCCAGCATGGGTATTTGCACTGGGATGTGAAACTGTCTATGTTGCTCCTGTAAACCCTTTGTTGACCAAAATGTACATTTAATTCTGCTCCTGTGTTTGGTATGTTGACCCATAGGCAGAACAAGAACCATGGTGCCAAAAGAGTTTCCAATTGTCAAAGCGCTTCTTAATACAATAAAACTGACCAACGTGTTTTTATTTATTTGTTTTTAAAGGTCATCATTGGATTGGTAGTGGAGAGGTAGTGTAATTCACACTCAGCCATAACAAAGTGCATGCCTTGGTAATGGGGGAATTCCTCTGGTGATAAAGGCATGGGTTGGTAATGCCTTTGTCATGGAGCATTATCTGACCATTCAGAACCTTCACAAGGCTGAGGGATTAGTTAGAATCATAGAATCATAGAGTTGGAAGGGGCCATACAGGCCATCTAGTCCAACCCCCTGCTCAATGCAGGATCAGCCCTAAGCATCCTAAAGCAAGGTTGGTCTACCCCATGAAGATGATGGATCCAGAGGGTTTCTTGACATCTCCTGGGGATTTTCCAGCCAGCAAAGCTGGTGGTCCTTGGTATATATGTGGAATGCAGTGGTGATCTGGACTTTGGTCACGATTGCTCCAGAGTGCCCTCTTCCCTCTTGCAGATCCCACAATGCTCTCTGGTTCAGCAATGAGCTTAGAATGATAAAGCAAGTGGGCTGGTGCTTAGAACTCAAATGTAGAAAACTTCAAAGTGAATATGACGAAAGGCAGGTTACAGCACATTGTTTGCTCTGGGATGTTTATAGCAGCAACACAACCTCACTTCTCTGCCATCATTGTGTCCATGCAATGTTGTCTAGCAGAACTTTATCAGATGAGAGAACTCTTATTCCAGGCTCTTGAGAATACAGGACTGGAAAACAATCAAGCTGAAAATATGTGATGCTTTTACAAGCACCTGTACCTGCTGTGAACTGCATTCCATAGCTTGATGGCATTAGAGTGCAGACTTGTCCTG
Organism: Paroedura picta; assembly: GCF_049243985.1. NCBI lineage: Eukaryota > Metazoa > Chordata > Lepidosauria > Squamata > Gekkonidae > Paroedura > Paroedura picta. The sequence goes on along the minus strand of NC_135372.1, from coordinate 99,505,557 downwards.
GTTATATCGGTGACTTTAAATTGGTAAGGCCTGATGAAGTTGACAAGTTGCCATATTAGATTTGACCTTTGCTAGTGTTGATATCAAGCTAGGAAGGATTGGTCAAGTGGCTTTAGGAGGTTCAAATTCTAAATTGCCCTCCTGAAGAATGCATCCTTTGACTCCACTGACCTAAGTAACTACCACCTAGCGGCCACTGCTCCATTTTTGGGCAAGGTGCCTGAGGGGTGGTTGCTATACAGTTTCAGATGGACTTGGAGGAGATAAGTGGTCTAGACCCATTTCAATCCAGATTCAGGCTTTTATTTGAGATGGAAATAGCATTGGTCAACCTGAAGAACATAGGCACTCATTTTGCCCTTGAGAAATACAGTGTGATATCACTGCATGTAATTGTCCCCTTGTAACTAACCCAGGATTCCCCCATTTAAATCCTGTGGGTAATATGGTACCCACCAACATATTTCCTAAAGCTAAATTATGTACTTAGTGGAGCCCAAAGCATTTCTTCCCTAGTAATGTTAGAGTGAGTGCTGACTTTCCTACACTGTACTGGAATAGGAGGTGATTCTGAAAAGCTTAGGACTCACCACCTTTGAGTTTACAAGGAGTATTCAGTTGAAAATAGCCATCTGTATCATAAGAGGAATCTTGGCCTGGAACATCCCAATATTTTGTAGAACCTTCCAGCATTTTGTGATTGGATCTAATGCCTACATCAACCTTTTTTTGTGCGTGTGGCAGCTACCACCTGTTTTCAAAATTAAGGAAGTGACCACAGGTTGAACACATCTGTTTTGTTTTATTCTAGTTTCAGCTTCATTGTTGATACTTTTAAAATGAATTTCATAATATTCTACTTAAGATGTAAAATATAACATTAATATAAAATAATTCAAGGTCATAACAAATATATAATGTATATAGTTGTAATATATATCAAAGTTATATAATAATATATATCAAAGTTATAATTTTTATTTAAATTTAGTTTTAAAAATCTCACTTTTGGGCTCAGATTTTCCTGAAATATAGCTATATCTTTATCCCACCCTTTCAGTAACGGTCCCAAAGCAACATGGTTCTTCTCTGTTTTATCCTCACAAGAATTCTGCCATTTCATATGCAAAAAGATGGAGGTTTAGATATGAGGCATTTCACTTAATTGTATATATTGCTCTAATTGTTTCAGTCACAGTATCATTATCATTACCTCAGGATTTTAGAAAGGTACATACAGAGAAAAAAATATAGGGGATTGCCTGAAAACTGACTGGATCCAATCATTATTTTGCTTTCTCCACAGGGTCTCTGTAGGAGATGAAATATTGTTCTGTCAAGATGGTTGCACAGCAGCTGTAGACACTGGGACTTCTTTTATTACTGGTCCAGCTAGTTCTGTGCCAGTTCTGATGAAAGCCATTGGAGCTACCTTGATTTCAGAAAAAGATGTAAGTAAACTGAATACTTTCTTCAACATACTCATCTTTTGCTCCAGTGGCAGGGCCAGGAAACAAAAGTCTAAAATTGAGAGGGGAAACCCCTCAAGTTTATTTGCCCTGCCATACATGCAAAGACTCTCTAGGTACCAGGAACTTTAGAAACTAAAAGGTACAATCTCAGAGTATAAAATTGGCAGTTTTTCTACTGCCTTGTTACCTTATGAGCAGTTTGCTGATTTACTCAAAATATTCTGGACAGCTTTTAGTAGGATATACATGTGAAATCTTGATGCATTAAAATCTGGGTAGGAGAGAGATATATATTGGACAAAATAAGTGTCTCTTCTTGCCTGCAATGTTAAAGAGGAGGCCTAAACACTTTCCTTTCCTTTGTAACTCCTTTCTTCTCTTGCAGTATGTTGTTGAATGTAGCAAAATCCAGCTTCTGCCTGATATTTCCTTTATCTTCGAAGGCATACCATATGTACTCAGTGGCTCTGCCTATGTCCTCCAGGTGAGATATTTTATAACAATTTGCAATTAGTGAGATACAGATAGAGAAAGAAGACAAGGTAGAAGCTAGAGAGTCTATGTCTTTTATTAATAGCAGGCATAAATCAAGTGATGAAACTATTCCCAAAGTATCACCATGTTTGGAAAAATGGATGACTGCATTACTACACTCATTACTCAGATATTCTGCCCATTATAAAGTGACAACCACAGAAGTAAACATAAATAGACAAAAATAGTAATAATGATGTAACCAAGCCATTGGAAAGAGAGCTTCACATGCATGGTGGAATATTTAGGAACTGAAAGATAAGGGCAAAGAGACATCTTCAATGGCTGCTTTCTCATGTCCATGATGCAACAGTCTAAAAACTGGGCCACTTCAATGTGCAACAGTCTTTACCTGGAACATCGGGCGGCTAGATTACTTGCCAGCAATTAATGTGCAAGGAAAGAGTAAGGGGACAACTTTTTTCTGGCTGACTCTATACGAGCCAGAACAGCTATGTAATGGGGGAAGGGGGAGAAACAAAGAGAAGGTTCTGAAAAACAAACTATGGGAAATGCTTAACTGGCTGGAATTCTGCTTTTCAAGTGCTGTTAAAGGCATAGGAGCCCTGTGAGAAGGGAATACTGGGCATCCTTACAAAAGGATGATTTCCCCACAAATTTTTAAATACTACTTTATGGCCACAGTGGGAATTATACTTTAAGAAGGCTGGGAATGGGGTGTAAATGCAAAGTACTCACTTGCAAGAAAAGGGTTTAGAACCCAAATTGCTCAGTCAAAGGATGGTAGTGATCATGGAGGAAATTAATCTGGAAATGGAGGATTTTACTGGCAGAAAAGCAATAGGAAGGAAGTTTCTCTAACATGTATCTTATACTTTGGCCTTACTCCAAAAACTGCAACAGTATAAATGTTTCCAAAATAAAAGTGAACTACAGTCATGAATCAGGGGCCCAAAAAGCTTGATACCCGGAAAACGAGCATGATTCATTTCTCTGAAAACTAGAGAGGAGCAGGTACTTGAATTCGTGATAACTGGTCTCTTCAGATACTGTTGGCAATTATGAGACATGGAGATCCGGTGATTAGACCACATGGGGAAAGCAGTTCATCACTGGTGTTAGGGCATGAAATTATCCTATTGACTCACTTCTTTGTTGGGATGGGCAATTGTTTCTACAGCATTCCAGTTATGGGAGTGGCCTGTGTGTTGTGGCTTTCTCAGCTTTTGACATCCCTCCTCCATTGGGCCCCCTGTGGGTTTTGGGTGCCAGTTTCATTGGAGAGTACTACACGGAATTTGACCGGAAACACCACCGGATCGGCTTTGCCAAATCCCTCTAACACCACGAAGATCCTAACCTGGATGATGTTGTATTTAGAGGAGAAGCTATATCATACTGTGAAACATGATAGTTTAATAATATATTACTGCAAAGACAAGAAGTGTCAATGTGTACACAAAATCTTTTTCATAATTCTGCTATATAAGCCATGATAACGTCTGTCACAGAACCATCAGACTTCACTGCCCTCTTTCCCTGTTGCCCACTGAAGTCAGAGTTGAAAGGTTGTACAGTCTGCCATGCAATCTCATAAATCTGGTCCTTTAAAAGAGAATTCTATTGAATACCTTTCCGTTTCTAGCAAAGAGTGCAAAGTTTCCCATAAGTGGCCAACTTCTGTGAGATGTTAATAATTTCCTTGAATTTGTATGGTTATTGGCATCAATACAAAAGCCTCAGGATGAGATTAGCACTACATACCAAATTGGCAAGGTCCCCACCAGTGTTCAGCTATAGTATGATCCAGCCAGATACCGGCTGACAACAGAGGAAGGCAATCCACTGACCACCTGGCTTTGAAAGAGGGCCAGATCTACGACCACATTTAAATATTTATGAAACCTGTTTAACCTAGCCGTCAGGCTTTCTCTGGGGTTTTTGAAGGTGCTGATAAAGAAACACTATATTTTCCAGAGTGCTCGACCTGTTATGTTTCCCAGCCACACAAGGTTATAACTGGGTTATGGTAAAGGTAAAGGTATCCCTTGTGCAAGCACCGAGTCATGTCTGATCCTTGGGGTGACGCCCTCCAGTGTTTTCATGGCAGAGTCAATACAGGGTGGCCTTGCCAGTGCCTTCCCCAGTCATTACCGTTTACCCCCCAGCAAGCTGGGTACTCATTTTACCAACCTTGGGAGGATGGAAGGCTGAGTCAACCTTGAGCCGGCTGCTGGGATCAAACTCCCAATCTCATGGACAGACAGCTTCAGACAGCATTCCTGCCGCTTACCACTCTGCGCCACAAGAGGCTCTTTGGGTTATGTTTGCTGCATCCCAAATCTGAGAAGCTTGGTACATAGTGTTAGTACATATGACCATCACACTAACATTGTGTCCCACATGCTGGGACAGAGGAATAAAAGTCCCTGAGCTGTTATTGGGGGCATCTACAAAATGGTTTTCTATACTGTCCCATCACTGCTTTACCAGTAAGCCAGAGGAATAGGAAGTAGGAAAACATATACCTTTATTTTCATGTCAGTGATGACTCCTGGTATATGGACTACATAGCCTCTGATTGGTCCTAAATTCACACTACACTCTGTAGCATAAGCAGTGCAACTTAAAGATTGTGAAGTTGCTTGTCAAACGGACTTGTACTTCAAAATAAAGTTTACACTAACAGATTTTTTGTGAAAGTTGTTTGCATACTAATGTCAATGGATGGATGGAGACTTGTCATCACCAGCTCCTTAATAAGCCACTCAGGCTCCATTAAGGTTTCAGAACAACTGTCCAAGAGGCTTTTCCCATGATGATTTTACTTCTACCACCACAAGCAACAAATATTTCAACTACTGTTCAAGGACCATAACTGAAGATCCTAAATTTGTTTTTTTCCAAACAGTTTTCCTAACTCCTATTTGACTGACACATCTAAGACAGGCTTTCTCAACCAGAATTTCATGAAACCCCAAGGTTTCTTGACAGCTCTGGAAGGGTTTCCTGAATGGCTGAGAGTAAATTGTTTATACATTTTTTTTTAATTTGGTAAATATTTATCAGGTGATATGATCATATATGGTCATGTCAATCTGCTCCCCTCATGGTCAATGATGGCCCTGGAGAAGGTGGGAAGAGGAGGGGCCCAAGGTGGGCATGTACACAGCTATGCTTCCCAACCATGTTCTACACAATCACACCACTTTGGGGGTTTCTCAAAGCCTGAAGAATGTTTCAGGAGTTCCTTAATGGCAAAAAATTTGAGAAAGTCTCGTTTAAGGTGATCCAATATTCATCTGTTTATTTCATTTCTTCCTTCCACATATACACATAGAGCAAACCCTTAGAGGAAGGCAACTGAGATTGAAAAATTGGCAAAGGGGCAAAGAATTAACACCTTCCCTCACTGTTGAGGTGTAGCACACTGCCATTCAAAGTTTAAAAAACAGAAGAGGTCCATTAATGTATCACCTATCACCATGTCTAGCTTGGCTTGTGAGGTCTATTCCAGTAACTTAATCACTGAACAGCCCTCTGCTGCAACAGGGGAAAGTATTGTTTCCACCTTATTATTCCTAGAAGAATTATCTCAGCCATCCCACTAGGGGGCAAAGGCCACAGAAACAAGGAGGGAACTCTCAAGTTGTCCCCACGTGCTTTGCCAACCTAATTCATTTTTGCATTTTGAGTTATAGAAAAATAATGCGCCCGTATGTAAATAATCTTTGTAGCCTTGCCTTAGTGATGGACTAAAACAATCTCAAAAGTATGTTGCCTCCCATTGTTTTAGGAGGAAGCAAAGCAGAATCCACAGGGATGTGGAATGGTATGGTACAGCCCAATCTTGGTAGATATCAGAAGCTAAGCAGGTTAGGAGACCACCAAGAAAGACTGAAGAAGGCAATGGCAAGCCACACCTGAATATCACTTGCTTTGAAAGCCCTATGGGGTCCCTACAAATGGACTGAAACTTGACAACAAAAAGAGTGCCTTATCAGCACTGAAGAGAAAATGGTTGGAGATTCATTATCTCAACCAATAGTTAACCCAGTTCCTTCTGGCCTGCCCAAGAGATGGATGTGGGTCAAAACTATACATCACTATTTTTACCATCTCAAGTGATATAGGATTCATTTCTCCTTCAATATTAAATTACAGCCAAGTATTTCTGCCACTCACCTTGATTAGCTAGAGAAGCTAAATAATCCTGAGCCCAGCCTATTAGCACCTCCACTAGCAAGTGATAGTACAATTTCCTGCCTTTGTACAGAAGCAGGTGGTTCTGCAGAAGAGTCACTCATGACCTGCAACTGGAAAATATTAACACTTCAGACTGGAACCAACAAGCCAATTAAGTTAAATTGAGCCTTACAAAGAAGCCAGGACAATTATAGCCATCCTGATTGAAATAATGAGAGTCATTCTAATTGATCAGAAAAGGGATAATCACTACCTCTTGCTCTGTATTGCTTATTTGGTTTCCCATTTAGTTAGCTGAATGCTTAGGGAAGAAGTACTTTCTCCCCAGTTAGAAATCAGCTTTCCTTTATTTGAAAAGGAAGCCAATCAAATTTAAATAAGCATCTCCTTCCCAAACGTTTGTAAGAGTTTATCAACTATTTTGTTGCAATGGTTAAATAGGTTGCCTGCTTCTAACAAACAAGTGACTCAGAAATAAAGTTGTTTTTTGTGTCTTCATATCACAAGTCAGGATCACTGGATTGAAGGCTTCATTTAAAAAAAAAAACAACCTTCACACAGAAAATCAGTATGTCAGTTGGGTTGCCAACTCCAGGTTGAGAAATACCTGGAGACTTTGGGAGTGACTACGGTTCAAAACAAAATGCCTTTGTCTTGAACCAGATACACATGAACATTTTGAATATAGCTGGTTTAACTAATCAATGTATTGGGGGAAACTAATCAACTAGAAATGTGGAAAGTGAAACTAAAGCAGGTACCTTTTCCAATGAGTAACTTCCACCCGGATCGTATGGCCTGTGCTCCATCAGTGGTTGGCCTCTGTCTACAGTAAAGAAGTATTTATAAAGAGCATATAGTCTGAAAGGTTAGATGTACATGGCATGTTCTCCTTCACAAATGCCTTGAAGATGTGTGCTGTTACTGTTGCCCCAATCCTTGCTGACTAGGGCCCTTGCCCCTTAAAAAGCTACATGCTGGGGAGGGTAGTGCTTCAGCGGTACAGCACCAGCTTTGCATGCAGAAGGCTCAGGTTTAATTTCTGATTAAAGAATCTCAAGTAGAAAGAGGTGAACAAGAACTTTTTACATCTGAGCCCCTGGAAAATTTGCAGCTAGTCATAACAGACAGCACTGAGTTAGATGGAACACTGATATGCCTGATTAGGTCTTCTTCAAATGTCAGACCAAACCTCAGCACTCTTGTAGTGTATACTTCTGGACACACTTTCAGCAGTGCAGCTTTCTCACCACAGCCAGAAGATCTTCATCTGTCTTGTTTTTGCTTGTCAAACTGCTAGAGACAAAACAGCTAGGCTTGGAAGTTATTTCAAAAAAGTGACCGCGAAGCTAAGAATCATTCAAATCTGCTGGTAGAACAAACTGAATGGCAGAAATAGGCAACGGGAACATTCCAAAGTATTTGCCTTGATCCAGACAGCTACTGTATTTGCTGGCGTATAAGACTACTCCCCCCCCCTGAAAAACATGCCTCCAAGTGGGGGGTCGTCCTATACGCCGGGTGCCCTTCAGTTGGGATAGACATAGCTGCCCATAGTGGCCTCCCGATGCCCACCCACCTCATTCTACATACCATCCAGTATCGCACAGTATCCAGCGCGGCCCTGGCGGGTCATCAGCATGGCTGCGGCAAGCATCAGCAGCGAGACAGCGGTGCCAGCCTTTTTGGCGTGACCGGCCCGTTCTGCTCGGTGGGAAGCAGCGGCACTCCGGCCTGCCCCTTGTCTATGCAGAGCTCACACTTGTGCACTAGTGCCAGTCAAAGGGAGATGCAGGGGCGGGGCGGGTATATAACAAACTCTGTATTTTGAGCGGAAATGTTGGGGGGGTCATCTTATACGCTGGCAAATATGGTACTTATGAAGGTGGCAGCTGTAATTCACCTTTGCATGACATCCAGAGATTAGACAGGTGAACTTTCACCCATCAGTACAAAGCCTTGCTGGGATAAGCTGCCCGGGTTGAATCCCTATCCATCACACCTGGTATTTAGCTGCCTGCTCCGTTTTGACTGGTCCCCAGGTTTTGTTTTTCATGCTGACCCTATTTAGCTTGGAACAAAGTTTGAGTCCATCGGAATAAGGATGCTTGAGGACACCACGGCTACCCGCCTGAATCGATTTCGCTTTAGCTTCCACAGCCTCACATTGGCTAAAAGCGCACCGGGTTCCCCCGGCCTCTCATTCATCGCAGCAGCCGTCTTAAATTCCCCGGCGTCGCTGAGGGGTCACCAAGTGCTGTGTAGCAACCGCGGCGCTGCCTACCGGGCCGGCCGGCTGCGACACCAGCAACCACCTCGGCGCCTGGAGCATCTCCCCAGCTCTATAGTGAGCCGCTGCCTTCCAAGGATAGGCTGGCCTCTCTTCCCTGCGGCCACTGAGAGCGCTCGCTCCCTCTGACATCACAATCCGGGCCGCCCTGAGCGTTCCAATGAGAGGCCGGTGCTCTAGAAAAGGCGGCGATGCGAGAGTGACTCATGGATTCCTGTGCGGGCTGGCTCCTCCCTCCCCGCCCGGTCCCAGCCCCTCCACATGGGCGCCCTCGCAAGCCTCCCGTTGCTGAGGGGGAGGAGTTGCTGGCTGAGGCAGTGCTGCCGTGCCTCCCTGCCCCCTAACGCCGTCCCGCCGCGTCTGGAGAGAGCCGACCTGTACTCAGACTGCCCATGGGGCATGGAGGAGGAAGGAGCGGAGCAGCAGCAGCAGCAGCACGTCTGCACGGGCTACCCGGCCATCCCGAGTATCGGCATTGCGGTGGATGAGACGAACGTCCTGCCGGGGGCTCTGCAGCTGATCCGCAAGCTGAGACCACAATGGGAGACGGCGCGAGTGAAGACCAAGGTACAGCCGCAGCGCAGAGTTTCGTGGCAAGCATCCTCCCGGCGGGGGCCGGGGGGAGGCCGGACTCGGAGCGTCTCTGGAATCAAGGGAAAGGCATTGGAAGAAACAGGGCTGGGGGAAGGGTAGGAAGTCCAATGAATGGACGACATTCAACAAGTCTGCATTGGGCTTGAAGCTGGAAGGAGGTGAACTGGGCCCACACCTAAGGCTTTTTAAAAACCTCCAGAGGTGCACTGTACATGGAATTAGGTACTCCTAATAGCACCATCATGTATATGCAGTCAGAATGGATCTTTGCCACCCTTCCAGTGTACCATGGCTCCAGTAGGAATTCAGTGGTTAGAGGTGTAGGTCACATTAAATTCCTCCAGTATTCCCCCCCCCCCCAAAAAAAAATAGAGATTCTGAAGAGATCACCATAAACTGATTCACAAGTAGATAGGTTAGTATGCTCAGCACTGTGCTTTGGTTTAAGCATGGAGTCTATTCAGGAGGATGCTTGTGCATGAGTCAGTGGGAAACAGTGCTTCATGTTAAAGGGGGTTGACAGTTGCAGCCTCTTTCTAGTCAAGCCAAAGTGTAAAACGTGATTGTAAAACATAATTGGAATTGATGTGGTTCTCTATCCAATGTCAACCAGTTCAAAGCAGTTACTTCTTGAGGTCCGGGAGGCAAACTCGGTTTTCCAAAGTGGGATTATATCTGGAATCTGTGCACAAGTCAGTGCAGGCTCATCCACCTGTCAACTTGGCAGTAACAGGGCATAATGAAAAGGAATTTTGTGGCACTGTAAAAACTGACTTTTTCCCCCTTTGTGTCCACTTTGTCAGATGCCTGAAGAATCTTTGCACAGGAAAGTTGAAAGGTGAAAACTGTATTGCCATACTGTTGACACTCTTGTCTCTCTGCATCTGTCTATAGTCTGCCACATGAGGACATACTTTGCACATCTGATAAGTGTCTTTTGTCCACCAAAGGATAAGCTGCAATAAAACATGTAGTTGTTAAAGGGGTATCAGGATCACTTTTTCAGTTTTTGAGTTTTATATTGATGTCCCCAGATGGTATGTCTTGTATCTGTGCCTTTTGGCCTGGCTGCTGCCTAGGGAGAACCCTGTCCTCATCTGATCAAGCTCGCAAAAGCTTATTAGGGAGTACCTAACTTGTTCATCTTTAACTGAGCACAGGACTCCTTTTTGGCTTTGCTGTAACAAACTGTAATACAGGCACATCCCCTGGGGAATAATGAGCTTATTATAGCCAAAGCAATATACCGGTACTGTTTCTGGTACTTCAAATGCATGAAAGCATTGGCCAAAAGCACGAGAAGCTGCCATGAAATTATGCCCATTGAGATCCCCCAAAAGAGAGCTTCTGTAGAAGTGCAGGTCTTGGAAGACTTCCTTTTGTACTTCACATCAAGATATAACAAAAAGAGAGTTTGTGGTAATTAGTGCACATGGAGCCATGCAGTGGTTCTGTGTGGTTACATTTGACATTGCATAAGCAGTGCAAATCTGAGAAATGTATTTGCTGTTACTGTTTAGACTGGCAGGCACGCATTTTTGAATGAATGAAAGCCCCCTTTTGTTACAAGCAGAACACACAGTCCCTGGCTCAAAGGATTTAGTGGCACATTCTTGCTCCGAGTCACAAAGTGCAGCTTTGCTCCAATGGACATAGAGACTTCAATGGCAGCATGTTGGATCCCTAGATAAAATTGGGGTGCTGAGCAATCTGCCCAGTTAAGAAGGGGGAAATTGTTTTCCGTTTGCCTCAGACCTGGGCTGAAGAAACCTGGGTAAATGTTCCTTTCAGATCCTGCTCCTAAGACATGTTGAAGCCCTAAACTACATCGTTTAAGAAGCCCAATAGCATTACTAACAAATGGTAATGGGGGGGGGGGGATTTCAAGTCTTTGTATAATCTGAAGCCCTGAACTGTAGTTTGCTTAGCTCCTGAGTAAACTGAGTTCTCTTTGAAATAGTTGGCATACTTTCACATTGGCATGGAATAGGCTTGATTTTAACATCTGGCAGCGCAATCCCCATTAGAGTTTGACCATTCTAAGACCATTAACTTCAGTGGTCTTAGAAGGGGGCAACTCTGCAGAGGATGGCACTGTTGGTGCCTAGATGGGTTGATCCTTACACAATTCACAAGGTGCTCATAATTGCGACAGCAGGCTAGCTTATTCCTCTGTTAAAGCAGAGATGTACTTTTCCATTTGATTTAATGCCATTGAGTGAGGAATGAAAACTTGGTGATTGTTTTGCTTTGTCTTGCTTCCGTGCTAAGAAGAAAAATGACAACTAGCCATTACTCCCTTGCATTGGCGAATGCTGCCTTTGACATAAACATTCTGTCCAGCTATTTTTGCCCCAAAGAAGAAAAACTCTTATATTGTATTTCAAAATTATCTTTGTCACCTTGCCAGCATCAGAAGCATTGCTCCTGGGATCTTCCAGCTCCAATTTAATACTGAAGTAAACCTACAGTGTGGGCCACATTGAATACCAGCTCCAGTCGGAAGCTGCAGGTGCCACTAAGACGTACCACCTTTTGGATTCCCTTGGAAAGAGGGACAGGAACCACAGTTATCTGTAGGGGGCTCCAAAGCCTGCATATAAAGGGTGCTGTGGATTAGCAGAATTGGTTACATTTTGAGCTCTCCCAATTTGGCCTGGTGCCCTAAGCAAGCAGGTTCTCAGCAAGTGTGGAGAGTTGGTGGCAGAAGGATCATTACAAATTTATAAATTGTCAAGTATAATTAGACAGAAAAAGCAGAGTGAAAATAAATTGTAAAGGTCATCTGCAGAGAGTCAGGAAAGAACGGGCTAAAATTAGACTGTAAGCTCTTTAGGGCAGAGACTCTACCCATCTATGCATGCCCAAGACTTTGTGTCTGTGGAAAACAGCTCTTCCCCAGCATTGTCAGACTTGAAGTGAAGGCGTGCCATGGTTTTCTCCCCTCCTTCCTTCCTGGGAAATGGAGTAGAGCAATGCCTTGCCCTCAGCCCAGGAGGTGAGGGGAAACAGTCTGTTCTCCGTCTCTTGCTTCATGTTAACTGTATTTCCAACAAACTGCCAGGCTTGCAAATGCCCCCCACTTTCTTTCCTGTTCATCCATCCCTGAAAATGTTGCCTATTTCTGCAATTCTGGCCCAGCCCTGTGGTCACCAGGATGGTGAAGAGTTGTGTGTACTGATGCAAGAGAGGAGAAAGACAAAATTAATTGGCAAGTAAAAGACTGAATGTTCCAGTCAGAGTTCACAGGCCAAGGTTTGCAACAAATAATGCCATACCACAAGCTGACAGTGTCTCAAGTTTCTATTTAGATTGCCTGACAGATGTAATCAAGGCACAACAGTCTTAAGACAGGTACATCCCAGTCCAATGGATCATCTCCCTCACTTACAGCTCTGTAAGCTAGAGCAGTGGTCCCCAACCTTTCCGAGGCTGGGGACCGGCAGGGCATCGGGCCGCGCCCCCGCGGACCGCGCCCGTGCGGGCCACGCCCGCGGATCGGGCCGCGCCCGCGGGCCGCGCCCACGCCGCGCCCACGGATCGGGCCGCGCCCCGCGGGCCGCGCCCACGCCACGCCCGCGGATCGGGCCGCACCCGGGCCGCGCCCGCGAGCCGCGCCCACGGATCGGGGCGCGGCCGCGGATCGGGCCGAGCGGGCGTGGCCCGCACAGGCGCGGCCCGGCCCTGATTCCCTCTCCCCGCCTCCCGCAGTAAGAAGCTTCCCGGGCCGCAAGCTTGCGGCCTGGGAAGTTTTTTACTGCGGGGGCGGGGCGAGGGAGCCGCGGCCCGGTGCCATGGCCTTTGCGGCCCGGCACCGGGCCGCGGCCCGCAGGTTGGGGACCACTGAGCTAGAGATCCCTCTTCAGGGGCCAAAAAGATGTTCCTCAAACCTTCAGCCATGTTTTCTACCACCTACTGGAGTATTCAGGACTCCTGCTTCACACCAGACTATATGAAGAAAAGGATGTTAAACCAGGAGGCCATGGACTAGTCAACTTTCTGTCTCCCATGGGAGTGAATAGAAGAAAACCCACCCAAGATTAAGCAACTCTAACAGACGGGCCCCAATATAATTGGAGCTCTGATAGCTTCAGGTCTGGGAATGCCACAAGGTGGTCTTGTGATAGACAAAGAAAGATTCATGTAAATTTGAGGGAAAAATGGCTTAAATACAGTGATTAGTGGCAAAAATGCAGTCTCTAAGTACTGGGAACTGTACACTTACTGGTTTCTGAAAATATTAGGGATTGGTGAGAAGGCAAATCTGAAATGTCAAATTTTAAGGACTCAGCATCAGCTACTGTGTTTGAGGTTGAGCATAAAGCTAGCTGGATATAGAGGGTTGTTTTGTATTCAGCAAATTGCAGGTAGAAATTAAACAGTCCGGAAATGCTACCTGAGATACAGGTGTCACACAGTGAGAACAAACATTTTCCTGTAGGATGGCAGTGCTCAATGAGAAGAATCATATTTACATAGGGCAATTGGGGACTGATAGTTAAGCTGCTAAAATTCATGTCTTGGCATGCAAGGGGGATAAATATCAGTAATCCTATTAAGGCCCACAGGAAAACCTCTTGGGAAGCTTTATAGCAAACAAAAGTTTAAAACAGAGCCAGAACTCAGGTCACCAAAATGGGGGTACTGCAATAAAACAGTTGCAGGGATGCATTCATAGGGCATGACTTTTAATTTGCACAGCCTAGACAGGGAGGGGCTGTGGCTCAGGGTCACAGTGTCCATTTTCACAAGAAGGTCCCAGATTTGATCTAGTTAAAAAATCTAGTAGTAGGTGATCTGTCTGAAACTGTGGAAAGCTACTGCCAGTCTGAGTAGACAGTACCGACCGTGATGGAACAATGTCTGAGTCTGTAATAGGCAATTTCATGTGTTCATTTGCCATGCTGGAGTGTAACAAAGATATATATATATACATATACACACACACACACACCCATATATATAGGTAAAGGTATCCCCTGTGCAAGCACAGAGTCATGTCTGACCCTTGGGGTGACGCCCTCTAGCGTTTTCATGGCAGACTCAATACGGGGTGGTTTGCCAGTGCCTTCCCCAGTCATTACTGTTTACCCCCCAGCAGCAAGCTGGGTACTCATTTTACCAACCTCGGTGTGACTCAGATGAAAATATGATTTCAGCACTGGCAAAATTGCCTTTTATAATACCAGTACTTTTCAGGAGTGCCGAAGCAGTTGCTCTTAGAAGGGCCTGGGAACACCTTCAGCTTCTTGTTACCTCTTCTCACAGGCACTTGCAGTGTATTTTGACAGCTGTTGATGCTGTACCTCCCCTGCCCACAAATATCTGCTGGTAAGATTTCCAAAAAATGCCCAAGGGTCACATGTTGACTTGGTAACAATGGTGTGATATTGACATGGCGAGAGCTGGGCTGTCGAATGTAATAATTTTGAATAATCTAATGGGAAATCAAGGGAGAATTCCATATGCTGAGGCAGCCATCCAAGTCGGGTAGAGGACAGAACAAAACCCGCTGTCCATCTACAGGGAGCCATCAAAACAATGGAAGGGATGTCCTTGTCAGAGACGTCTCCATTGATCTGGAATTCCAGTGAACCCACACAAACACTTCTTTATGCCCTTGCAAAGAGGCAAGAGAGTTTGCTTAAGGCCAAACTCACTGCCAAATTCAGGAATGGCTTTCTGAATTATGGAAGATACTAGAAGCAAAGCACGTTGCACCCAGGAATACAACATTTACTTTTGCCCAGAATTTATACACCTTTCCACATCTAAGAGCTGAGTTTGATTCTTGACTCCTCCTCCATAGCTGGGTTGCTAAATTCTGAGTTGGTGACTGGAAACTATCGGGAACATGAAAGACAGGACGAAAGAGATAGTGAAAGAAAGAGAGAAACATGGGGGAGGGACGGGAAAAGGGAAGGAATGAATGAATCAGTTCTCCTTGAGAAAACAGTTGCTTTGGAGGAGCATTGGCCCTCCTAACCCCTCCCCCATACAACAGTGTCTACACTGGTCACCACTGTCCCCACCTTCCCATCCAAACCCACATCTTCCAAAGGCCAGGCAGGCCACGGAGGGGAAGGCTATCACCTTCCCATGCCAGGAAGGCTGCAGGGCAGATGGGCTGCTATCTTCCTGCCCCCACAACTCCCAAAGGGCAGGATGCTCAGGGAAAGCCATAGGGGATGGGCTGCCTCCTTCGCACCCACCCCCATCTTCCAAAGGGCAAGCTGGGCAGGGAAGGCTGTGGGGGGGGGGCTGCCTCCTTTGCACCCACCCCCACATCTCCCAAAGGGAAGGCTGGGCAGGGAAGGCTTTGGGGAGTTGCCTCCTTCCTGCCCCCGCCCCCACATCTCCCAAAGGCCATGTTGGGTAAGGAAGGCCATGGGGGAGCTGCCTCCTTCCCATCCCCTCTACATCTTCCAAGGGCCATGGAGAAGAAAGCAAAGAGTACTCCAGTGGCCAGTTGCAAGGCCATGGAGAAGTGTTATCCCAGGTCCTGTTATTGAGGACTCCTCAGAGGCAGTCTTGCCAGGAGCTCCCAGCTTAACCCAAGCCCCAGCTGGATGAGTTTAGCCAGCCAGATGTTCAACAGGCAGGAAGCTCTGACTAGCAGGAGGGAATGGAGCTGCAGACAAACAAGAGCTTAGATTCTAAGCTCTTCATTCCTCTGCCCAGCCTACAGCTGCAGCTCCCTGCCTTGTCATCTTACGTGGTTCACCTGAGCCAGATAAGGCCAATAATGTGCTAGAAGAGCGCTCCAGTCTAAAAAGCACCATCCCATGTTAGCACGATAGTTGCTGACTGTGGAATAATGTGAGTCATCACAGAGTGAGGACTGTGAGCCTGCTGCCAGCCTATACTAATTTGAGGCTGGGAGGCCTGGGTTGTGGACCTGTTCCATCAACTGATGCTCTTGGACTGCCTGAATGAACTTTTGACTCTCTGGACTGAGTTAAGACTTTCATTGCATTCTGACTGTTCCTTGGTATTCTATTTTTGAAATACTGATTCTCTCTGCCTTCCTGCATTAGCTTGTCTGTGCTTCTTTCCAGCAGGGAGCTGAAACCTGAAACCAACACAGTAGACAAAAGAAGCAGCTGGCTTCTCTCCCTTGCCCGAGGCTGAGGATGGGGCAACTTACCGGCAGCAGGGTCTTTCAGAGAGGCCAGCACCTCTTCTACCCAGCAAGCAGCAGGAAGAGAAAGAAGATGACAGATAAGCCCCATGATTGGCCCTAATTGGGAGAGTGCTCTCTCCCTATTGGCAGCACACCCCCAGGGAGGGCCAATCAGGTAGGGAGTGAGTTGTATGCACACCATTTGAACTGATTGGCTCTGATTGCAACAGTGCTCTCTCCCTATCTGACAGTGCTCTCCTCCTATGTTAGCACTCATTGGGAGAGTTATTTCTTCCTATTGGCAGCACTTGTTGGGACAGTTCACTCTCCCAATCTGCATGCAGTTTGAACAGATAAGCCCCATGATTGGCCCTAATTGGGAGAGTGCTCTCTCCCTAGTGGCAGCACACTCCAGGGAAGGCCAATGAGGTAGGGAGTAAGTTGTCAACTTTAGCTTTATTATGTTTAGTGATGAGCACTGCTTTCAAGAATTCTCTTGTTGTTGTTGTTAGGTGCGAAGTCCGACCCATCGCGACCCCATGGACAATGATCCTCCAGGCCTTCCTGTCCTCATTCCCCGGAGTCCATTTAAGTTTGCACTGACTGCTTCAGTGACTCCATCTAGCCACCTCATTCTCTGTCGTCCCCTTCTTCTTTTGCCCTCAATCGCTCCCAGCATTAGGCTCTTCTCCACCGAGTCCTTCATTCACATGAGGTGGCCAAAGTATTTGAGTTTCATCTTCAGGATCTGGCCTTCTAAGGAGCAGGCAGGGCTGATCTCCTCTAGGACTGACCATTTTTTTCGCCTTGCAGTCCAAGGGACTCACAAGAGTCGTCTCCAGCACCAGAGTTCAAAAGCCTCAATTCTTTGACACTCGGCCTTCCTTACAGTCCAACTTTCACAGCCATACATTGCAACTGGGAAGACCATAGCCTTGACTAGACGCGCTTTTGTTGGCAGGGTGATGTCTCTGGGCCATTCCGCACTGATTCTTTGTAGCAGGAGTGTGGCAAATTGAAATTGCTACTAATTTGCAGTTATGCACAATGTCGTTGACAATCTGCCACACTCCTGAAAGCGATCCGCAAAAAGCGCTTCGTTGTAGCGCTTTCAGGGAAATTCCAAAAAGTGGATTCACCCTCCAGAAAGCGCTACGCTCCTGCAACCAATCTGCAACACTAGTGGGAAAGTTCTGTGCGTTACCATTGTTGCGGTTTCTGCAAAGTCCCTCCCCCTGGCTCTCTCCTCTGATCTTCCGGCGAACCGGAGCGAGCAGAGATCAACGCACCGGCGAGCCTTCGTTTACCCAGCGAGGCTTCCCCGGCTGCAGTCTCTCCCCAGAGCTGTTTTAAGTCACCAAGCACCAAACAACACACAGCCCCGTTTGCTGGTTTATTTTCCCTTTATTTTTCCGTTTATTTTCGGCTGAAAATTGCGCCTGTGCGGGGGGGGGGATTTTTTTTCACTCGGGGGGAGCGTTGCAACGATGAAACGGCAGCTCAAACACCACCAGCTAGCTAGATTGGTCTCTCTGTTGCAACGAATCAACGCAGATTCGGTGCAACGTGTGTGTGTTTTTTTTAACCTGCCTTAAAGGGAAATGGGCTTTTTGGGAGCATGATAACGGCTGCCCATTGGCTGCTCGTTTGATTGACGGCCAGGGGCGGGACAAAGCTCGGCAATATCGCTTCCTGGCTAGCGATTTTTGCCGAGACCGGAAACCTGTGGGAAATGATAGAAACGCAACTGGATTCCACTACAAAGGCAGGTATGCATAACGACGAATTCCACTATTTAAAATGGCGTTTTTGCAACATAGATCCTGGTGCGGAATGGCCCTCTGCTTTTTAGGATGCTGTCTAGATTAGCCATAGCTTTCCGTCCCAGGAGCAAGTGTCTTTTAATTTCTTTGCTGCAGTCCTCATCTGCAGTGATCTTGGAGCCCAGGAAAATAAAATCTGTCACTATCTCCATTTCTTCCCCATCTATTTGCCAGGAATTGAGAGGGCCGGATGCCATGATCTTTGTTTTCTTGATGTTGAGTTTCAAGCCAACTTTTGCACTCTCCTCCTTCACCCGCATCAACAGGCTCTTTAGTTCCTCTTCACTTTCTGCCATTAGAGTGGTATCATCTGCGTATCTGAGGTTGTTGATATTTCTCCCTGCAATATTGATCCCAGTTTGTGACTCCTCTAACCCCACCTTTCTCATGATGTGCTCCGCATACAAGTTAAATAGGCAAGGCGACAGTATACAGCCTTGCCAAACTCCTTTCTCAATTTTGAACCAATCAGTGATTCCATGCCTGGTTCTCACTGTGGCTTCTTGACCTGCATATAGGTTTCTCAATATACAAATAAGATGCTCTGGTATTCCCATCTCTTTAAGAACTTGCCACAATTTGTTGTGCTCCAAACAATCAAAGGCTTTAGCATAGTCAATGAAGCATAAAATATCATTTAGGCTAGATATCAGGGGGGAAAATTTCACAGTCAGAGTAGTTCAGCAGTGGAATAGGCTGCCTAAGGAGGTGGTGAGCTCCCCCTCACTGGCAGTCTTCAAGCAAAGGTTGGATACACTTAGGATGCTTTGGGCTGATCCTGCATTGAGCAGGGGGTTGGACTACATGGCCTGTATGGCCCCTTCCATGATTCTATTATTCTAAGCAGAAGTAGATGTTTTTCTGGAACTCCCTGGCTTTCTCCATGATCCAGCATATGTTGGCAATTTTATCTCTAGATTTTGAGCATAACATTGCTAGCATGGGAAATGAGTGCAATGGTGCGGTAGTTTGAACATTCTTTGGCATTGCCCTTCTTTGGGATTGGAAAGTAAACTGAGTTTTTCCAGTCCTGTGGCCATTGTTGAGTTTTCCAAATTTGCTGGCATATTGAGTGTAGCACTTTTACTGCATTATCTTTTAAGATTTTGAATAGTTCTACTGGAATGCTGTCACCACCACTAGCTTTATTGTTGCTCAGACTTCCTAAGGCCCATTTGACTTCACATTCCAGGATGTCTGTCTCCAGCTCAGTAATTACCCCATCGTGATTATCAGGGATGTTAAGCTCGCTCTTGTATAGTTTGCCACCTTTTAAAAATCTCTTCTGCTTCTGTGAGGTCCCTACCATTTTGGTCCTTTATCATACCCATCTTTGCATGAAATGTTTTCTTCATATCTCCAATTTTCTTGAGAAGATCTCTGGTCCTCCCCATTCTATTGTTTTCTTCTGTTTGTTCGCACTGTTCATTTAAAAAGGCATTCTTATCTCTTCTAGCTAGTCTCTGGAATTCAGCATTCAGTTGGGTGTATCTTTCTCTTTCTCCTTTGCCTTTTACTTCCTTTCTCTCCTCAGCTATTTGTAAAGCTTCCTCAGACAGCCATTTTGCTTTCTTGCATTTCTTTTTCTTTGGGATGGTTTTAGTTGCTACCTCTTGTACAATGTTGCGAACCTCTACCCATAGTTCTTCAGGCACTCTGTCTATCAGATCTAATTCCTTAAATTAAATTAAATCTATTTGTCACCTCTACTGTATATTCCTCAGGGATATGATTTAGTTCATACCTGAGTGGCCTAGTGCTTTTCCCTACTTTCTTCAATTTAAGCCTGAATTTTGCAACAAGAAGCTGATGATCTGAACCACAATCAGCTCCTAGTCTTGTTTTTATTGACTGTATAGAACTTCTCCATCTTTGGCTGCAGACCACATAGTCAAACTGATTTCTGTGTTGACCGTCTGGTGATGTCCATGTGTAGAGTCATCTCTTGGGTTGTTGGAAAAGAGTGTTTGCTATGACCATTGTATTCTCTTGACAAAATTCTACCAGCCTGTGCCCTGCTTCATTTTGTACTCCAAGGCCAAACTTGCCTGTTATCCCGGTTATCTTTTGGCTTCCTACTTTAGCATTCCAATTCCCCATGATAATAAGCACATCATTTTCTGGCGTTGCTTCTAGAAGGTGTTGTAGGGCTTCATAGAACTGGTCAACTTCATCCTCTTCAGCAGCAGTGGTTGGGGCATAGACCTGGATCACTGTGATGTTGAATGGTTTGCCTTGGATTCGAACTGAGATTATTCTGTCATTTTGGGGATTGTATCCCAGTCCTGCTTTTCCTACTCTCTTATTGATTATGAAGGCTACTCCATTTCTTCTGCGAGATTCTTGCAGAATTCTCTACCATACTCAATTCATACAACTTGTGCTCAGGAAACAGTTTTGTAGCAATTCAGCCAGGTGCACTTTTTGTTGTTGGCAATTTTTAATAACTGGTGGGGAAAATATGCATACGTAATCATGTCCCTTCTGTCTATTTCCTCTTATGATGCTCTTCCCCCTGCTTAAACATATGAATATACCTTAATTCTTTATCAGACCATTGGTCCTTCAGACTCAGAGCTGTCTACTCAGACTGACAATGGCTCTCCAAGGTCTCAGGCTGAGGTCTTTCTGCTCCCTGACCCTTTTAGCTAGAGGTACCAAGTATTGAATGTAGGACCTTCTGTATGCCAAGCAGATGTTCTGCCACTGAGCCACGGACCCCTTCCTCACTGCAGAATGCATACATTTGATCAACTGCTGATTTGTGTTCACTGCAATCTATTCAAAGGATTCTCCACAAGTATGATGCTGTCTAGAGTGGGATGGGTGTGTGAAGTGACTGGCCATAGGCAGAGTGTTTGTATAAACTGGTCCTTGGCTTGTCCATCTTTTCTGGAATGCTACCTAGACACAATAAGCATTGGTATGTTCTAAAGCCAGGCTGGGTTTCAAGTTTTTTGAACCTAGTTTCTTATTTTGTAGTTCCTTACAATTCTTATATTTTAATTAACTTGCCTTGTCTTGATCATCAGTGGGCAAAAATGTGCTAGAGTGAAATTATAAAACACACCTTTGCATTCAGCCCTGCTAAATGGACTGGCTTCAGCATCCCATTTCTTCTCACTGCTGACCCTGCTGCTAACAAAAAAGTGTGTCTCCAAATGGTGCCTAAGAAAAATCAGAGTCCAGTGGAACCTTTAAGACCAACAAAGATTTAAGGTGCCACTGGACTCTGATTTTGTTTTCTTGTGCTGATTCAGACCAACACGGCCACCCACTTGAATCTGTCTTTATGGTGCCTAAGAGTTCACATTGCAGATCTTACCTCTTTTTCTGAAACCTGAGATTCCCAAGAGATCCATCTCACAATCATGTTTTAATACCAGGACACAACCTCAAAAAAGGGTTACCAATACAGAATGTAACTGGGCTGTTCTAAGAAATACATTGCCTTGGTTTCCAGCCTTTCCTATCCATGCCATGTAACGGTCTTCTCATGAAATGGATGGAGCTGAATTTGCCACACTTGAGCAGTCTTGGGAAGAAGCGACCTAGAAAATGTGGCAGAACTGTCTTATTTAAAATAGAGAGCATTAAGACACAGCCAAAGGAAGATGATCAAGAAAGGCAAGGACAACCAGTACCTGTTTCTTAGGGGCTGAAACACCAGAAAAAAAATTTTGGTACCAGTGGCAGTGATTCAAAGATCTGGCTCAAAGAAATGTGAAGCATAATACTACAGAATGTATAGTAAATCAAACACATACCACAGTTTAAAGAGACTCTTAAAATATTCAAAATATTTAATATACTATAATCCTCACAACCACCCAGTAAACCAGGGGTAGTCAATGCTGTTTTGTAGCTAGTAGACTGAAAACCTCACTCATCTAAAACCCTTTGAGTATTTGGCAGATGTGAGATTGGAACCAGTGGTAGATTATCTCTTTAGAGCAAAGACATTGTGTGTGCATTAGTTGTGAGATGTAGCATCTTCATCACAAACACTACAGCCAAAGCTTGTCTTCTTGGTCAGCGATGATTGTTGCATTGTGGCTTCTTCAGCAGCCGCTCTGGGAATGAAGAAGCAGGACGACTCACACACTGTCATGCTGCTTGAATGTTGTCAAGCTTCGCTAACATTGATCTCTGTTCTTGTATGTGTTCAGCTTCATTGCATGAAACACACTCTGTTTTCCCTAATTATACGTTTGTGACTGCCACAGGCACCCACTTCCCTATATTTTTCAGCCTGAAGTCTGTGATATCAGAACTAGATTACCAAGGTCCTCAGAGATGCAAGATGGTGTCCTGATTAGACATGATCTTTAATGTGAAGGTACTTATTTACCAAGGTCATCACCACAGTCCCCCTTAGAATAAGGAACAGGCAGGTTTTCCCTTATTAAATCTGGAACATTTTCTAACTAGTTAAATAAATGCTCTCCATGACAGCAGCAGTGGTTGTTACAACACTAGCCGCTAACTATCTTCTGTTTCTTCTTCAACCAAGCTCTTCACTGATGGTATCACCAACAAGCTCATGGCTTGTTACACAGATGAGAACATGAGGGATGCGGTCCTGGTACGGGTCTATGGCAGGAAGACTGAACTTATTGTGGACCGGGCTAGTGAGCTGAGGAATTTCCAGGTGCTTCAAGATCATGATTGTGCCCCCAGTCTCTACTGCACCTTTGAAAATGGCTATTGCTATGAATTTGTGCAAGGGAAGGCGCTTGGACCCGAGCATGTGCATCAGCCACAGATATTCAGGTGTGTGTGAGATGGGAGAGGTTTGTGTCATATTTCTTTCCCTAAAAAGGTGAATAATTCTGATCACTACAACAACTGAAGGTGCTTCAGATATTGTCCCCCGTACTTCCCCCATGCTTCCAGTTCTGCTCTGTTGTGCTAATCTAGAAGTCTAAACGAAGTCCTCATCTGCCATTCACCCTCTCACCCAGCTCCTCAGTTATAATATGATTCTGATAACAGCAGAGCATTCTGTTGATTCAAGAGGATTTCCTTAATTCTTCCAGCACCATATCTCTGTATACCTAATTTAGGCTCAGCCCAAAAGTGAAGTGTCTTTATTTTAAATTAAAAATGAAGTTTCAGCAAGTAAATACAGAGGTAAAAATTGGGGAGTATCTTTAGTTGTTGCTTCTATTTATTTGTACATTTCTGCCTTACTTATTGTGCGGTTCGCAGATCTCCCCTCCCCATTGATCATTACAACAATCCTTTGAGGTATAATTCAAAACAGTCCTGTCTGACACTTAAACCATTATACCAAATTGGCTTTTCATCGTACTGGCTTTCAAGTTAGAAGGAAATCGACATAATTAGCCAGCTACATGGTTTATTTTTTAAATCTGATGCAAGGAATTATCCTGTGTATTGTGCAGTTGTTTTCATATATGAGTTTTTTTAGACTTCCATTTTGTCTGGAGAGGTCTATTTTTGCTTCTGTGAGAACAAATGATGTTCAATTTGATAAACATACTATAGCCATGAACTAAACTAGGCAGTGACACTGTAGTGTGATGGTGTCATATACTTACTGCCAAATGACCTTAAACAGCTGTGCCAGACATGTACAAAAATCTTTTGGGCTATGACTCTCGTGAAATAAGCCATCCCCTGGCCTGTTCACCATTTTTAATTTTTTAGGTGTTAAGTAGCCACTGACTGATAACCTCAAAGTTTGCATCCTTAACGTATTTACAAAATGAAGTATTTTTCAAACACTTTGAAACACTTGCCTTTTGTAAATAGAATACTTTGGCCCCAATCAATTTCCTATTCTGCCTGCTGATAACTTTTGAAATATCTGTATGAAGTAGAGGTTTACGGTCTGATTCCTGACTTCCAAGAATGTAACAGATTATCAGATCTCATTTTGGACCAGGCAAATGTCCAAGTAATAAGTTTACAGAACCTGTTAATATTGAACATTCAATTTTGCTTCTGCTATTTGTATCCTGCTTATAATCCACTGGCCACAAATCAAGGGCCACCACCTGTGCTTACTGTAGCGTACTGATGCTTGACATGTAAAATGAAAGCAAGAATTTTTTCCAGCCTTTTAAATTGCTTTTGTTGTTATTCATTGTATCATGATCCAGTTTTTGATTGTTTAAATCTCAACACTTCACATTAGCAGGTGAAACACTGGTTGAAATAGAAGCTGCGGACTTGAGAGATGAGTTTAAGCATTCCGATTCCGGGATTCCAACTAGACCCACACACTTCTGACCAATAAAGACCTGGAATAGTTGACAGGAAAGCGACAGCAGTGCATTGCTGCTTTAAAGAGAGAAAAGCAGCACTTCCTTCTGCTTGGCCCGTGTATTCTAAATAAACTCCCTCTGGGCATTTCAGGGACACTGATCTACCTAGACTGTGGTCGACTGGTTGAGTAAGCAGAAGTTGTAGCAGTGGCCTTGACCAGGGAACAGTGACCGCACAATTGCTATGAGTGTCCTTTGGCTGCTTTCACTGATAGAGGAGAGGATGAAGAAGAATGACCTTTGATATATTAGCATTCTGGCTTCTGTCCCTAATGGCAAGGTGCATCAACCCTCAGTTTTAGCAGAGTGTATTCTGCTGAGTAAATGTATGGGTTTCAAAAAACCAAACCGGAGCCTGCAGGATACTAATAGTGCAGACCTAAGCAAAGTCATACCACTCTAAGTCCATTGAAGTCTGTGGTCTTAGGTGGACTTAATTTGGTTTAGTATGGCACTTATCCTTCTACTTGCCATATTCAGGAAAGCCTTCGATTCCAAATGCCAGCAATAATTTTCCCACCTTATTTTTTCAAATGACCACTGAATATTTATATTTCTGATATTTATTGTAGGCTAGTAGCCCAAGAAATGGCTCAGATGCACAGGATCCACACCAATGGGAGTCTTCCCAAGCCTTGCCTATGGCAGCGACTGTACAAATACTTTAACATCGTGAAAGCAGAGTTTTCTAGAAAGACACTGAATTCCAGGTAAAGAAAGCCAAATGCTAATCTCTAGTCTAGTGAATTCATTTGTTACCCATCAGCTTTAATAAATTTTGTTTAGCTTTGTGGATTTTATACATGGGGATAGGGCATCCTGCTCTGCTCTGATTAGCATTTAGGAGAAAGCCAGGAGAAAGGCAAAACCATTATGCGATTCTTCCTCCCTCTAGCCGCTGAAAGTTCTTCCATGGGGCAAGGTCATTCTGCCTGAGGTCAAAAGCGAGGGTTAGTTTTGTTTTTGCTTTAAAACCATGTGATGGCCATTCAGGCTCAAAATAAACAGTGTCTTGCGGGCTGAGGTGATGGTTTGATTAGGTTGCCATTTAGTATATGAATCTCAAAACTGAAGCATATGAATCTCAAAACTGAAGATCAAGGCCTTATGAAAAGTCTGAACATTTCCTTGTGGAAAGGTTAGAATATATATCATTTTGGGAGGGAGCTTCTGGTGGAACTGCTTCCTTCCACCAGTGTCCCAACACATATTACAGTTCTGACATGGCACTCCATATGCCTTTTGACATCACTGCAGGCTTCCAAATGTCCATCCCTGTCCTATTGTCTTGTGGCACAGATAGCATAGGTGGAAATATAGACCAAAGAATTGCATTGTCGAAGAGCAGTAAACGTGTTCAGTAAAATCAGTAAAACTAGGTGAAAATGGGTTGAATATAGTGGTTGAGTACACAGGTTTAGTGTTCTGTTGGTCTTGAGCTGTTTTTTTGTACAAGTCCCACAATCACCCTTCAGAGGAAGAAGGGGCAGAGAGAGAAGGACTGATCTAGCCAGTGTATGAGAGAATAAATAATTTGAAATCAATGTAGAATTCTGGTTTCCTGATGAATTTTGTCTTGTAATCACAAGTTTGTTCAGAAACTGGCTTGGGGGAGGTCATCGCTGTTGTGACAATACCGAGTCAGCATTTCTGTCTGAGAAAAATGACCATGCATTTTTTTAATTAGTGAGATTTGCTAAGCCTCTTATGGTTACTGTCTGCAAATGAACATGGCACCATTTCCCCCCCCCCCTCTTCCATCCCAAGCATTCATCAAGAAGTGCCTATTCCCAGTCTTAAAGTGCTAGAAGAAGAGATTTGCTGGATGAAGGAGCATCTCTCTCAACTTGGATCTCCAATAGTGTTCTGCCACAATGATCTGTTGAGCAAGAACATAATCTACAATGAAGCAGAAGGTTTGTTGCAAATACACAGAGGTTTTTACTCTCTTTATTTAAAACAAGGGGAGCCCCTTTGTCCATTTTGGGAGAATCCTTTCCAACTCTATCTGCCTTGGCTTTTTTAGGTCATGTCCGCTTCATAGATTATGAATACACAGGTTACAACTATCAAGCCTATGACATTGGGAATCATTTTAATGAATTTGCAGGTGAGCTAATCTCCCCTCTTCTCCCTTTTATTTGTCTGAAGAGAGAAGCTTAATCTGTTTATGTGCCCCTAATTGTCCCAGCGTGGTTTCAAATGCAGGAGGGTTCATCATGCAAGTCCTCAGGTTCATACAATATTTGTTACACCCTGAATAAAATTATTATTGAAGGTCCATCATTGGTGCCCTGCATGTTTGAGGCTGGTATCTCTTCTAGGATTACTAGCAGACATAGAGGAAAATGCCTTTTTAATAGAGGTTTAACTGGAAGTTGTTTATTTCCACATGATGAAATGCTTCAAATGCCCATTTTTCATTTTCCCCCAAGCCAATTTGGCAACCCAGAGCTTTAGAGAGCTCAGGAGATGACTAGGGTGCCCATTGGCCTGGGCAAGCCTTTCCTGGCATGGAAGTAAATAACACTATCAGAGAAAATTCCTTGTGCCAGAGGCTGTTAGCAACATCTTATCTGCTGTATGATATCTAGCTAAGTTTAGGTCCACTTGGATAAACGCCTGGGCATAGCAAGCCAAATGGCTCTTTGTCCATAGCCACTACGTAAGGCACCAGCAGGATTCAGAACTGCCTCGTAATGTAGCCTTTGGTTTTTTGTTTCTTTTATTTAAATTGCTGGCCATTAAAATTACATTAAGGTTTTCTGAAAGTCACTGGGTCCTTAACAGGAAGAAAAGCCAGGTAAGAAATTGCCTAAATTGTAGTTGCCATTGAAGAGATGTCTTGAGGCAGGGCTTGAGGCAAAGGGCCTCCCAGTCTGTTATTAAATTGGGCAGAACTGGCCGGGTGGTCAGCTGGCCTGGAGAAAAGTCTCCCATCTTCTGCATCATTTGGGGGAAATTAAATGCTTTTTAAAGTTGAAAAACTGCTAGAGAAAAAGAATACCGTTCTCAAAACTGGGTAAAGTAAATGACTTCGCAGTTTCACTGTAATTGGAGTTTGTTGTAAGATTATTTTCCTCCTCTGATTTCTAGCTCAAAGGGCAGACTAAAAGCAAGCTCCTTTAGAAGGGCCTACATGTAATTAGCTCGGTCTCAGCATTAATTCTGTACCAGCTGAGCTTTTATAATACAGGAAATCATTGTGTGGCTAATCATGTCTGTTTCGAGCCCTGCTTGTACCATCTGTTCCGTATAGATCATAGAAGCTAAGCAGGGTCAAACGGGAAGACTTAAAAAAAAAAAAACCTGCAGGATTTGGTGCAGACAGTTCTCCAGAGTGAGTGCTATGTTAGCCAGGTGGAAAACTGGCTGGCTTGTTATGTGACCACTGAGTGAAGCAGAAGGGAGAAAGGGATTGTGGTCAGGTGGCAAAGGAGGGCACTCAAGAACCAGCTAACTCTGCCCAACACATAACCGTAATGGCTAGGTTCAAGGGACCTTTGCCTTTCTTTCTCCAAACAGTTTTGCAATTTACATTTTAGCCTAGCCCCTGCACATTTAGAAGCTGTGCAACCTGAATGGCAGTCAGTTCAGTCGATCTGAGTTCAGAGTGATGAACCAGTGGTGCACCAAACCTCAAAAAAAAAAAAAAAAAAGCTGTGAAGCCATTGAATGGCTGCCTTTGCCCAGAAGCAAGCTGACCTGAGTTGCTTGAGAGGACTGGCTTTGTCACTCTGGCAAGCCATCCTTGCTACCCGTCTCATATTCTGGCAACTACCGACTTCTGTTCCCAGGGCTGAATGAAGTGGACTACAGCCTGTATCCCTGCAAGGAGGTCCAGCTGCAGTGGCTGAGGCATTACCTACAGGCCTACAAGAAAAAGAGTCAGGAGGAGCCGGGAAAGAAAGAAAAAAACAGAGTAGGAAATGGATCCGTGTCTGAAGAAGAACTAGAGACCCTCTATGTACAAGTAAACCAATTTGCCTTAGTGAGTATCTGCATCATGAAGGAAGGGTGGGGAAGAAGGGGAACTGTTCCGTGAGTAACATAGACTGTAGAGGAAGGGTGTGCAGTTCGTGTCACCCAGAAGATCCAGTCTCCGTCTGTATTAATGGAACCAATTTGCATCATTACATTCCCCTTAGAAAAGCGTTGTTGTTATGACTTGATCACTGTGATTTTGCTGTTACCAGTTGTGTCACATTCTGACCTGCATAGTCCAGGCTGGCCGGTTCTTAGCAGCTAAGTAAGGTCAGCTCTGTTGAGTATTTGGATGAGAGACCGTCAAAGAGTCATGACACAGAGGCAGGCAATGGCAAACCACCTCTGAACAGGGTCATCGTAAGTCAGCTACCATTTGACACTGGAAGAAAAAAGTGTTCTCTTTCCCTCTCAACACTCCACAGCACATCTTTACCTTGTACCACTAAATGTACACATGCCCTCCTTTCTCATTGTGTACCACCACAAATCAGGAGGACCGCTATTTCTCCATCCATGGCCTTCCCTGTTGGTTCCTTGCATTGCTTTGTGATGTTCCCTTTTCTCTCAGCAGTCATTGTGGGTGCTTCTTATTCTTTCCTGACCCACCATTTTCTCTGTGCCACCACTTCCTCATTGTCTTCTTTCAGTATCTCTTGTTGTATCCCTGTTTCTTTTGCTTTTCTCTACCTCTGCTTTCTGAACAGTACGTGAGGATACCTGAGTAATTCATCTCCTGAGAGGAATCTCAGGGTATGTGCACCCATTGCATTTCCCCCAGGAATGTTCCATGATTGCAAAATGTGCTCTGGAAATCAGAACTTCCCAGGGAGACAGGCCCCAAAAGGGATTGGGACCATAGCACATGGGGAGCAGTGGCATAGACCCCACTGGTACCATTTGTTTGACCTGACACTGCCCCAAGGAGCTGCTGTCTGCCCTATTTAGAAAGTATGTATGGAGCCCCAGGCTACCAAATAACAGTTCTATAGGGCCTTTTCAGGTCAGACCAATGATGTGTGGGGAAATTCTAAGCCCCTTTCCCATGCATCATCATTGTGGTTCAGAATGGGGCCATGTATTGCCTGGGCAATAAAGAACTCCAGAACATGTCTCAACCTGACCTGGTGGTATCCCCAGGGGAAAGGTAGTTAGGCTGTCAGATGCAGGTGAACCATGCAGCATGGCGGTTTGGAAAAACTGGTGCTGGTTCTACTTCCAGGAAGAGGAGAAGCAATGCAGGCATTCTTCCACTCCTACTTTTGAAAGGCAACCTTGAGCTGTCCTCACATAAAGGTGGGAAAGGACTGCAAGCATGTGCATGGCATTCAAGGGGACCCCAAGTAGGGGTGGATCTGTAGGCAGCCTGCACATTTAATGTTCATGTAGGAAATAGATAAAATATGCCATAGTTCAAAGGTAGCTGATTTATTTAAGATTCTGAAGAAAGGAAGATCCATAGTATCCCTGATGTGAGTACCCAGAGCTTCTTAACTGACCAGATCCAACATTTTAAAAGAAAATGTTCATACCTCACAAAGATACTTAGTGAAAATACCTTTTGTATGAACGGTGTTATAGAAATAGAGAAAGAATAGACATTACTATGTTTCAAACTGTTAGCTATGGGAAAGCTTACTGTCAGTTCTTTGAAATCTCAAAATTGATAAAGTCAAATGCTGTCTTCCTATACTCAGTCTTATTACCAAATTAAATTCCCAGGAATATCATGATGCATATGGGACATAAAATGCATGCTATCTACAGTGCTACAATCAGAATTCGGCATATGCTGTTTCTCCAACATCACAGCACTGTGAAAAACTGTACCTACTCCTAAATTGTTCCATGTGAAAGGAACAAGTGAAGACTAGCAAAAGCTCCCCTGAGCTGAATGTTTTTTTTAACAGAACTGACCCCTTCCTAAGGTCCTCATGCTTCATGTGGGAAATTGTATTGCATGTTTTTTATAAAGATATTATCATACTTTTTTAAAAATTGTAAACTTCAGGAAAAGAGCAAGCAGGTTTCACACTAGGAAGGGGGGATATGTGTTGGTAATGCCATGGGCAATGGGCACTGTTACTAATCTTCACCCCTCCCCCCCCCCGCCCCCGGTTCAGCAGAATGAGCCTTTGCCCAAGCCTGCTTTCTCAAGGAGGAGAAAAGTCCCAGAAAAGAAGCATCTGGATACTATGAGAGCACTTTCAAACCACCCAGGTTGCTCTTAAAATGATGTGTCTGTTTTTTACGCAAGTTTTCATTTTGTCTCTCTCTCATAATGTAGCTGAGTGTTCTTGATATTTTCATCTTCTGTTCTAGGCATCCCATTTCCTGTGGGCTTGCTGGGGCCTGATCCAAGCCCAATTCTCTACCATAGATTTCAATTTTACCAGGTGAGTCTGACTGTCTGCACTGATGCAAAAGGTCTAAGGAGACAGAGGTGAACTTGGGGATGTGACATCTCTCTGGACAAAGGAAATTCTCAAACAAAATGCCAGCAGGTGCTTTCATGCAGGAGGAGGAGGTATCCATGAGAATCCCTCCACCTAATTGATTTGAAGGCCTGATATCAGTGCAACATCTTCAATGCTATTAAGCTCTTTAAATATGGGTTTAATCATGAGTAGCACAAGAGTGGGTTCACCTAGCAATAAGTGAAGTATTTCAAAGTCGGAGGGCAAAACTTCCATAGAGAACCTTTGAAAACTTACTTGAGCATCAAATTCCGTATCAGTTTCTTAAAAGTCTACTTTTCAGTCTCTGCCTATATTCTTAGGTTGTAAAAAAGCAGCTTGCTTTTAAAGGTATATTCTTATTCTTCCTTCACTATATAGGCACCAAGTTGGCATCTTTAACATGATTGTAGCCAGATGCATGTGCAATTGATGGGGAGGGTCCATGAAGCAGCAGTAATTGTTTGCTGTTACACTAATATGTACATGTTGAGTGTTGTGGCAGACATATAGGAGTATGAAGTGCAGGGTGTGTGTGTGAATCGATAAAGGTATTTGAAATGACGACTTTGATGTTCTATACTAATGATCACATGACCCAAGAAATGTGATGTTCTGAATAAGCATTGTGTAATTAGCTGTAATAACTGTCTTTCTTTGTATTGCTCCACAGGTATGCAGACATAAGATTTAAACAGTACTTTAAAACAAAACCTGCAGTGACAGCCCTCAAAATGTCCAAGTGAAGTGAAAGTGGGAAGGGTCTTCTGGTTTGCAAGATTCCATACTTATTTTCTCCAGACTAGAGCACCTGCCACCCTGTCCTCTGAGATCAGTCTCTTTTGCAGTTGCTTCAAGGTTGAGAGGTCAGACATCACGAAACTGGGATGTAAAAAGGAAATCACACCTGCGAAGGCAAAAATTAAACCAAGCCCCTGGACCATGGCTGTGCCACCTAAGGATTACCTGCCAAATTTACTTTCAGAAGGTGATGTTTAGGACGTGGCTTCTGGCAAGAGATCTTATTCACGGATTCTGGAGTATTAAGGAATGTTTCAAGTGCTTCCAGGCTTGAAGAGTGGGGCCGAGAGATTTCTGTAGCCTTAAAAACCAGAGCTGGATGGAATCTTCTTTGTCCCAGGGTTGAGGGAAGAACGGACAGGCATAGATTTTTAAGCACGGACAGGATTCTGCTCCTGTGCTCTTGGGCTCTCTGGAGAACTGCTAGCCTCACTGCATGCATGGGAACTGCTCGAGTTCTCCTCAGATTGCTCTCTGCATATGCAGGCAGGATCTCTCCCCGCCCCCTACACACACACCCTAAAAAACACACCACCTAGCTTAAAACTATTCAAACCAATTTTGGACCAAAACAGTCCTCAAGCTGTTCTCTTTAAAGATATAAAGGATTAAAAGTAACATTTGGAGTTGTAAGTTAGTGAAGCAAGCCCCTGGACCATTCACTGGTCAAGGGATGGCCTATGCTAATTCTGCACCCACAGTGCATGCTTGAGAATCTTGAGTAGGCACTGTACACCATTTGTACCACTGTGAAAAAGAGAACTGTTTGGGTTGGAGCCTGTTACAAGGGAAATGCGGACTCAGAGACAGCGTTCTGCTGCCTCGCCGCTGCCATGGTTGCCATGCGAGGGGCAAGTTAGCCAAGGCCTTGCTCTCGCATCTACTGCAGGGTGCAAAAACGGTTGCATCACTTCATGAACCCAGGCTTCTAGCTGGTGTGCAGGGTGTCATTGGTCAGCCGAGCCCAGGCTGCAGCCCAAGATTGTGTCTTTGTGCTACTTCAAGACTTTGAGATGTACAGCTGCATGTTCCTCTGTGAGGAATTCTCAAAAGACAGTTTACAAGGATGATAATCTAAACACTTGCCAGTAAGACAGGGGAAGAAAACAATACCAGCAAAGCTTAGGGACACAGTTTTTGGGTTGCATACTGCTGGGTAAACAGAAGTGTGTGCCCAGGGTTATGGTTAACTGCAGTGCAGACAGACATGGAGAACCATGTGACCTTCCCCGAGTCGTGATGATCCCATGGTTCTTCTGTTCTGAGGAACTGGAGTCAACTTGAAGCATTCCTTATAAGCTGTGAACAACTCATATGGTGCTTCGTTTCACAAGGAAGCCACCTGGGTTCCTTAAGAATGAGGACCAAGTCTTCACACACATACCCCTCCTCCCTCTCCGGCAGGTTCTTCCTCCAAAATGAGAAGAGGTCGTGGCCCCTTACGAGTCCCAGCCAGCTCTGTGTCAGTCTCTGCCTTCCTCAAGGGTGGAGGGAAATAAATGAGAGGGATGCCCTGGGAACTGGGGCAGGGAAGTCCCCTGACCTAGGAAGTGTCCTGTCCTTGGGCTAATATGACTGAGTCTGTGCTGTCAGAATCTACTAAACGTCATTTTTACTACCTGTGTGTATCTTTCATGGGATTTTGTTTTTCTTTTCTTGTGTTATGAATGGAGTCAAGAGCCCCTGACATCCTGTTGTTTCCATGTATTGCTAGGGGTTTTAATCTCCCCAGTGATCAAATTTTCACTGAATATGTATTTCAAGGCAAAGATAGAAACAGCCTCCTGCAGTCTTTTAATTGCCATGCTATTATAATTAACTTCCTTACTTTCAGGCTTCAGCTTTCTGGATCCGATTCCCTGTGGCTTTCCCAGGCTGATGTCCTGGTGGAGAACAGCTGTCAGCAAAGGCCATTAAGTTCCTCCTAGAAATTACCTCAGCCCAAGCAGGGGGGTAGCCTCAGTCAGTTAAAAAACCAGGAAGGGTGAGAAGCAGGACTGTGACTGAAGCCTGACAGTCCCAGTCCTAAGGCTCCCTAACTGTGAGGTGAACAGTTGTGATAGTTGAGATGGGAAACTGAATCTTCTCCCATCAGTACCTGATGGTGCAAAGCAAATGTGAATGTGGGATGAAACTGAAGTTTCCGCAATACCTCTGGTGCTCACTGTGGGTTTTCTGACTTCACAAGGCAGTCCTTTTCTCCTGTTGATGTTATCAGTTTTTCTATCGGCAGGAAATGTTCTCTTTTTAAAGAAATTCAACATTAAAAGTGGCACTTGATCTAGTAAAGCAGAACCACCAGATAATTTGATTTCCTTGGAGCCATGGCTACGAAGGCCAACTTTCACCTTGGGGTATAGGTTTAGGCTGGCATGGAAAGCAGTTTCACGTGGGAAATTGGGGGGGGGGGTGACTTTCTAACCTTCCCTTTCCCTCAATAGCTCACAATCAGCATTCCAAGAAACTTTTGAGGCTGCAGTGGGAGGTGAGGAAGTTGGGATAGAAATTGTCTCATCTAATTCAAGCCAAGACTGGTGCTTAGAAGAGCAGCCCTTGAGTCAGTCTGTCTATGGACGATTTGTGGGCACAAGGGACCACACGCATCCCTCCAGTGTTTTTATGGTACTAACATGGTCTCTGAAGATTGGGTTGCTCAGGATATTCAAATCAACAGATGTCTGCAAGTTCACATTCGGTATGGGCTCGATGCTATGCAAAGAGCAAAAGCAGAGATATTGTGGCAAGATCTGTGATCTGTTTAAAAGGCACAATCAAAAGTCCAATGGTGGTGTTGAGCTCTCAATTAGAATGAGGTGGTTGTTTTAATGTCCTTACTCCTCCTGAACATTAGGTTTAATAGTAGCCATGTTGTGTGACCATCTCAGGTTTTACGACAGGATGTCCTAGTAGGCAGATATTTGGCTGTGGTCTCCGAGTGCTGTAGCTGCTTCAAGAAAGCTTGTCAGTCCCTTCTGTGCTGGAATGGAAAGCTCCGGGTACCTTCTGGGCTTTGACTGTTGTGCAGCTGTGGAGCATGAGGAGAAAATGATTGCCACAGTTGGAGTGTGCATCTGAACACACCACACATAATAGGTAATGGATTTGTGGCTATTAGACTAAGGAATGTATGCAAGAGACAGTTTTCCTCGTGGAATTGTGTGGTGTAGAACATGCCTTCTCTGGATGGTTTTGGAGCCATCGTGAACTAACAGGACAAAATGGTGGACAAGGGACAAACTACCACAGGTCCCCCGAGCATTGGAATACCTCTTGGTATAGTGTCAAGAGCAGTGGTCTCTAATCTGGAGAACTGGGTTTGATTCCCTACTCCACCACATACAACCATCTTGGCCAGTCGCAGTTCTCTCAGAGCTTTCAGCCCCATCTACCTCACAGGGAGTCTGTTGTGGGGAGAGGGAGGATAGGTGATTGTAAGCTGCTTTGAGACTCCTTCAGGTGGTAGAAAGTGGGATACAAAAACCCCAGCTCTTCTTCCTTTGCAACTTGATAATGTTTTGCCTCGAGGCAGCTGAGCCTTTTAGGATGTAGCACCATTACATACCCGCTTTCAGTAGGAGTGAATAGGCCATGGGTAAAATGGCTGCCTTGCATATGTTCCCCTCTCATATAATCTACTTAAGATCTTTGCTTTCATGCCATTATTACTGAACTAGTAATCAAGCCCGCTGCCGTTTAAATGCAGCGGGCGCTAGCAGGCCTATGGAGTTCTGCCGGGTGTGCGGACTGGGCGCAGGCGGGCGCGCAGCCGAGGCCGTGGATGGGGCAGCCTGAGACCCTGCTGCGTCGGCAGGCAGCTCCAGGAGGTGTCTGCCTGGCGCAGGCCCTACCTGAGTCATGGCAGGGCAGAAACGGTGTTGAGCCTTGGCAGCGGCGGGAAAGAGTAGAAGGGGTCGGTGGTCAGGCCCCGTCACTGGCGCCGGCGTTGCGGCCTATCCCGCAGCCACCCGGTCCCAGCATCTGCGCTGGTGGCGCCATGTCCACGGTTGCCAACATAGGGGGTGGCTCCGCCGGTGCAGGCGCAGCGGCGTGTGGCAGCAGCTCGAGGCTTGGCTGGGCGGCAGCCGGCAGCAGCTGTAGGCTTGGCGGGGCGGCGGTGACATCTCGTTCTGTGCGGTGGGGCGGCCGAAGGTGGTGACGGCGCAGCTGCGGCTGGCAGGGGAGCCACAGCCGTGGGGGAAGATGGCTTGGGCCGGCAGCGGCTCCTTGTCGGCAGGCGGGCAGGCGGGAACGGCCCGTCTCAGGCACAAGGAAGAAAACGGCGGCAGTCGGCCGGATGCGGGCGAGTTGGGGCGGATCGGGAGGCACAAAGCGCCTCCCAATTCGTCAGTTCGGCAGCAAGGGACCGATTGGTCCCTTGCCACTGGACTGACACTTGGAGGGCCCAATCGGCAGGCGCTTTGGGCCCTCCAAGTGTCAGTCCGGAGGAAGGGGCCTATGGGCACCCTTCCTCATCACGGACAGGGCCCACCCTCGGAGCCCTTAACCGATTATTTAATCCGCTCTGCTAGGAGCGGGTTAAAGATAGTTTGGGCCTTGTTCATCTTTTTTACTTCACAGACAACTGGCTGGATCGAGCTGGGAAGCTGCTATTGGCTCAGCTCTGGGAGGAAAGCAGTCAATGCTTGGGCCTCCACTGAGTCCTCCCCTTCTGCCCTCCTGCACGGTTTTTGTGTCATTCACCTGTCCGGCGACATCTCGGTCAGCTTGTGTGCCGTTGTGTAAAACGGTCAGGCCTCGATTCCTTCACTCTGTCTGTCCACAGGCATTCTCACTGGAACTTTGCACTAATGAGTCAGGAAAGCAAAGCCAGCTCACGTGGCCTGGGGTTGGGGTGGGGTGGGGGGGTGTCACTATGTTTGACTAGCTGCCCTCGTATTTACATTAAGCCTTGAACCACTAAGTTTTGGAGTTTTCGGCTCCTGTTTTACCAGATGGAGTATGATCTCTTATGTGGACTGGCTGTCCAATTGTAAAGAAATTGTTGTTGTTAGGTGTGAAGTCATGTCCGACCCATCGCAACACCACGGACAATGGGGGGGGGGGGTTCAAATGAAATTTGCAGAACTAAGAAGAGCAGAAATCTTGGCTCCAAAACATCCTCTTTATTGTACCAAGAAAAGAAAGGAAAACGCATTATAAACAAGTATGTTGAAATATACAGCTTAAGTTACTAGTCATTAACAAAATAAAGCTCTATCTATATG
Source organism: Paroedura picta (assembly GCF_049243985.1). NCBI lineage: Eukaryota > Metazoa > Chordata > Lepidosauria > Squamata > Gekkonidae > Paroedura > Paroedura picta. Next base: position 99,468,795 of record NC_135372.1, on the reverse strand, counting down.
TACAGACATTTTAAAAAGAACAGCAGCCACTTGCCAGAGCACAATGGTGGGGAGAGGGGGAAACAATGTGAATAAGCCAGTAAAAAGGGGAGGGGGGACTTGACCCTTGCCTATTATGCTTTTGCCCATGCAAGAAATGATCTCACTTTCCCCCCATAAATCTTCCAACAATCTCTGTGGAACTACCTGCCCAACCTTCTTCACTCCAGTGAAGTCTTGGAGATGCAGGGAGTTCCACAGATGGAATTTTCAGCAGGTCCGATTAAAAAATAAAACCAGCTGGGTCACTGGATCCATTCAGAACAGGACTATGACACACAACGACTATCTTCCCAGTCCTAAACTACTACATGGGGCTCCTATGTTTTTCACTGAGGCAAATAGATTTTTTGCCTGATGAGGCAATCTGCAGCTCCACAAAGTGACTTGGAGTAGATGGCGTAGAGGGGACAGCTCTCCCCCACCCCTCACTGTGTTATAATGTATCTGAAATGGAGCCCTGCATGCCAGCTATTTCCAAAGGAAACCAACTGCGGAACTTGGTGGATTTGAGAGTTGGGGAAGGATAAGTTACTGGAGAGCTACAAAGAAATAAACCAGGGTGCCAAAGCAACCAGAAGAGGTGACGAGGGCAAGAAATGTAAATGGTGAAAGGGTCATGGTGGCAGCCAGAGGGAACAGAAGGGCATCCTGCCACTTTCAGAGACTAGCATATTCCCTTGGGATTGTGCATTTCCAAGCCAGCCTCCCCTTTGGGAAGTGCAAGGATAAGTGTTTTGCTTGCTGGACACAGGGGGAGATCACCACATGCAGGGAAGACTGAAATGTTGGTCCCTAGGATGATTCAGATGCTGGCTCTATGCGGAGGGTTTTAAAAGTTTTGCCCAAAGAGGATTTGGGATGCTTTTGCAAGGGCTTGCAAATTGCCTAGAAAGTTTTTCTCCATTTAAATATTTTTCGAATGAGAAAGGAGAGGGACATTTTAGAATAGGAAAGTACCCCTTCCCCTTCGTTTTATCCCTCCTTCCCTTTCACTCCCTGTTCTGTTATAGATAATTCACTTGCTAATAATGCAATAATGTGGGTGCATGCATGCACGACAGTACAGTAACTGTCTGGTTTTTACTGAAGGAGGTGACAAGAAACCCTCCATGTTGCATCAGCACCTCTGGCCCTCTTTCCAAGTAGAATGCAAGTCAGTAAACCTATTCTAGCATTTGTTTTTGTGATGTGATGCCACCTTCTGCCAGCAGATGGTGCATGCTTTCCATGTAGGGGCTCCTAAATCCACTTCAGAGTATTTAACCAAGATTGTCAAAGGACAATGTAAATGTTAAGAGGGCCAACCCAGGTGTGACTAAATATGCTACTGGACAGGGAGACTTAAATCAAATGGTGCATTTCTGCAGATGGAAGGATTTCCATTCACAGCATGACTGTCTTGTTTCCCCTTCCCACAGTAGCCCCAAAGGTTCCTCAAATGCTGTTCCCAAGGGACGAGGGGGCGGTATCAGCAGGTACAGCGTTTCAGGGTACAGTGGGAGTGCGGAAGTCAGAAAGTGATACTCCATGGGCGGAAATTCTTCTGTCTATGAAAATGCTCCTTCCCTAAAGGATGGGGATGCATAGAACTGATTTGCAAGCATGCAAGCACACACATATTTATAAGGCCTTTGTACTTTTGGAAAGCCACGACCTTCTACATGGCAACATCCCTCTTTCCATCTTTTCACACATGGCTACTAAGCACCCTCCAATGACTGGTCAGTGACCACTCAGCTGCTTCAACAAGCCATGAGTGACTGCAGGGGTAGACGGGCTTGAGCCATGGAGGGACGCAAGACAAGCCACCACAGTGCATTATCCATCCCATGCAGGAGGATCTGTGAATGGTAACAAATCAAGGATCCTGCACAAGTAACAGCTGAAACACCTTGGGCTGGGCACAGAAGAGGGAGAATGAATTTTCAGAGAGGTCGGTTCACATCTCACATCATAATGAGACCGCCACCGTAGACTGCTCCACCCAAGAGACCTCTCAGCTTCTCATCGAGAGATCCTTTAGGACTCTAAGCCAGCTTGCTGCTGCTGCAGAGGGCCCTCTCTTCATGCACTGAGAACTGGCAAGCAAGCAAGTGCAGGAGGGAAATGGGCAGTGGCATAATTTACAAACTGGGCCTGAGCTGCCAAGGGGATAGAGGGCCCCACTGAGACCTCCGTTGTTATTCATTGAAGTCCAGAGCTAAAAATGGCTCCATGGGAATTTACTGGCAGGGCCAGTGGGAGTAGAAAGAAACAAACACAGGACAAAGTGAAGTGAGGGGGGAGAGAGAGGCAGAACTGGCCGACATCCGGAATGAACAGGGAACAAGTGTTCCACCCAGACGTTTGGTCGCAGCCAGCTGAGAAGCCCCAGAAAGGGCGGCTGAATGGTGGCGACTGTGTGGCTACTACGGGGTGACGCAGCTGGCCAGGCTGCCAACAGGTGAGGACTCTCTTCCGATGGCTGAGCACCAAATGCTTGGGGAAAGGAGAACGGTCAGGAGCGGTGGACTTTCCACAGATCCTCTTCCACTCCTGAAAGCACAAAGGCTGGCATCGTACTCCGCCAAAAGCCGGAAGGCTCCTTCAGAGAGACCACAGTCTCTGACTCTATTGGCCTTCATCCCACATCACACTCCTTGCTGAGTCTCTAATGGGTTTGTTGCCACACTGAATTCTAGGCCTGTGCTTCCACCCTGAGCACTACCTATTGGCTCCTCTCTTCCTCTCCTCCCCATGCCCATCGGTATAAATGTTGAAGATGCTTCCAGGTCTGGTGGTTGCCCTTCCCAGGAATACATGAAGTGCCCCTTCCCTGCCCCATGTCAGAGAACTCCCACCCCACCCCACCCCTGGCTTCCTCCCAATCTGCAAATTATTTGATCCTGTTCAGAAGGCAAAGGCTGTCCCCACACATCATCCGCTCCCCCCTCACGCCACTGGCTTAGTCTGTGAGGACCACCAGCTCGCCATCACTCTTGTCCTCGCCCTCGGAATCTTCTTCACTGTAGTGGTACATCTCCCCATCAGGCACCGAATGGCTGTCTTCCGTCCCATCCCCTTCTTCTGGCTTCAGGCTGCGCGTGTTGACGATGACAGGCATGTTTGGCTCCATGCTGCGGGGCAAATAGTGATCCATCAAGGGTGAGGCCAGCTGCATCCCGACTGAACGCTGGTACAGGAGATCGGAGGACGAAGGCGGCCCTTGGTTGCCGTGGGGCCTAGAAAACACATCAGCAGGTAAGAAGTGCTGCCTCCTCCCTTTTGCTCCTTCTAATCCACCTTCCCCATCCTTCACACCCCTCCGAAATAAGCACCATCCTGCATCCCATGAAAAGAGACACGCCAAAGAGTGGGTCAAAGAATTTGTGCAATGCTGTCCTCTAGTGGAGTGGAGAGGAATGGATCAGCCATCTGCCATGATAAATCCTGTCCTGATCAGCCAAGCATTACTGGAAATCCTGTTCACCTCCAGGAAGGCTTTCAGGGCTGCCTGTCCCCTATAAAGTGCCAATTACTCCAAAGTGAGCCAGCAATGCTATGTGTGTTCCCTTCAAAGCCAGTGAGAATATGGAGACACTTGAATTAATGCCCCTGGTTTACATCAAGATGAAATTGTCTGAGAACGCAAATCTCAGTCTGAACTCCTGGACCCCAGAAATGCTGTGCCATGGCATGCCTTCCTCCCACCCACAACCACATTTCAGCAACATGGAGCTCCTGGCTCTACTGCCCTGCTTGGGGGCAAATGGGACAAAGCTACAGGGAGCCTCACGCAATCAGGTAGCCCTGCCTGGCGTCCTGGCGCCGGTTCCTCATGAGTGCCTTGTACTCGCCAACACGAAGCCGCTTCCCTTCCACAATGCAGGTGCGCTTGGGGCGGGGCTTGTATTTGTAATTGGGATACTTTTCCAGGTGCTGCCGGCTGAGTCGCGCCTGCTCCTCATAGTAGGGCTGCTTCTCCTGGTTTGACATCGATTTCCACCGGGAGCCTGCAAAGAGATTAAAGGGGTGGGATGGGGAATGTGAATACATATAGCTTCCTTCCACCTGGCATCTCTTCTTCAGGGGTCTCCAGCAACACAGTCTTCATCCATCTTGCACCAGTTAGGTGTAACCCACCAAGCCAAGCTTGGCTACCAGCCACATACCAAGGGCTCCAGGAAACCTCTTTTGCTGTCTATGTGGGACTTCCAAAAGCCAGAGATCACGAGGGATCTGGTGATGCCAGCTCAAGAGTCGAGAGAGCTGCATTCAGCTTGGTGGATCCAAAGGCAAACAGCAAACTGCATGGAATCCAAGTATCAGAACATCTAGTTGTTATTTCCTTCCTCTCTTCAAAAGTGGCACTAAAGAACCACTATTGACAGGAACATCTTGTCTAACCACTTTAGCTGGGAACAAGGTCTGCAGGATTTCCCACATGCACATTTATATTTGCACCTATTTAAAGAACCCCAAAGTGATGGCAAATGCATGAGTGCATCCCTTGTCCGATACCTCAGAAAAGTTTCACTGGAGATGAACAGCAAGTTAAGACTAAAAAGGTCTCTGGCAGGCATGGTTCTATTACAAAGGCATGAACTGCGCAGCTCAAACCCTGAATCTGCTTTAACTGACAAGTAAGGAGGTATCTACATGACTGAAGCACCAGTATGTGTGTGTTGGTGGTGGTGGTGGTGGTGTGTGTGTGTGTGTGGGGGGGGGGGTTGTATTACAGGGTGCAGGAGTTTTTCCTTCATCTTTCCACATCAAGAGGGGGATCCAAGGCCATGGTCAGTTGGCCACCCACCTCATGCTGATTAGGATCCCTCCCTCTCGTTGACCTTTTCTGTCCCCTGCCTACACAGCTCTTTGAATTCTTCCAAGCACAAGGTAGAGAGAGCAGGTGCAATGGCTAAAATAGGCTGCCCTGCTGTGCAACTTGCATTCCCTGGGCTGGGTGACCTTTGCCGTCATTCTTACCCAGTAGAGTGCGAAGAATGCAGACTGGAGTGATATGGACAGTTTCACCCCAGCAGCAGATGAAGGAGGAAGCAGGGGAGCTGGCAGGGAGAGAGGAGGACTCTAAGATTCACGTGGCCAGACTCAGAAACAAAACAACCGGGGTGCCTAGTCAAGGCACTGGCTCTGCAACATCCAGCTGAACCAGCTGGTAGAGTCCTGAAGTCATAGCACTTCTGATTTTAATAGCATCATGGAAGTTTCCTTCCCTGAAAGTGGAAAAGTAGCACATCAACAGGGAGAAGGGGTTTTAGCCTAGTCTATTCCCTGCTGTGCTAATTTCACGTTGCAGAGAAGTTACTGGAAAACAAAGGTGCATTTAAAAATGGGGGGTGGGGGGGAGAAACCCTTGCAGTAAAAAATGAGGCTGCTCGTTCTACCACCTCTGTACTCACTTGGGTAGAACACTTTCCATTCGTGCCAGTGGGGTACTATTGGGACAAAAACACCATCTAGTCTTTTGGATTATTTTAGATACACTCTCTTGACCACCTCCCCAAACAAAAAACAGACATAAATCAAGCTCATGGGTTTGTGTAGGTTACCAAATTGTGCAATGTTGCACAGGTAGACCAGATGGAAAAGGGGCATGGTATAGCTTTGTCTTCTCAGATCTCAGAAGCTAAGTGGGGTCACTACGTGGAAGAAAGGAAGACCACGAAGGCAGACTCTGCAGATGAAGGCAATGGCCAGCCATCTCTGCTTCTAACTTGCCTTGAAAGCCCCCTTGCTGGGGTCATCATGAATCGATTCAACTTGACAGCACTTTCTCTCTCTCTCTCTCTCTCTCTCACACACACACACACACACACACACACACACACACAGAGACACACACACACCCTCTCCCACACCAGCCAGATCCAGACTCTTGGTCAACACCACCACAGTCTTTGAAAGGGGGAGTCCAGGCTTATTTTAGCAATGGACTTCAGCATGCAGAGTAACCCACAAACCCTTGACATGAATGCATTGTGTGTTCACTCCCAGCAAAATGGACAAGCTCTTCAAAAACCACACCAGCCTCTTTAAATAACTAGCCAGAGGCAACACTAGCTAAGATGAAGGAACGACTCAGCTTGAGGCCACATTGTAAGAAATGTGCGTGTGAGCAAGCGAGCGTCTTTGAGAAAACAAGAAACACATTCTGGGAAGGGCTATTTCTTATTAGCATTAGCAGAACAAGAAAGCAATATTAGAACCGCAAACATTTGTCATCATCTACCTGGGGCATACCAAGAAACAAGACAAAAGCCACCTACGCTGGAGATCTACCTAAGTTAGTTTTTGCACTTTCCACTGGGTTAAAATAGAGGCGTTCCTTGTTTAACCAGACTTCACGATCTTCTGCTCACCCTCTGGATTATACTTCAGGTGATGGAAGATAATATGACCTCCTAAAATAAACTCACTGGAACAATCTTCAAAGCACCCCTTACCCAGGGGACCCATGGCTCTGTTTTGGTCTGCAAATGCACGCTTACTACAATTGGGCTCTTTGTCCCCTGTATCGCTGATTCAAGGATAGATTACAAGGCATTCAGTCTGGTCTAGCTGCACAGCACATGCCATTTTTGCTCCCCGGTTTGGGTTTGAGAAACGGTTTCCCTGCTGGGAAGGTTATTTTAACAGCACCCACTTCCTATGGGCAGGATGAGGACATGCCTCCTTTCATTATCCCTCCTTTGTCGAGTCCTGCACTGTCAAAATTTAGATAGCCATCTCCCGTTCAGTTATTTTTATTGCAACAACTCTCAGTGCCAGCCTAAGAACACTTTCCTGGGAGTAAGCCCTGGTGAAATAATCAAAGGACGGTTTCTCTCAAAAAGCCGGATTCAGGGATTTTTGTTTATGTAATGAGCACCATGTAAAGTGATATCAGCTAGGCCCTTTTCGTTCAGGCCACGAAAGGAATAGCTACTGCCAGGTGGTATGCCATGGCTGCTTCGCAATTGACAGTCTACGGGGCAAACGAAAGAGGCCCTCCAACATTTTCCTCCTTGCTTTGGCCCTGTTTGCCCCTGGGGCTAATAGACTTGCTAACAGGAATGATGATCTTACACTGGATACTCATTGACTGGTAAATACAAGGCAATAACTCATAAAGCAGTTCAGGTTGCTGCAGCCGTTGCAAAAATTCAATGCTGTGATGCTAATGCAAATGTTGCATGTTGTCATGGCGATGCTTTTATATGAAGCCACAATTTGGACTGGGCCTTTTGGTTCATTGTTCGTAGGTTAGATACCCCGTTTTATTATATATATACACACACACACATACAATCATAGAATCATAGAGTTGGAAGGGGCCATACAGGCCATCTAGTCCAACCCCCTGCTCAACGCAGGATCAGCCCAAAGCATCCTAAAGCATCCAAGAAAAGTCTGTATCCAACCTTTGCTTGAAGACTGCCAGTGAGGGGGAGCTCACCACCTCCTTAGGCAACCTATTCCACTGCTGAACTACTCTGACTGTGAAAATTTTTTTCCTGATATCTAGCCTATATTGTTGTACTTGAAGTTTAAACCCATTACTACGTGTCCTCTCCTCTGCAGCCAACAGAAACAGCATCCTGCCCTCCTCCAAGTGACAACCTTTCAAATACTTAAAGACGTTGTGAAACTAGTAGGTATCCCTCCGGTGCTGAGGCATCTGATGCAGTCGTTTTCAGATGACATTTGTAGAGGAGGCCTCAGCAATGATAACTAATCATCTCTAGGTATGTTGGCCCATCCCTCTAGTCACGCACAACTGCTGGACAAGGAGCCTGCAGTCTGTGTGCATATAACATGTATATGCACAGACTCCATTCCCAATGGTCAGGAACGCTGGGTTTCAAACATTCACAATCACGGGACAATCACCACACTGCGCACTTTGTACACCCATGGATCCCATGCTCACATTCCAGCAGTTGCACACAGAGGGAGGATAGGGCCCACATATTCATTTCTACTTTCCATCTGATTGTATTCCATCTGATTGTACTGAAATCTATGTGCACATGCCATTTGAACAGAACCAGCAAGAAATGTGTAGATGGCTTATGGCTTGCCACTGAGATTCAAATATCGAGTCTAGAGAAATAAAAGCAAGTTGCCTATCACCATTCCCCATAAGTTCATGTCAAAGCAGTTCTCTTTTAGACATAAGCAATACTCCCGTTCTGTTTCAATAAATTCCTCCTTCCTTTATCTGCCCTTGATGTTTTTGCTGCCTTATCACTGTGGCTCTTTTGATAATGAACAAAACCCTTTTTGCCACGTCACCAAAGGTTCTGTAGATAACTGTGCAGTTTGATAAAAATGGGTGTCGGCAGCTCTACCTTCAACAGATTGACACCTGATTAGCACCCAGTAAACTTCTTGATTGGCACCTCCGTGGATCTAGGCTATTGCCAAACTGGCCTCTGGAGCTCATGTGCTAGGCATATTTAGACCTGGGTGCTACTTGAAGTAGAAAGCGTCCCCTACTAGAGTTCCCAGTTTAGCCACTGGCTCCTTGGATGGTCCTTCTCCCAATTTTCCAGCAGTCCTCAGCATAAATACTCCTGGGCACAAGTCTTTCCTTCCCTCTTCCTCCAGAGGCAGGCAGGCTCTCTGAGCAGTAAGAGGCTAGATGACCCTGGTGCTCTTGACTAGCCTGAATGAAAAGCCTTGCCAGTGACTTGTGCTGAGACCACCAGGGTCTAGCTTCTCAGCAGTTCTTCTCTAGCTGGGGCCAAGCCTGAGATTCATGTTGCTATCTTAAGAACAGGGCCACAACCGCAGCTGTATCTACAGCTCCTGCAAAAAACGCTTGCCTTGGCTTCCTCCGTTCATGAGGATTTATCTGTATCTTCGTTCTTTTTTGTCTTCGTTTTTAAGACGTCTGCTTGCACATCTGTTTATGCTTTCAAGTGTCAGCTCCAAAGTATTAGTTAGTTGTGATGGACAGCCACTGGACAGAAGTGAGGATTTGCTTTTGTGTTTTTAGCCCCCGCTCATGGCCTGTAGTAATCTGCACAGGATTAACAGTAATTGCCTGCCTGAAGATGCTCGGGCCTGACAACATGCCCCCTCCCCAAATACCAAAAGCCACTGGGGAACAGCACTAAGGGTCTTGGCACACTGGCTTACCTAGAATCTTGCTGATGCTTGAGTTGTGCATATCTGGGAAGGCCTGCAAAATCTTGCGTCTCTCGTCCTTGGCCCACACCATGAAAGCATTCATGGGACGCTTGATGTGGTTGTTGTTTCTGGATTCAGGAAAATGTCGTGAGCCTGTCAGGAGATGGCCACCAGTGAAGAGAAATTGCTTATCAGACACAACCAACAGTAGGACGACAACTCTCATATTCCAGCAGACCCATGTTATGCTCCAAGTTGTCTCCTCTGTGCATTCATGTGTTTTTCATGACTGCGTTCCCACCCCCGTTTCTTTGCTACAAGCATCCTCCCTTCTTCTTTTCCTGTAGCACCTGGAGTTGTGGCATTCAGTGCAGGTGAAACTTCTCACCACACTGCAGAGTTACTATGTGACAAAATGCACATGATAAAATTCATTCTTCTGCACAACTATTAAAACCATGTTACCCACACTCCCATAGGGGGATCTACAAATGCCCTAACCGTACTGTGGAGAAATGTTCAGCCAGTCACAATAGTTATATTTATCTGAAGGATAAACACTCAGGTTTAAAGGCAGGCTGAAATACTGGGGATTCTGTCAATATTCTGCACACACTCACACCACCCTTTTCCCAATGCTTGATAACTTAAGAACCAGGTGATGAAAAAGGCCAGAGCTTTCAGCAAAACGGTAAGAACTTCTTGGGTTTAAAAAAAAAAGAACATTTAACAAAGAACTCCAGAAAACACAATGTAGATTTCACCCATCAGCTGAGAGGCTGAGGATTCATAGTGCTGCTAATCATGGGCTCTTGGCACCTCCACATAGAAGCATCTATTTATCCAAACTGACAACACATTTGCAAAATAGGGTTTTACCCTATTTTCTGTTACTATGGAGTTAAGAAAAAACTGTCATTACCATCCCCATCACAGGTTAACATGGATTCATCTAGCCTCTGCAAAGAAGTTTCTTCCATTTGTTCTTTTGCTGGAGAAGAATCCAAGTTGACATGGTCCTGAAACCATATGGCAAGGTGGGCAATAAGTTACTAGGGTAATGATCACTAAAGAAAAAGAGCAGCCATGAAACCATCTATAAAAGCAAACAGCAGGACTTAAGTCCAGAAGCAAATAGCCCCATCTAACCTTCCAGTTAGATGGAAGGCCAAGCATCAAAGAATTGAGGCTTTTGAACTCTGGTGCTGGAGGAGACTCTTGCGAGTCCCTTGGACTGCAAGGCGAACAAACCGGTCAGTCCTAGAGGAGATCAGCCCTGCCTGCTCCTTAGAAGGCCAGATCCTGAAGATGAAACTCAAATACTTTGGCCACCTCATGAGAAGGAAGGACTCCCTGGAGAAGAGCCTAATGCTGGGAGCGATCGAGGGCAAAAGAAGAAGGGGACGACAGAGAATGAGGTGGCTGGATGGAGTCCCTGAAGCAGTAGGTGCAAACTTAAATGGACTCCGGGGAATGGTAGAGGACAGGAAGGCCTGGAGGATCATTGTCCATGGGGTTGCGATGGGTCAGTCATGACTTCGCACCTAACAACAACAAATAAATTAATGTTCAGTTTACAACTATTTAATACTCTTTTCTTTATTGACAAGGGCTGCTTCAGTTGAGTAAAATATTCTATCCCTTATAGATCATTGTCCATGGGGTCGCGATGGGTCGGACACGACTTCACACCTAACAACAACAAACCTTCCAGTAATGAGCATTAATTGCTGTTCAGGAGATGATCCTTAATTAGACAACTAAGGACCAAACAGGAGGCAGCATGAATCACAATGTGCAAGGCAAGAGGGCTTTGGAGAGGTTATTTGGGATGTACCACATTCCATGAGTTCAGGGGAATATGAGAATTTTCTAAGAAAAGCCCCACTAAAAGTACAAGGCAGACACCAACAAGCAAACTGGGTGACTTCTGTAGAAATTCTCTGATGACCCCCTAGGAAATGAGATCTTCCTTTAAGAACTTTTTGAACCACTTTATTGAACTTCTGGACAAGAATATGCTTACTTACAAGATGTTTTAGAGCAGGGGTCCCCAATATGGCTGTCTACACCTTTCCTGGAGCCCGCCAAGCATTTTTAGAAAGTGGCTGGGGCCAGATGGGGCTTATGGTCAGCAGGGCTTCTGGCTGGCCAATGCAGATCTGATTGGCAGTGTAAATTAAAAAAAACAAAACATTGCTTTGGCAGCAGCTGGCACCACAGTTCAAAAGTCTTCACGGTGAGACTGAAAATATAGTATGTGGTTGCAAAAAACAAAAAAAGTTTAACATAGTATGCTCATTTTAAAATGCATGCTGTTATAGAGCTTCTGTGTGAACAGTTGGGAGATTTTCTGTTAGAATTAAGGATAACCCCATGCCCAAATATTTTGTGTTTGGCAGCCATTTTGCAGCAGCCATTTTGTGATTGCACCCATCACATTGTATCATAATTCTCAAGGGGCTTGGAGACAAAAAAAAAAAACTGGGGACCTCTGATTTAGAAAACACTACTTCCAAGTAACTTACTCTCCAGCTAACTGAAATATTTCAACAGATTCCTCTTTAAAGTTGCTCTGACATTCCTAATTTTGGTATATTACGTGGAAGTATTTCCTCTGTGTCCAAATGTGCCCAAGAGTGGCACTCACCTTCCGAAAAGGGTGGTTTGGAGAACCATCTGTTGCTCTGCTTTGGTTGTGCAGAAGCTGCCGAGCATCTTGGATTGCTTTGGTTATAGCATCTCCTTCTCCGAGAAACCCTGAATATTTTTTTTAAAAAATCACATGGTCAACAGCAACATCCCTGCAAAGATCCCTATGCTCTCAGGAATTTACTTCTCCATACAAGGACTCCCTGGCTTCAGTAGCCTGGTGTCTGGTTTTCAGAAAGTACCAGTTAATCCTTCCTGGGAGTCATCGGAAAAATGTCTTTTACTTATTAAAAGTAGTCCATGATCATGAAGCTAGAAAGCAAGTTTCCTTTGGATGGAAAATGAATTGGATCACAGACTCTCAATCAATTTATTGGGACATATTAACACCTTATGTTTCTGCACTGACAATTCGAATGCAGATTAAAATCCCAATTGAGAACCTTTTGAAAGAAAAATCTATACGTGATTTTTACTTAAACAGGCAAGTAATTAACATGTAATGAATGTGCCTATAAAACAACAATAAATATAGCTTTCCCGTAGCATCTTTCAATCCAGAACCAAAATTTTCCTATGCAGGTTAAGACTGGCTCTTCAGTACAACCATACATAGAATTACATAGTTGGAAGGGACCTCCAGGGTCATCTAGTCCAACCCCCTGCAGAATGTAGGAAATTCACAACTACCTGCCTACCCACAGTGACTAGATGATGCCCCCCCTCACAGAAAAATGAGAATCGAGGAAAATAATCCCAGCCAGAATCTTTAAGGATGTCTTATTGTGACCATTCCTAGACACTGAAATTATTTTTACACACATACAAAAAGAATCATCTATTATATCTGCAATGAACTTGCAGCTCTAAATTATCTACAAGAATAATTGTCTCTGCGCTGGCTGAGAACACAGAACATGGGAAATCTCCATGTGCTTACCCAATGGCAGGTTGGGAGGGCTGGTCTGCAACTCCCGAGAAACTCTATGGCTGGGAGTGAGGGACTGACAGGTACTGATCTTTAAACTAGGTGAACAGGAGGCATTGGGGAGCTCAGAGCCTTTGGGTTTAGCTGTTAAGTTCAACGGCTGTGAAGATTCCTAAAAAAGGAAGGGGAGAAGAGGAAGAGTAGTGATGTAATGTCAATAGGGGGTTGGGAGCCAACAAAGAAGACAGTTGAGGGATTATACCTGGATCTGCAGGTGGCCAGAACTGGCAGGTCTCTTCAGTGTTGAAGGAGGAGGGCTGTGTAGAAGCTGCATGGGGTATTCTACTGCAGATGACACACAAACAGAAGGGCTGGCGATTACGGACAAGGCCAAGCATGGACCCAAATCTGTGGGACATTCCGCATTCGTCCAAAATAGCACAATGGTTACAAATTGAATTCGCTACAGTTTTGCCATTATGCACAACGTCGTTGACAATCTGCGACACTCCTGAAACCGATCCGCAAAAAGCGCTTCGTTGTAGCACTTTCAGGGAAATCCCAAAAAGTGGATTCACCCTCCGGAAAGCGCTACACTCTTGCAATCAATCAGCAACACTAGCGAAAAAGTTCTGTGCGTTACCATTGTTGCGGTTTCTGCAAAGTCCCTCCCCCTAGCTCTCTCCTCTGATCTTCTGGCGAAGCGATCGCCATTTTTTTTTCTCCGATCGAGCGGAGATCAACGCACCGGCAAGCCTTCGTTTACCCAGCGAGGCTTCCCTGGCTGCAGAGCTGTTTTAAGTCACCAAGCACGAAACAACACACAGCCCCGTTTGCTGGTTTATTTTCCCTTTATTTTTTACTGTATTTTCGGCCAAAAATTGTGCACGTGCCAGAGGGGGGGGGGGGCTTTTTTTTTTTTTTCACTTGGGGGGAGCGTGGCAATGATGAAACGACAGCTCAAACACCACCTGCTACCTAGATGGGTCTCTCCATTGCAACGAATCAACGCAGATTCGTTGCAACGTGTTTTTTTTTAACTTCCTTAAAGGGAAAGGGACTTTTTGGCCGCCCATTGGCTGCTTGACCGCCAGGGGCAGGACGAGCTCGGCAATATCGCTTCCTGGCTAGTGATTTTTGCAGAGACTGGAAACCTGTGGGAAACAATAGAAACACAACTGGATTCCACTACAAAGCATAACGATGAATTCCACTATTTAAAATGGCGTTTTTTCGTCCCGCAACCAATTTGCCACATAGATCCTGGTGCGGAATGGCCCTGTCTCTCAGAAACAACTTTCAAGGAACCATAATGTTTACATTAAAAACTAGGAAACCCATATTAGGCTCTGAGAAATATACAAATCAAACAGATCCACACAAAATTAATTTGGTATGCACCATTCACATTCCCCCAATTTGTGTCCCTGACTGCCTGGGAACTATCATTCCCTCTTTGCACTCCACATGTTTACCAGAGCAAATGCCTGTGGAAACCCAGGGCGCCTTTGAACAAACACATAGGAGTTCATAGTTCCTAGAGAACAATTTCTCTGACTGCATGGACTGGCATAACCCCACAGACAATTGCAGAAAACCGTCTCAGAGAACTACACAAATGCACTGAGGCAGACTGTGCTCCATCACCCATTATTCCTTGGCCTCTTCATACCTGGTTTGCAAGGGATTGGCTGTATAGGAAGTGCCATTTGAGTGTCAGGGGTGACAGGAATCGGCTGGTGGCTGGGAGGAAAGGCTGGAATCATGACATAGGGCATGTTGACCTGCTGAAGAAGAAAAGAAGGAAGTGCGGGGATAGAGACACAGCCAAATACAACTTCAAGGGAAAAGTACAAGTTACGCAGATTTGTCTATCACCAATCTGCTGGAGAGTGTGGCAGAAGGATCTAGTGACCATACTATTTTTCACACTAGTAGTATCAAAGCATTACATTTGTTCATGTGCCCTTCCAACGTTTTTAACATGGAAGGTCAAAAGCATCACTGTCCAAACTGCAATGGGAGGGAAAGGGGACATTCAAGATCAGAAAATGTGTGTACATTTAACTTTACCTAGGCATATGGAACTGAACACCAATACAGATCTTCATATATGCAAATTAAGGCCATCTCTACACAACTGGTTGAATCCAGAGCATTGCTCATGAACGTATCTTCCCCTCCTTCCCCACACCTCCCTTCTGATATTGAGTTATGTGGATTCCTGGAGTTATGGGGCCTACCTGGAGAAATAGCTACGTAAATCACTGAGCTACAGTGAAGAAGGGGAAGGGAGCAAAATCATCCAACCAACAACTTTATCCCAGCTTAACCATCAGGGCTGCTAACCAAGGAAATCCAGACAATGTGGTTCTCCAAAGGGACTAAAATCTCTCAAAGAATTCTGAGCATCCTTAAAGCACAACTCTGAACACTTTTTAAGAAAAAGCACTACAGTTAAACTGATGTAAATTTGCCACTTTAAAATACATAGATTCATAGATGCTAACTAGGTGCTGTCCCCAGCAACATATGTTCAAAGGGGTACATTTTCTGAACACAGAGGTTTTATTCAGCCACTGTGCTGTTAGACGTGTACTCCATAAATCTGTCTAGTATCCTTTAAAAAGAATCACCAACCAGTTCTTCTTCGACCGTGCCTTCTGTCCCTCTAAGAAGGAGGACGCCAGACTCTTGGAGGTCGCATAACTCTTTACCATGTCCAAGTCTGGTTCATTATTCAAGTTAAACTGGTAAATTGCTCTGCTAAGAACTAATCTGCACCTGTCCACACATACAGACTCAAAGACCGATTTGTCAATCTGCATTCATGTTAATTTTTTCCTTGTCTTCCTGGGACACAACCACTCTAATCATCCAGGGAGCCAGTGACAGAACACCCCATCAAACTCCTGTCTCCTGATTTTCAGGCTAACTCTTCTATTTGAACCAATCTTCCTTGATATGCTTTAAGATAAACTCAGAGGGGAAAGAACTCCCTTTTACCTGGATCTGCTGCTGCAGTAGGTTGATTTTGTGCTGTTGTTGGATAAGTTGTTGCTGCTGCTTGGCAATCTGCAAGAAGGAAAGGTGATGAAAAAGAGAGACCCGTAGTACTGAGCGGCCTCTTCAACTGAGGTTCCTCCTCCAGGCAAAATGGCTCATTGCTAAGAGGAGGCCTCAAGTTCTCTGGCTGGCAGCAAAGCAAAACATGTCTTCCATGCAGGAGCCAAATTTATTTAATTAGGACACAAGGCCCTCTCATCACATGTAAACTGTCCCAGATAGATGTGCTGAATGGCCACTGAGCACATACTCAAATTAATTCGGTATGTAAAACAGAATTGTTTAGGGCACCATTTTTTATAAAAGTTGGAGAGCTATATCATTATAGAATGGTTCAAGAAAGTACTTCCGTGAAGAGAACGGGACTGCAGGCTAGCCCCCTGTTTGTAGGATGTGTTATACTGCTCTTATTGCATTGTTTTCTACTTATTTGGGGCACTGTTTAACACAGAACATTTACATATTTTATGCTTGTTTCAGATTGCTATAATCCCAGTCCTATTGTATTGCTTATTAAATCTCTCAACCTATTGTCCATTAATTTACACTATGTAATTATCTTAGGACTAAATAGAAAAAGTGGACTGTAAATACAGTAAATAAATTAAAAATTTTATATGAAAAAAAATATGGTACAATGTTACATCTTCCTTTTCTCAACTTTCTTAGTGCTTTCTGCATAATCACATTTGATGAAGTTAGCTCTTGCTCTTGCTTTAAAAGGCTCGTGCTCTAAGATGCTCTAGACTTCTTTGACTCCTCCGGAATCTTGCCATTAAGGTTTTTTTTAAGTTGTCAATTTCTTGTTCTTCTTGAAACATTAAATTCTAAAGTACAATTCAGGAGCAGACAGCTTGTGCATACAATAAATAGGAGACAGCAGTTAATCTGCAAACCAAGTTTACCATTAGCAATATTTTGCTTAATGTTTTCCGAGATCTGGCAGCTGTCACAATACGTTCTCCCTTACTCTTCCATACAGCGATGCATGGGGAAGAGGGAAGTATTTGCATTGAGAGCTGGAAAACAGATGCTTTTTCTTGGTGATGTTGAGGAAAGGATCAAAACCTAAAGGCTTGAAAATCTCAATGTGTCTACGCATAGCGACCAATGAATCTTAATTTTAAGGCCTTGGTTTAGACATGAGAGATTTAGGGCACCATAAGAACCCTGCAGTTGAAGCCCCGGTCCTACATATTCCTGCAATTCCATAACACAGCAGCATCTGTCATCTTATCTATTTTGTGTTGATGCACGAGTTCTCCCTCTTCTCATAGTGTTTTGGCTTCTGCAGTGATACATTCAATGCTTAAAGTCATTAGGATAGCCATTCTCTCAAACTTGTTTACCCCAGAATGAACAGGCATTCTGCGGGCTGGGGGAAGTAGGAGGGACTTTGCCATCTTGGTACCTTGAGAGTTAATGTTGGTTTAGGGGATGTTATGGAATTTTATAGGACTATATATTTTTATGTAACCCACCTTGAGTCTTAGGAGGAAGGTGGGCTATAAATATTATTATTGGTTTAGGGGATTTTATGGGACTATATATTTTTATGTAACCTGCCTTGAGTCTAGGAGGAAGGTGGGCTATAAATATTATTATTACTACTAATAATAATAATACCACCTTTAAATTGTTTATCCTTATTCTGTTTTGTTTGCTAAGAAGCATGCTATTCACCCCTTTTGCCCTGAATTGACACTTAAGACCTTTTTCAAGGCCACCTAACATCTCTGAAGTTCCAGCCTACTTTCCCTGCCTCCTTCCAAAGAAATATTCCAAGGAGTGGGGAAAGAAAAGACAATCCCAAATGGGGACTGTTGCCTGCCTACCTGTTCCTGCTGCTGTCTGGCCAACTCCATCTGTTGCTGCTGCTTCTCAAACAGCATAGCAGCCATGTTCTTCTGTTCCGAATGGGCTGTCAACAGCTGGTCCCGCAGGGTGGACAGCTGGTTAATCATGACCAACAGCTGCAGCTCCTTCTCCGCCAGGCTTTCTTGGGTTCCTGAGACAAGCAAGACAACAAGCAGCAAACAGCGACTGCAATAGTTAACTAATTATTTGTTTAGATAAGTTGATTTTAAACATCTTTTGATTGATTAATCAGGCAGCAGATTTAAAAAAATCTTCCAATGCGCTTGCATACAAAAGTTAATGGTGGAAAGCACCAACTTAGGAGAGCCAATATGGTGTACAACTAGGAATGGGAAGCCCCAAGTTCCAATCCCCACTCTGTCATGAAGCCCGTTAGCTGGATTTGGGTCAAGCACTCTCAGAATGGTGGAGGGAAGAATTGGACACGTGGGCATAACATCGTGGGAGGATGGGTAGAACAAAATGTGAAAGACAGACGAGGCATTCCTCCTTCTCTCTCATGAAAGAGTTATGTGCTCAACATGAGAACACTCCAAGATAATTATGTGCTCAATATGAGCACCCTCTTTTTCTTCAAAACTACTCTTCTCATTTCATTAAATTTCATTAATCAATGGAAATTAATCAATCAATTAAAATTAAGTACTTAATCAATCTCTTAAAAACCCCATTAACTAAGATTTCTTTCATTTAGTGACAGTCCTAATGGAATCTCATGTGACCTAGCATATGATTTATAATTAGCTGAGGCTAGAGAGGTTAACCTCCATTAAATACCAAACCACAAAACTCACAAGATACAGCGGCTAATAATAAAGTGCCATGTTTTATATTTTATTGCTTTTGCATCTTCTATAAGCTCTTTGTGCTCTAAAAACATTTAACTAGTGAATGGAAGACAGAAGCTGTCTGTTGTACCTAGGGCTGCCAATGTTTCTTTGGGAAATTCCTGGAGACCAGGTGGGCAGGGTTTGGGGAGGGGAGGGAACTCGGCAAGGATGGGATGCCACAGAATCCCCCCTCCAAGGTGCCATTTTCTCCAGGGAAACTGATCTCTGCAGAGAGGAGATTAGTAATTCCTGGAGAACTCCAGGCCCCACCTGAAGGCTACCATCCCTAGCTGGACTAGATCAGATCCACTCTTTATGCATGGCATGTGCTAGACCACTGAGCTCTCTCACCCAAACAATTATACAAAAAGCTTACCTTTCACCTCTTTGGATTCTGTTGGACTTTTCCCCAGAAGCCTTTCTTTCCAATCACTGGACAGTAACTTCTCAATGGTCGGCATTACTGTTGCAATGTTATGGTGCAACATGCAAAAAAGGTCAGAAGTTTGGTAAGAGAAAGTGTAAATAATATTAAACACTGCATCAGTAAAACGTATAGCATAACTATTAGAAGAGGGCAGAAATTTCACAGGGAACAAAAGGGTCAAAAGAATTAATAACAGTTTGTTTTTAAATTGGCATCTGAAATATTATTGTATCATTTTAACAGTGTCAGATGCTCTGAATTCCCAGCTTGCATTTTTCCCCAGCTTTCATTTCTAACCCTACAGCCTTTGTGAAAATAAAGGGAAATGCAACAAAACAAACTACCTTTGAAATGAAAGCTGGAGACACTGTGATACACAGATTGTTATATCACTGCAACAATATAATGGCGCTCAAGATTCAATGGCCAGTTAAAAATTGAAAAAGTCCTGGTGGTGCGTAGGGATGGCAATCCTCAGGTGGGATCTGGGGATCCCCTACAATTATATCTCCTCTCCAGGTGACAGATATCAGTTCCCCTGGAAAAATGAGTGCTTTGGAGGTCCTTCACCGAGTATACTTCACCGAGGTCCTTCCCAGTCCCAAATTCTACCCACTCCCAGCTCCATCCCCAAGTCTCCAGATATTTCCCAAACCAGGGTTGGCAACCCTGTTAGGGAGGGGGCTCACTACTAAGAGCCTGGGAAGGGAAATGATGGGGAAATCTGTCTTGTGCCATCCCCATTTTTGTTCTGCTGCAGGATATCAGCAGCAATGGGAAAATCACTCAATACTATCCCAGTGTGGAAAACACCCCAGAAACACTTATCTCTGGTTCCAGCAGCATTCCAAGAAACCTCACAAAAGATCTTTTCCTGCCTTGCAGCTTGAGGGCCTTTAGCTAGAGACATCAGGCACTGAATCTTGGGAGCTAGAAATGCAAGGTATATCTTGTCCCACAGACAATGGCTTTCAGTCAGAAATAACTGAAAGGAGGAACGGTGGGGTGGGAGAGGATAAAATGATAACGGCTGTCAAGTGTCCTTCCTACCTTCTTTGAGGTTCTTATTAAAATCCAATTTTTCCTGATTGTTGACTACTGGTTCAAATCCAGGGTTTCTGGAATCTAATGCCCAGTCTGCTGGCAATCCAGATTCCTGAAAGGCAGAGGACTGTCATCAATCACCACAGGTTTTCAAGGGGAGGAAATTAAAAGAATGAAAATATACATATTGACCTCAAAGCCTTTCTACTGTGCAGAACCTGCCTCGTATCCTCTGGGGAATCAGCTGCTGATCTGTTCAGTGAATCATTTAAGATAATGAAAAAATTGCACTTTGCACTATAAAATGAATCTTCTCCCAAAGAGTCAATTGCTGCAATGGGATGTAGCTCAAGGCCAGGAGTTACAGTGTCTGCAGGACTGACCTGAAATGGCAACAATGGCATTTTAGAGAAGAATTTGGCCATTTAAAAATGCTCTGAGGGCCCAGTCCTGATCAAGCCCATGGCCTCATGAGGCCAAGAGATTATGCTTCTTCCTCATGCCTTTTTAAGTGCCCAAACACCTGTGAGTAGAGGAATTCTTGAACACTTGAAAAGGTAGTGGTGGGACAAGATCATCTGGTCCTGAAGTGCCATGGGCCCAACCAAGATTGAAACCCCAAAGCATTTTAAATTCTTCTCTAATATGGTTTTGGACTCTGCAGGTTGCCATAAATGTCTAGTTCGGCCCTTCAGTCATTATACTAGTGTGGGGGGGGATCCTATGACTCACTTATAAGAAAGTTACTTAGTTGTTGTTCTTTTTAACTTATGACAACATATGTAGGAAATACTACAGACCTTTCCCCATACTCTCTGATTAGCAGTGACCCTCCAACGTCTCAGACACAGAAATTTGCCAGGCCTTGCTATTTATGATCCTTAAAAGTTCCAGAAACTCAATCTCTGTCCTTCTTTATGCAGACCACTGTTCCATCCCCAAATCACTGTTTGTTTGTTTTTTCAGACCTTTTAACATTTCTTTCCACAGATTCAGCTGGGTAACCCAGTTGGTTTGAAGCAGCAGAACAAAGTTCAAGTCCAGTGGCATCTTTAAGACCATCACAGTTTTATTCAAGGTACACATGAACTTTGTTCTTGACATAGGTCTTAATATACCAAAACCAGAGTAGAACAGCTAGATTCGAGTTCAGTAGCACCTTAGAAACCATCAGATAGCTTTGACAGTTGAAAGATCATATCCTGAAATCTTGTTGCTTTCTAAGGTGCTCTGGAACCAAAAACATAGTAGCCAGGTTATTTTGTAACATAGGCCTGAGACACATTTAAGACCTATATTTTGATGCATTCACATGGAACACTGAAGCGTCAGTGGAGCTATAAGAGGGGTTTTTTTGGAGGTGGGGGGGCAGCTTAGTCCTGATCCTTTAAAGACAGAAAGGTGAAAAGCCCCGTTTCAAGGCCAGGAAGCAGGACAGGATCCAGGAGACTTTGCCACACCTGTGGGAGGGTCTGAGAATTGGTGCCTTCACTCAGTGGCAGTGGTGATTTGTGTGGCTTGTCGGAAGCAGGTGTGGTGCTAACGGCCTCTTCCTGTGTGGACTGGTAACAGCTCTTGATTTTCTCTTCTGTTTTAACGGTGCAGTTCACCATGTTCCCAGCTCCATTGAGCTCCAGCTGAGGAGAGGCAGGGCTCCTCATGGACATCCTGCAAAGGGGACACAGGAGAGGGAATGGAGCATTGAGAGAGAAGGGGGGGGGGGGGTTAACATGATTTTAAAAGGGTGGGCCAGCCATGCTGACCTAACAGTAATGTCTGCTTCCCTAAAAGCCAAAGGCCAACAGACAAATTTTGAGTCACACTACCATACAATTTAAAATCAATACATATTTGGGCTTCCTGAGATAATGTATTTATTTAATCATAAACCCACACATTAGAATTTATTTGCCAGCTTATAAAAACAAAAAAGAAATAAAGTTATGATAAAATTACAGGTCTAGGAAAAACCCGACAGTCAAGTAAAATCAACATTTAAAAAACATATTAACCCGCCATATGCATTTTATGCCTGTTCCTGAGAGTTCAAAGGGATTTATGCTTCTCCTCAGAGAATTCATCTCAAAGCCCTGATGCTACCAAAGGTTTATGGTAAATCCATGCTCCTCTTCCCAACACTGATATTACTCCTCTAATAGATGATATAAGGAACTGGTCATTTTCACCAAATTTTGAGGGGGGTGTGATCATATGAGGATACGTACATACTCCATGCTCAGGGTATGGATGGAAGATACCTGATGTAGCAACATTACTGAAACTAAGGAAGTCTAAACCTGGCCAGTGCCTGCATGGAAGAAGATCTCCTAGGAACCCTCTTTACACTGTCTTTAGTTTCATGAAGGAAGAAAAGTGGGATGTAGTCAATAAATAAAGTGTTGAGCCTAGAAACTAATCAGCAGCAAGTACAATTGCAGCATAATGGGTTGAACAGATAGAAGCCATTAACAAGGAGATACATGGAAGCATTTTTCACCAGCTGGGTCATCTTGAAATGTAGTCCCCAAGGGGTCATCACCTTGACTGGCACACAAACAAACAAACCATGCAGACAAATGGTCAGTATTTGTTTTAGGAGACAATGACTGAATTATGAACAAGTTACAACCACAAAGCAAAAGAGACATGCATTCTTTGCCAGCATCTGTGTGCAGTGCCATGCTCTTCCTCCCTGGAAAGTGCCTTCCACACAAGAAAAATACCACTAATAAACTGCCCTACCAAAGATTCCTTGGACCACCAAGGTCTAAGGACCCTGTTCTGGTTGTGCCAAGACAGAACAGGAGCAGGAGCACAAAGGATTTGGGGCAAGAGTAGTCAGTGCAACTGGCCAAGCGCCACCATCGCTGCCACTCGGAGCACTGGAAAAGCACAGGGCAGTAATTACATAACAAACAAAGCCTGTCTCAAGCTGTGAATTAATCAAACTGCTGAAAATAAAACCTTCCTCTCAGGAACTTCAGACAAAAGAAATGAAAACAACAAGGCTGGCTGGGTAATGAAAAGCCAGCGCACTGAATAGGGGACAAAAGGAAGTGGAACAATAGGGTGTTGGACAAAAGCAATAAAGTAAAGGGAAGTGTGACAGCTGAACAATGGGGCACTGTGCATGCCAGAGTTTCTGATCTTAGCAGGGCTTTTTTATCTCGGTTCCCTGCCCTTCTCTGAACAAATCATTGTGCTTTTCAGGCTATTGGGTTTCCTTTGCTGCTTGCTATTTGGCTCCTACAGCCATTCCAGTTAGAAACCTATGCTGTTCCATTTTCAACCGTGGCAGCATCTTCTCTGTACCACAGCCCACCAGAGACCAAATAGATTCATCTTCTGGAGACAAAAGCTATCCATGTGTTGGGGAGGAAGGCTGATAAGTGACAGCAACTCACCATCGCCCCAACAGCTCATGCCAACTGCATTATGTTGCCTATGGCAGAAGTCTCTCTGCTTCTGGTGTGAGAAAGCAGGAAGTCTTTGGTCTCTATTTGCCTCAGTTGTTCCATTGCCCAGAGCTTGGCAAAAGGTGGGTGAGATTTAAGTTTCTTCGTGCAAAACCCTACTGCTGGAGTTTTATCAACTAACAATAAGTGGGCACTTGTTAATATATTACAGGGGTACCACCAAAAAGGATTTTTCAAGAGTCAAACAGACTAGTTCGGTGCACCAGACACTCATAACTGTACTCCTCTACACCAAACAGAAGTCCACATGATAAGTCGGGTCGCTTTAAGAAGCACAACTCAATAATAATTTTTTGCAGTTATATACAGAGTGCTCAGAGGACTGAATCTCAGTAGACCTCTCTACACCCATATAAAGTAGATCACTATCTCCATACTGTAGATGGGGAGACCGAGGACAAGACAGGGCTCACCAAAGACCATTTAGCAAATACAGGGCACAGATGGGGTATGAACCACTGACTTTTTGGTTCAAAGCTTAGTTTCTCAGCCCCTATATATTGTAGGGTCAACTGAAAGCAGAAGCTCCCTTGCCATCCCTTGTGCAAGGCTATTTTGCATCTGTTTATTAGAGGCTGTGCAAGCCACACTTCTGATTGCTAACTCATAGCACCACCACCAGCACCACCACCAGCAAGAGAACCTGCAGTTGTCAAAAGATTTGAGGAATAAAAAAGAGTCATTTAGGAAATGGAAGGAAGGCCTTATTACCAAGGGTGAGTATAAACAAATAACCAATAATTGTAGGGGGAGTGTTAGAAAAGCTAAAGCTCAATATGAGTTTAGGCTAGCAAGAAATAGTAAACATAACAAAAAAGGCTTTTTTAGTTCTATTTCAAGCAAGAAAAAGAATAGGGACACCATAGGACCACTGTGAGGACAAGAAAGTGAAATTATAACAGATGATGAAGAGAGGGCTGAATTGCTTAACTCCTATGTCTCCTCGGTCTTCTCTTGTGAGGGAAATAGTGATCAATGTGGCAAAAACGTAACACAACACAGGGGACGGAATGGTGGCCTAGGATCACTGTTGAAACAGTCCACAAACACCTAGTTTCTTTAAATGAAACAAAGTCTTCTGGGCCAGATGAACTGCATCCAAGGGTACTAAAAGAACTTGCAAATGTAATCTCTGAACCTCTGTCCATTATTTTTGACACTTCTTCGAGAACAGGTGAGGTGCCAGACAATTGGAGGCGGGCAAATACTGTCCCCATCTTCAAGAAAGGGAAAAAGGAGGATCCAGGTAATTATTGACCCATCAGCTTGACATCTGTAGCTGGCAACATTTTGGAACAAATAATCAAACACTCAGTCCTTGAGCAGCTGGAACTGAGAGCTGTGATTTCTAAGACTCAGCATAGGTTTTGCAAGAACAAGTCATGTCAGACCAACCTTATCTCTTTTTTCGAGAAAGTGACTACCTTGCTAGATCAGGGGAATGCCATGGACATAGTTTATCTGGATTTCAGTAAAGCTTTTGATCAGGTTCCACGTGATATTCTTGTTCATAAGTTGGTAAAATGCAGTATGGATCCTAATTCTGTCAGGTGGGTCAATAACTGGTTGACAAATCGTACTCAGAGGGTACTTGTTAATGGTTCAACATCTTCTTGGAAAAGAGTGACAAGTGGAGTACCCCAAGGATCTGTCCTGGGGCCTGTGTTGTTCAACATATTTATAAATGATTTGGATGAGGGATTAGAGGGGATACTTATTAAATTTGCAGATGATACTACACTGGGAGGGGTAACAAACACAACTGAAGACAGCAACAGAATACAGGATGATCTTGATAGGCTTGAGAAATGGGCTAAACTGAATAAAATGAAGTTCAATAGGGACAAATGTAAAGTTCTGCATTTAGATAGGAAAAACCAAATACACCAATATAAGATGGGGGAGACTTGCTTTGGCAGTAGCATGTGCGAAAAGGATCTAGGAGTCTTAGTAGGCCATACATGGAACATGAGTTAGCAGTGTGACTCAGTGGCTAAAAAGGCAAATGGGATTTTGGGCTGTATCAAACGGAGTATCGTGTCCAGATCATGGGAGGTGATGGTACCGCTTTACTCTGCTCTGGTTCGGCCTCACTTAGAGTACTGTGTTCAGTTTTGGGCACCCCTATTGAAGAGGAGTGTTGACAAACTGGAACGTGTCCAAAGGAGGGCAACAAAGATGGTGAGGGGTTTGGAGACCAAGACATATGAAGAAAGGCTGGGAGAGAGTCTGTTTAGCCTACAGAGGAGACGACTGAGAGGGGATCTGATAACCATCTTCAAGTATTTAAAAGGGTGCCATATGGAGGATGGAGCAGAATTGTTCTCTCTTGCCCTGGCCTAGAGGGACAGACCAGAACGAATGGGATGAAATTAATTCAAAAGAAATTCCATCTAAACATCTGGAAGAAGTTCCTGACAGAGTGGTTTCTCAGTGGAACAGGCTTCCTTGGAAGGTGGTGGCTTCTCCATCTTTGGAAATTTTTAAACAGAGGCTAGATAGCCATCTGATGGAGAGGCTGATTCTGTGAAGGCAAAGGGGTAGCAGATTACAGTAGATGAGTGATTGGGATGTGAGTGTCCTGCATAGTGCAGAGGGTTGGACTAGATGACCCGTGAGGTCCCTTCCAACTCTATTATTCTATGATTCTATGATTCATATCCCCATTAGCAGGTTATATTCATTGGCAGACAGTAAGCAACATAACAGACTTCATTAGAAAATTACTGGGCAATTACCTCAGTTTGTGTGCAAAAATTCTGAATGTGTTGTTGGAGACCACGTTCTTTCTTCTGCTCTGTGCTAACCCTGCAGAAACCTAAGGGTTCATGATCATACTAGATCACGGCAATGGGAGATCTATAACTGTCTTCGAAAAGAAAATTGCACTTGTGTACAGCCTACTACCAAATCAGATAGAGACCACGCTGAGAAGAAGGGATTTAATCCTTCCAGCTCATACAGATTCACTTATAAAAACTGCCTTCCTGCTGCACTATTATTCACACATTTTTTTCCCTTTCAAGAATAACAATAGTGCAGAGAGGAGCATCAGCTTCTATTGGCAAACCAGTGTGGGAGTGAAAGGGTTAAACCCTTTCTGTACTCTGTGCCGTGGCTCTGGTCTGAATCAGGGTTGCAAAAGCTGTTTTAAGATTGCTGGGAAGATCTAGCCACAGATCTCTCCACTTCTCTATTTTGACTCTCCATTACACACAACATGAGTATCTGAGAAAGATGGCCTCGGGTACTGTCCACAGGATTTACCATACCGTAGACTGTTTCCCCTGCCAAAAAAGTGATCATAAACAAAGTAGATGAGGATTAACTGCCTATTAGGCATACATAACCCTTTATAAAATTTAACATCTAGTCTAGATGCTCATAAATGTCAGAGTATGTGTTAGCTAACTGTGTGTTCCAAGAACACACAGCACCACAGTTTCATTCATAGCACAAAATCATTTAACTTGACAATATCTGGATAGCTCTTTCATTCTGCCCAGGTTAAGGTGAAGATATACTGAAGATAATCACCAATGAATATTAATTAGCACAATACAGTTTACTTGAGGGGCTTCTAGTTATCTGAGTGCTCATAGCAATGTACCAGGGAAGACAGAATTCATCCCAAAGAACCATCATAGCTCTGATCTTCTCTTCAGACATGCATAGTTATAGAGGAGGAAGAAAGGACAGCTTATTATCACTAGGGGCAATGTGATATACATAGAGCATATGTGTGAATGCTTACTTCTCAAAAGGCTAATGGCAACCCTACCTTGATCCAGTCAGTTCTTTCTGCAAACTAGAAGCAATCTTAAAACTGCTTAACACGGGATAATTTAGGACCAATAATCTGGCTCAAAGTTATTCTAGGTCATTTTCAGGGACCTCACCCATCAACCCCTAATGCATGACCCACAGGCCTTGAGGTTTGCTGTTACTGTCAGAGCCCTGCACCAACCTTCATTGGCATGCTTTATCTGATAGCCTTATACAGACTAAACCAGGAGTTGCTGACAGGGCGCCTATGAGCACCAGCCAACATCGTCCTTGGTCCCCTAAGAAATGGGTGTGGACAGATGGGGCTTTAATAAGGTGACCACATTTTAACATTGGCAAAGCGGGACACCATTGACCAGGGGGGTTCTTGATTAAAAATTTGGTCTATATGGAGCAACAAATATTTTCATAGAACGCGTACAATGCAAAAATAGTATTGTATTATATATATATATTTTAATTTCAACATAAGTACAATTTGCCAGGTGCCCCCAGATGTCCTTCCAAAAGTGGGACAATCTGGTCACCTTAGGCTTTAACCCTGCAGGGCTTCTGATTTGTCTTTGGAAGCCTGTGCAGATTCTTTTGGAAGTTACTTCAGCAACTGCTGCTGCCATAGCATGAGTATCTTAAAAGGCATTCTACAGAGACCATACCTGAAATGTTGAAGAGTTACTACCTCATTCCCTGATGTTTTCTGGATGGTTCTGCCTTCTGTGGCAGCTATATTGATATTTAGCCAATATCATTCTGCACACATCCTCTGCCACCAATAGGAACCGCTCCCTACTCTCCTCTGACAACTTTTTGAACCATGTCCCCTCTCAACCTCCTCTTCTCCAGGCTACACATTCCCAAGTCTCTCAGCCTTTCCTCATAGAGCTAGGTCTCCAGCCCTGATCATCCTTGTTGCTCTCTTCTGCACCTTCTCAATTTTGTCCACATCCTTTCTGAAGTGAAGCATCCAGAGCTCCACACAGTGCTCCAGGTGCAGTCTGACCAATGTGGCATACAGCAGGACTATGACATCCTGCAATTTTGATGCGTTGTCTCTGTTGATACAGCCCAAGATTGCATTCGCCTTCTTTACACTGTCTGCTAATATTTAGTCGCCTTCATCACACTGTCTGCTAATATTTAGTTTACTGTCCACAAGTACCCCAAGATCACATTCACACACTGATAACAAGAAGTATATCCCCAATCCAGTATGCATTCTTCTCATTTTGACTTACCCTTATTGAATTGCATCTTGTTCTTATTTGCCTACTTTTCCAGCATGTTCAGATGTCATTTAACTCTGTCTTCTGTGGTGTTCACTACTCCTCCCAATTTGGTGTCATTTGCAATTTTAATGAGTCCTTCCACCCCCTCATTCAGCTAATTAATAAAAATGTTGAAAAGTACTGGACCCAGTACCAAGTCCTGTTCTGGCTGCAGCTAGTAGAGCCAGAGGGAAGTTTGAGCATAGTAAAAAGCACTCTGTGATCCACTAGACTTGCTTTTCTCCAAGATTGAAGTAAACTTGCTTAACAGATCCTACAGCCAAGCTAGCATATAAATAGCTGTTATAGTAATTGCCATCCTACAAGTAGCCTCTCTTCCTTTAGTAGTTACGGTGTTGCAGCAAGATAAAACAACTTTTCTCTTTCTTAGTTTCTCTTCCTCTATTTCACACATTTCTTATTCATTTCTGTCTCCCTCCACCTAATTTTTCTGTGTCCCCCCCCCTTTATTTTCATTTCTAGGTCTCACCCCTATCCTCCTTGGTGACAGAATGTATTTAAAAGTAGTATAGTAGCAAACTTTTGTTAATATTATGTACAGAAGGCACTGAGTTTATTGAGCACTGTCCATTGCACTGGTTTTCTGGGCTTCCCCCCCCCCCCCCGTGCTTGGACTGTGATTCTGTGCTTGCTGTCAGCTGCCATTGCCACAATGGCACTGGGTTTGCTGGACACTCTGTGATCGCACAGGTTCTGATGGGCTTGTGTAAATGGGCCCCCCCCCCACACACACACACTGTCACCTTCAGTTTCTACTGCAATGCTTCTCTGGAGGCTTGACTTTATTCCTTTGGAAACAAGAGGACAGGAGCACCTTCTTTGGGGAGGTAGTGTTTTTCTTAATATCCATAATATCTTAATATCCTGAAATTAAACCGAAACTGACCAATGGTGTGAAGATCCACTGTTCATGATTATATATAAATTGTTTTTCCCCCCAGGGTTTCTCAGTTCAATTCTGCCTTTTGTCTCACCATGCCGATCTCGCTCTTTCCACTGCTCCAGACAGACAAACGCTCTATCTCGATCTACCCCACAAGGCTGTTGTGTGGATCCCCCCCCTCAGCCAAGCCACTTGCCCTGCTGCAAGCCCTGTAAAAGGGTCGTTCGACCCCCAAAGGGGTCCCAACCCCAGGTTGAGAACAACTGCTGTAGGGTTTTCAAGGGAAGAGGTGTTCAAAGATGGCTTGTCGTTGTCTCCAGATTGGCCCTGCTTAGCTTGTGAGATCTGACACGACCAGGCTATCCTAGGACTATCCATGTCAGGGCTAGGCTGAGAGTTACTTGACTGGCCCAAGGTCCCCCAGCAAGCTTCCATGGCACACATGAAGATTCAAACCTAATTTTCCCAGGTCTTAGTCTGACACTAAGCACTACACCACACTGGGTCTCGTGCTGGAATAGCAAGTTGCAATTATGATTTTTTTTTTTACCGACATGATTATATATATACAAAATTAAGTAAAAATATTTTCTTTTACCATCTGTGTTTCTTTTGTGGCCACTGAAACCAACTTTGGGTCCAGGGGCACCTTTAGGGCCAAACTTTGTTCTGCTGTTTCAGCCCAACATGGCTATGCACCTGAATCTATTCTCTGGCCATCGTCAGTATTTGTTTTATTTCATGATTATTACAGAAAATAATTTTGCCCTATAGAAGAGGTGGCCTAACCTGGATAGCCCTAGCCTGATCTTGTCAGAGTTCAAGAGCTAAACAGGGTTGACACAGAGGCCAACAATGACAAACCATCTCCAAACATCTCTTGCCTTGAAAACTCTATGGGATCATAAGGCAACAAAATAAAAAGGAGGAGGGTGTTAAAAAGAATTATCCAGCCCCGGGTGCCAAACAGGCTAGGTGTGCCACTGAGATATCCACAGTTTCCTCACAAAGAGCAGCAAAATCCAGTAATCCGGCCTTTTTTGAGCTGGGGCTGGGATTATGTGTGCCCAGGCCTTCTTTCCTTCTGTACCCAAAGGTGGCTCTGAGGTCCAAATCTAGCCAATGCCAGGCTAAGTCCCAGTCTCAGCTCACGAAGCTGCCTGTTCATCAAGGCCTACTGTGTTATCCTATATTAAAGGTATTTAAGGGCCAACTACTACATGTTGTAACAGTGAATTCTCAATAAGTGTCATGTTGAAAATATGCCCTCTAGAGCAAGATTTGGGTATGATTATTCATGTTATTAGCATGGCCCTGACTTGATTACACAGTGTGATGTTACCGTTTTACTATGCTCTGGTAAGACCTCACTTGGAGTACTGTGTTCAGTTTTGGGAACCACAACGGAAGAAAGATGTAGAGAAACTGGAGCATGTTCAGAGGAGGACTACAAAGATGGTGAGGGGTTTGGAGACTGTACTTGAAAAGATGTCATATACAGGATGGAGCAGAGTTGTTTTCTTATTGGCCCAGAGGATCAGACCAGAACCAACAAGTTGAAATTAATTCAAAAGAATTTTCGGCTAAACATCCAGAAGAAGATCCTGACAATTAGAGCGGTTCCTCAGTGGAACAGGCTTCCTTGGGAGGTGGCAGGTTCTCCTTCTTTGAAACTTTTTAAGCAGACGCTAGATAATCATCTGACAGAAATGTTGATTTTATGAACTTAGGCAGATTATGAGTGGGTGGGCAGGAAGGATTGTGCCAGTGTTTGTCTCTTGTGGCTTTTCCTTGCATACCCAGGGAATTGCCGATTGCCACTGTGGGATGGTAGGTGAATTTCCTCCAGGCCAGGCTGGATTCTGGAGATTTTTGGTGGTGGTGGGGGGGGTCACGTCATGAAATTGTGGTCACTGTGGGTGGGCAGATAGTTGTGAGTTCCTGCATTGTGCTAATTTATCTCAGCTAACTGGTATGTTGCAAGAGGTGTGTGTGCTTTTGTGCTTCTAGTACTGATGTGTCATCAGTTTCTCCTTTACTATTTTTATATGAAACAAGGATTAAGACCTGTTGTTAAGGTGGTATTTACTAATGAAGGGGTTTCAGCCAGCGCAGTGGCATTGTACACTAAAGTGACTTCTCCATTTTGGAGATCCACAATTCACAGTAAATCAAGGTTCCTGCAACTGTCATCTGTCTAATTTGAATATATACCATCTTTGTCTATTCCCATTGCCTGCAACAGAGAATCCTTATTGCAAAGATCATCTTTAGAAAACTGCCACTTTCTTTCTAGATGCAAGGGATGCTGGCAGGGGAAACAGCCCATGTTGCCGTATATCCTGTGTGGAAGACCTGAGGCCATCTTTCTCAAGTTTCCATACAATTCATTTCACAGAAGAGCTCAAAGAATCCACGGAAGGTCAGAGTTAGAGAAATGTAAAAAGGATCTTCGGGGCACCCTGTCCTGCAAAGATACAATAAGCAGAGATGAAAATGAACTGAGCAAAAAGAAATCTGTGCTTTCGTTCCAGTCCTTATTACTTCAGAAAGCCTGCTGAATGCATAACCCCATTATGCCGAGGGGGAAAGAAAGCCATATTCTTGTTGCAGGTCTCGCTCGCTCGCTTGCTGGTATGTAGCCATGTAAGAGGGCTGCATTGTCATCTGGACAATGGGGGAATCAAGAACAATCAGTTGGTGGCGAGCTGAAAATGTATTCGTTTTAAAAGAGCACACAAAGGGAAAGTTCCAATCCTCCAGCGGGTCAGATTCCTATTGTACTTAACCTTTTGGTACCACTGGAAGTTTACTCTCAAAATGGGTCTGTTACTTTAATAGGTGTCTGTTTGAAAAGGGACTCATTGTATTTTTATTACATGGTTTGCTGAACAAAAATACAGCCAGTTATCTTGTTACAAGGCTTGTTCCAGCAATGGGCCTGCTCCCCATTCTAATAGTCTCAGGTAGTTACCTCAAGGGGGAGTGCTCCAAAGAGCTAACAATGGAGACTGGAACAATTGGCCTGGTATGTGGAAAAAGTCTTCCTGTACAGGGGGAGGGGTGTTCTTTAATGTTTCCTTTCCTTGCATTGTGGGGGAGGGCAGAGTAAAGCCTGCAGCCCTCTAATGCACCAGATGCAACAAAGGGATACATGGCCAAGGCCAAGGATTTCAGCAAAATTCCAAATCGGAATAGCATCTTTTGGAAGGTATACTATTTAATACTTTGTGTATATACTTCATCCATATTATTATTTAACAACTATCATTTAGATAATAATCACATGAAAAATGGTTTATAAGGGGGTTTTTTTTCATCCTATGAGCTAAACCATTACACATATCCTAACTATGACCGTTTATGCACTGGGAACTTCACTGCCCCAGCTCCCATGCAGGAACACAAATTGGGGGCAGATGAGGTTTTCTGGGCCAAATGCTCCCCCATGTGGGTGCAAGAAGAGGTAGGGCAACCTGCCGCAACTAAAACTCCAGCCTGCAGCCCAGCATGAAACCTCCAGTGCGTAAACGCTCTATGAGATGCAGCCACTTTTAGCAGTTAGACCTGTTCCTGGGCGGCATACGAAATTCTCAAAGCTCTAACCATTCTGAAGTTTGATCCTTAGACTTATCAGGCAATGTATATTGGGACATTATATATAGTATCCCATATTTATGTTGAAAGGTACTTTTTTCGTGGCTGGAATTTCAAAGTCCCCAATCTGATAAAATAGGAATTAAAACCTGGAGGATTTGCTACAATCACTAAATACTATACATATGGGCTATAGAAGGGAAAAATACATTTGAGGAAATTTGGAAATGCTTTAGAAATTTTGAGAATCAAACTTGTCTTCGGAAGTCATTTTGCTCTTATTAGTCTTAGCATTAGGTGCTGCTGGACTCCTGTTTTCGTTTGCTCTGCTATAAAACATATGCCTGGTGAATTTAAAGCTCTTGGTTTCTTCCTTTCTTTACAAGACCACTCCCAGTTTTGAGATTACTTATGAGATTCCTAACAATTGGTTGCTTAAGCCAGTCATGAGCGCATCAGCCTATTTGCTTCAAATGGTATTGTGGGTTCTAATGGCAATATTGCTAATAAGGCTGAGCCTTCGGGGAGGGCGGTATAGAAATACAATAAATAAATAATATTGCTCATGTCACAAATAATATATATTTATGATGTACTGGTAATATACTTTTGATTTTTCTCTTTATTACATTGGGTAATTATAAATTTGTTAATACTGAGAAGCAGTCTTGGGGGGGGGGGGGATTCCAGACCTGTCAGCATTAATCTTGAGCTGCCATCTCAGTCTGAAAATTCTCCGATCACTCTTTCAGTCTGGATACAGGAGTGGACAGGATGCTGGATGCTGTCCTAATGCCTGGAACAGCCAGTTCAGAAAGGCCAGCCTCCTTCTCAGTGAACGGGTACTTGTCATCACTGAACGCTCACCAACACACAACATTAGGACTTACTAACAGATCACAGAGGTCTTGATACCGCACAGAAACTTGGAAGCAGATCTCCACATACAGTCGGAACAACGACTGCCAATAATAAAAGGTGGTTAATGTATATGTGAACCCCAAAACTAAAACCTTGCGACGGCGCCAGGCTCTCTCAACAGTGACTATGCAACTTTCCCCTCTACTATTGTTATTTCTTTGTGGCATACATCCTGCTATTCTCCCTCTCTGCACTGCCACCCTTCCTGGCTAAAACCTGACCCTATCTCTCTTGTTTATTCGACTGGGGGTGGCTCCGGCATTACAAAAAATAGCTGCCCTGGGACTGGCACCATGTGAAACTTTTGCAACACTGAAATCAGGAAATGGCACCTTCTTGGGTAGGGTGAAATCTTCAGCAAGCCTATGATGTAGCCAGAGAGGGTTCCTAAGGCAAAGAGAGCTAAAGCTGCAGTCGTTATCTATGGAGTCCAATGAAAGCCACCTTTCAACTGTGATGGCTACAGGTCTGCAGTTACCAACAACTCACAAAGATTTGGATTCAAAAATCAGTAAGAAAATATCTCCAGGGACTGAATACATAAATGTATTCTTGACATTGTACTCTGTGATACCCTCCAAAAATAGTCTCTGCCTTAAGAGTTCTATCACCTTTAAGCCTTTAATATAAGTAAAGAAAATAAGAATAAGACCATAGGACTTTTTAAAGATGAAGCAATTTGGAGTTTCTTTGAGAATTTTGTTTTATACCTTGACTTTTTCCATCAATAATTTTGTTCAGCATTTCACAACTTTTTTACAATTGAGAAACCCCTGAAACATTTTTCAGGCTTTGAGAAACCCCAGAAGAGCACAATCGTGCACAATATGGTTGAGAACCATAAATGTGTACATGCCCACCCAAGGCCACTCCCCTTCACATCTCACCTAGGCCGATCATTGGATATTTTGAGAGGAGTGAATGGGACAACATGACCATATGTGGTCACATCATCTGATAAATCTTTTACAATTTTTAAAGATATATAAAAAATTACTTAGCTTTCAGACATTCAGGAAATCCTTCCAGGGCTGTCAAGAAACCCCAGGGTTTCATGAAACCCAGGTTGAGAAAGCCTGATATAGACCAGAGGTAGTCAACCTGTGGTCCTCCAGATGTTCATGGACTACAATTCCCATGAGCCCCTGCCAGCAAGCGCTGGCAGGGGCTCATGGGAATTGTAGTCCATGAATGTTTGGAGGACCACAATTTGACTACCCCTGATCTAGACAAATACCATGACAGAAGTATCAAAAGACAGGAAGCCATA
Source organism: Paroedura picta (assembly GCF_049243985.1). Taxonomy (NCBI): domain Eukaryota; kingdom Metazoa; phylum Chordata; class Lepidosauria; order Squamata; family Gekkonidae; genus Paroedura; species Paroedura picta. The sequence goes on along the minus strand of NC_135372.1, from coordinate 99,433,595 downwards.
TTGGCCTATAACAAAAACATTCTAACGAAGCAGGGAGCTTCATGCCTTTTGCCTACCTTGGAGGACTTACCCATCCAAGAAAGAATTCAATAACTGCAGAAAGTAAACAGTTCAGAAGATGCAGCTTGGATCTTACACTATCACAAGAACTGGAAGTTATGTCTAAGGGGAAAACAAATACTCCGCTCATTCTGCAACCACTAGATAGCACTACTACCCAATTAGATCTCTATGCTTCTATATTCTATTGAGATACTTATAACCTGCATTAATTCTCAGCAGGAACCCAAATTAAGTTTAATTTCAGTCTCTTCTCCATTTTCTCCTTGCAGCTACCCTGTGAAGTAGAGGTTAGACTATGAGAGAGTGAATGACCCAAGGTCACCAAGTGAGCTTTCATAGCAAAGTGGGGAACAAAACCTGGATCTCCCAGATCCTAGTCCAGGCTTTCTCAACCAGGGTTTTGTGAAACCCTGGGGTTTCTTGACAGCCCTGGAATAGTTTCCTGAATTGGTGAGAGTTAATTCATTTTAATACCATTTAAAAAATTATTAAACATTTATTGAGTGGTATGACCATATATGGTCATGTTAGCCCACCCAGCCCTTGCAAAACGGCCAGTGGTGGGCCTGGACTCAGGAGTGGGAAGGGAAGATGACCCAAGTGGGCATTTACAATGCTAATTTTCCGTACCATATTCTGTACAATCGTGCCACTTCTAGGATTTCTCGAAGCCTGCATAATGTTTCAGGGGTTTCTCAATGGTTAAAAAACTGAGAAAGGCTGTCCTAGTGTGACACCATTCTCTACACCGCACTATATGTAACTGAATTTCCTGCTTTATTCTCTTATAAGGACTACCGTGTTGTGTCTGCTTTGATAGGAATAGTTCCAGAGTCATATTTGCCCTAGTGCTAGTTTTGTTTTGGCATTTTCAAAGGCCATTCATTGCTTCTCTGTCCCAACATTCCCAGAGTAACTTGAGATCCTTGGCTGACCAGTTTACCTAACTAGTCTGTAGAGGGTTTTCTTTTGCACAATACACAATTAAAAACAAACCGCTATGCACATTTCAGCCCCAACCATAAGTGTGTGATGGCTCAAGGAGAGGTCAGCTGCATTCAAAATCACCTGTGCTGCCTCCAAGTACTAGTAAGCACCTAGACTACAAAAAGACTCTATTGTCCTTAAAGATAGGGCACAATAGCAAAAAAGGTAATGCTTCCATGGCTGAGAGGGCAGGCAGGGGGCAGAAGGGCAAAGTCTCAGTTAAGGGCTGTCAGCAATTGATTATCTAGTTGCCCATTAGTCTCTTAACGTAGACATATTTATTGAATCCAATCTGTTTCCCATGCAATTCGATCTCAAGTGAACACAAATAAATCCAAATTGCTGGTTTTTCCTATTTATCTCTGGAATCTGTTAACTGTTTTCATTAAACTGTATGTTAATTTACCCTCACATTTTGCCTAGAAGTATGAACTGATTATTTCCATCCCATTATATTGTATCTGAGGAAGTGCATGTGCACATGAAAGCTCATGCCTTGAACAAAACTTTCTTGGTCTTAAAGGAGCCACTGGACTCTTTGTTGTTGTTATGTGCAAAGTCGTGTCCGACCCATCGCGACCCCATGGACAATGATCCTCCAGGCCTTCCTGTCCTCTACCATTCCCCGGAGTCCTTTTAAGTTTGCACCTACTGCTTCAGTGACTCCATCCAGCCACCTCATTCTCTGTCGTCCCCTTCTTCTTTTGCCCTCGATCGCTCCCAGCATTAGGCTCTTCTCCAGGGAGTCCTTCCTTCTCATGAAATGGCCAAAGTATTTGAGTTTCATCTTCAGGATCTGGCCTTCTAAAGAGCAGTCAGGGTTGATCTCCTCTAGGACTGACCAGTTTGTTCGCCTTGCAGTCCAAGGGACTCGCAAGAGTCTTCTCCAGCACCAGAGTTCAAAAGCCTCAATTCTTTGACGCTCGGCCTTCCTTATGGTCCAACTTTCACAGCCATACATTGCAACTGGGAATACCATAGCCTTGACTAAATGCACTTTTGTTGGCAGGGTGATGTCTCTGCTTTTTAGGATGCTGTCTAGATTTGCCATAGCTTTCCTCCCCAGGAGCAAGCGTCTTTTAATTTCTTTGCTGCAGTCCCCATCTGCAGTGATCTTGGAGCCCAGGAAAATAAAATCTGTCACTATCTCCATTTCTTCCCCATCTATTTGCCAGGAATTGAGAGGGCCGGATGCCATGATCTTTGTTTTCTTGATGTTGAGTTTCAAGCCAACTTTTGCACTCTCCTCCTTCACCCGCATCAACAGGCTCTTTAGTTCCTCTTCACTTTCTGCCATTAGATTGGTATCATCTGCGTATCTGAGGTTGTTGATATTTCTCCCTGCAATCTTGATCCCAATTTGTGACTCCTCTAATCCCGCATTTCTCATGATGTGCTCTGCATACAAGTTAAATAGGCAAGGCGACAGTATACAGCCTTGCCGAACTCCTTTCTCAATTTTGAACCAGTCAGTGATCCCATGTTCAGTTCTCACTGTTGCTTCTTGACCTGCATATAAATTTCTCAAGAGACAAATAAGATGCTCTGGTATTCCCATCTCTTTAAGAACTTGCCACAATTTGTTGTGCTCCACACAATCAAAGGCTTTAGCATAGTCAATGAAGCAGAAGTAGACGTTCTTCTGGTACTCCCTAGCTTTCTCCATGATCCAGCGTATGTTGGCAATTTGATCTCTAGTTCCTCTGCCTCTTCGAAATCCTGCCTGTACTTCTGGAAGTTCTTGGTCCACATATTGCTGGAGCCTAGCTTTTTTGAGGATTTTGAGCATAACTTTGCTAGCATGAGAAATTAGTGCAATGGTACGGTAGTTTGAACATTCTTTGGCATTGCCCTTCTTTGGGATTGGAATGTAAACTGACCTTTTCCAATCCTGTGGCCATTGTTGAGTTTTCCAAATTTGCTGGCATATTGAGTGTAGCACTTTTACTGCATCGTCCTTTAAGATTTTGAATAGTTCAACTGGAATGCTGTCACCACCACTAGCTTTATTGTTGCTCAGACTTCCGAAGGCCCATTTGACTTCACATTCCAGGATGTCTGGCTCCAGGTCAGTAACTACCCCACTCTGGTCATCAGGGATGTTAAGCTCACTCTTGTATAGTTGTTCTGTATAATTTTGCCACCTTTGTTTAATCTCTTCTGCTTCTGTGAGGTCCCTACCATTTTGGTCCCTTATCATATCCAACTTTGCATGAAATGTTCTCTTCATATCTCCAATTTTCTTGAAAAGATCTCTGGTCCTCCCCATTCTATTGTTTTCTTCTATTTGTTTGCACTGTTCATTTAAGAAGGCATTCTTATCTCTTCTAGCTTTTCTCTGGAATTCTGCATTCAATTGGGTGTATCTTTCTCTTTCTCCCTTGCCTTTCACTTCCCTTCTCTCCTTAGCTATTTGTAAAGCTTCCTCAGACAGCCATTTTGATTTCTTGCATTTCTTTTTCTTTGGGATGGTTTTAGTTGCTACCTCTTGTACAATGTTGCGAACCTCCGTCCATAGTTCTTCAGGCACTCTGTCTATCAGATCTAATTCCTTAAATCTATTTGTCACCTCTACTGTGTATTCGTCGGGGATATGATTTAATTCATACCTGAGTGGCCTAGTGCTTTTCCCTACTTTCTTCAATATAAGCCTAAATTTTGCAACAAGAAGCTCATGATCTGAACCACCATCAGCTCCTGGTCTTGTTTTTATTGACTGGATAGAACCTTTCCATCTTTGGCTGCAGAGCACATAGTCAATCTAATTTCTGTGTTGACCATCTGGTGATGTCCATGTGTAGAGTCGTCTCTTGGGTTGTTGGAAAAGAGTGTTTGCTATGACCATTGTATTCTCTTGACAAAATTCTACCAGCCTGTGCCCTGCTTCATTTTGTACTCCAAGGCCAAACTTGCCTGTTATCCCTGTTATCTTTTGGCTTCCTACTTTAGCATTCCAATCCCCCATGATGATAAGCACATCATTTTTTGGCGTTGCTTCTCGAAGGTGTTGTAGGGCTTCATAGAACTGATCAACTTCATCCTCTTCAGCAGCAGTGGTTGGGGCATAGACCTGGATCACTGTGATGTTGAATGGTTTGCCTTGGATTCGAACTGAGATCATTCTGTCATTTTGGGGATTGTATCCCAAGACTGCTTTTCCTACTCTCTTATTGATTATGAAGGCTACTCCATTTCTTCTGCGAGATTCTTGTCCACAGTAGTATACCTGATGGTCATCTGAATTAAATTCACCCATTCCTGTCCATTTTAGTTCACTGATTCCTAGAATGTCGATGTTCAGTCTTGTCATTTCTTGTTTGACCACGTCCAGCTTACCTTGATTCATGGATCTGACGTTCCAGGTCCCTATGGAATAAAAATCTTTACAGCATCGGACTGTCTTTTCGCCACCAGTTACTTCCACAACTGAGCGTCCTTTCGGCTTTGGCCCAGTTGCTTCATTCATTCTGGCGCTACTCGTACTAGCCATCTGCTCATCCCCAGTAGCATATTGGACACCTTCCGACCTGAGGGGCTCATCTTCCAGCGTCATATCGTTATGCCTATTGGAACTGTCCATAGAGTTTTCATGGCAAAGATACTGGAGTGGTTTGCCATTTCCTTCTCCAGTGGATCACCTTTTGTCAGAGCTCTCAGCTATGACCTGTCCGTCTTGGGTGGCCCTGCACGGTATAACTCATAGCTTCACTGAACTACGCAAGCCCCCTTGCCACAACAAGGCAGCGATCCTTGAAGGGGGCCACTGGACTCTAAATTTGTTCAATATCAAGAAAGTTTTGTGACATAGCACTCCATAGGCAGAATTGCGCCATCTATGTGGCAAGGTTTCAAGCAGCTTCGCGGCGAGAGGCGCTTCCACTGAAAATATGTGGACCCTCAAGCAATTCATGTTTAACAATAAGGAGACCATTTAAAAAAGGAACCGCCAGCAAGATTCCTCTTTTATTTCTTTTCTTTTCTTTTCTTTTCTTTTCTTTTCTTTTCTTTTCTTTTCTTTTCTTTTCTTTTCTTTTCTTTTCTTTTCTTTTCTTTTCTTTTCTTTTCTTTTCTTTTCTTTTCTTTTCTTTTCTTTTCTTTTCTTTTCTTTTCTTTTCTTTTCTTTTCTTTTCTTTTCTTTTGCTCCATTCTTCCACCAAAGAGTTCAGGGCACCATACATGGTTTCCACTTGATCCTCATAACAACTGTGGCAGGTAGGCTAGTTGAGAGTGCAGCTGACTGGAGTAACTGAGCTTCATGGCTGAATGGAGATTTCAATCTAGGTCCTCACCAGTTCTAGTCCGTTAGTTACATCATAGCAGCTGAATCATGTCCAGTTTTAGCCAACTCTGCCTATTACCCTTGAAGGAAGAATCTGATCCGGATCCAAAGTGGTGGCTTGCACTACAAGATAACGACAGAACAGCTTACATTACCTCCTATCACTGCACCAACTCCACCGAATCCAATCGACCATCCCAAGATGCATACTGTATTTTGGCACAAAGTAACTTTATCAGGACAAACTGTTTTATATGCACAAAGCAACAGCTGGATGAACACTTGATATGTATATTTCATTTATTCATTTATTTATTAATTATATTTATACCCTGCCCTCCCCGGAAGCTCATGGCGGTTTACATTGAACTTATGAACCATACATGGAACAATCTGCATTAATAATCAAACAATAATATTAACAACAGTGGTTGTAACAATTAAAAAATACAACAAATAAAGTTGTAACAGCACACAATACAATATAACAGCACAACAGTGCAACAGTGCAATGGCACAACAGGTCCAGAGCGCTCTGGTGGAGTTCTGGGGTGGGGGGAGCATTTTAGGCATTTGAGCACAGAGTAGGAAGTAGGACTAGATTACCTGTATAGCCCCTTCCAACTCTATGATCCTATTTCCCTTTGGTCCCAACAATCAATAGGATAAGTACCAGGTGTAATAAAAATCACTCAACAATATTAATGTGTTCAACTCTGCCTAACAGCTTTTATGTCAAAGTAAAACAGAAATATGAGTCATTACGAATGTCATGCCATAATGAAGAAAGTATAATCCTGCTGTCTCCAGAGGTCATTTCGACTACAGACTCTTAAGTACCAATCATAGATGGTAGCAATCGATTCTTTTCCAGTGCATTCCTGCCATTTCTTTTTCCTATACACATCTGAAATCCACACAAATGGGAGAATGTCACTGCAATCCTAAGCAGAGTCACAGACTTCTGTCTACTGAAGTCAATGGATGTAAAAGGGTATGACTCTACTTAGTATTGTATTGCAAGAGGCCCAAATTGGACATTGTACTCTTCAATCACATTTTTCAACTTGATCGTCATTGCAACTATGATGCATTATGATTAGTGTATGGCAAACCCTACAATACTCCAAACACTACATAGCATCAAAACCTGCCATGGAATTTTCACTTGTCACCTAGCTAAATGGATTTATATTTTGCTCCGTTCTTGTGTACCAGCTCAAGAAAATCCTATATTCAATCTTAAGAAGCAAGAGTAGAACATTAAATAAAGATCTCCTTATTATCATCTCTTGATATATTACCAATAATAATGTATGGCAAAAGAAACATTATATATATATGGCATTTATAATAAAAATGATAAATACAAGCCCCTCAATGTTCAAATGAAAATACACTCATAAAACAGGAAGGCTCAGTGGTTAAAATGACCAAACAAGAACGTAAAAGCCACCTTCTCTGTCCTGTCATTTCTTAGAGAGAAATCAGCAGGTGTACTCAGAAGCCTCCTAACATCTATTTAATAGAGCTTACTTCCAGGAAAACATCCTTAGGACTGCACTGTTATTTACTGGAGACTTAGAGAATTTCTCATTCAAGGCATATCTTATTGATCAGTAAAACAATTCAATACATCAGTAGTAGAACCAACTTTAAAATAAATCTCTAAAGGGGGGGAATATTTGGTTCATGTTTAAAAAGCAAAACAAAACATCAAGATAGTTTTAATGTAATATTTAAAAAGCAAAGTCAACATTCAAAACATTTGAGCTGAAGACTGATTAATAATTTAAAAGATAAATAAAAACATTTGGGAAAACTCATCACTCAGAAATGCTGCAAATTTAACCATCAACATGCTTAAATGAAAATAGTTTGGTCGGGGTCTTGAATCATATTTTGGCCTCAAACAGAAATTGCTCCAGACCTGTCACGTTAATATTAATCTGGCTATTTCGGAATAAATGCCTTGCTGAAAACATACAAATATTCTATCCTTTTACATAGGCTAGGAGCCCTCTACTAAATCCAGTATATGTTCTCATCATCTTTAACCCCTAATTCTGTGGGTTTTTAGAGTTGCCAGTCTCTAGGTGGCAACTGAAGATCTTCTGGAATTACAACAGTTCCACAAAACTGTTTCCACACTATCAATGTCATTTGGATTTGCATTTTTAAAGGGTCAACTTTTCTGTCCATTCCTGCATTAAAATTCACCTATCCATGCACAGTCCCAAATTGCGATCTGACTTACCGCGCATTTTGTGAATTCCCGGTTACAGCAATTTCATCAATCAAGGCACAACCTAATTTAGGGCCGCCAAAATGGGAAATGTGAGCATTCAGGTTTTTCCCTGCGCCCACCATTTTGAGTCATTTGGGAACACCCCTTTCCTTGTCACAGTCCTCCCTTCTGAAAACAGGCCTTTTGTTTTTTTAAAGGAGGGGCTGAGTTATAACACTGTTTCCAAGTTTTAAAAAAGCAGTCTTGCATAGCAGCATTATAATGTTATTACCCAGGGTTGTTTTTTGTTTTATTTTTAATTACATTTAGGACACTTTGGGGGGAAAGGAGGGAGGTGATCAAGAACACAGAATGACGAGATTAAGGGGCATAATGAAAACAAATGTGAAAGCATGCACTATTTTGCAAAAAAAACACATTTTTTGAAAAGGGGGAGGGAAGCCAGCTTGGTGTGGTGGTTAGGAGTACTGACTTCTGGTGAGCCGGGATTGATTTCCCACTCCTCCCCCACATGCAGCCAGCTGGGTGACCTTGGGCTGGCCACAGCACTGACAGAGCTGTTTTGGCCGAGCAGTAATATCAGGGCTCTCTCAGCCTCACCTACCTCACAGGGTGTCTGTTGTGGGGACAGGAAAGGGAAGCCGCTTGGAGACTCCCTCTGGTAAAGAAAAGCGGCATATAAGAACCAAGTTTTCTTCTTCAAAGCATGATTGGCGGTTGCCTAAATCAACTCAGTGTAGAAAGCATATTGAAAATTTCAGCCTGGGAAAGGTGGGGAGGAAAGCCCAAATGTGGAAAGGCTACAGTCAACTTGCAGCATCCAAATCAAATCCAAAGCAAGGCTAAAACAAGTTATGTCTCCTAATGTGGAAATGGACCAGGTAAACAGATTAGTTCCTCTGTAGAAAATGGCTGCTCTACAACAGTGGTCCCCAACCTTTTCATCACCGGGGACCGGTCAATGCTTGACAATTTTACTGAGGCCCGGGTAGGGGGGGTAATCTTTTACTGAGGGACGTTGCCATCGCCTGAGCCCCTGCTCCACTTGCTTTCCCACTGGTGCCCCTGACTTCCCGCCACCCGCTGGGGGGCACTGCCAGCAGCAGCTGCACAGTGCCACACCGAGGGAGAGCCCCAGGCATGGCGGCCGCTGGAGAGCACCAAAGGTGAGCCAGCAGTAGACTGGCAAGGCAGCCCCCGAGGCAGCAGCCAGGGAGGAGGACAAGGAGGAGCCGCGGCCCTGCAAGCACAATACACATGCTCCTGTTCAAACTATTGATGTCCAACTGCAGCTGGAAATTATTTCAAGCAATGAGGATTCTAAAACGCAAGATCAAAGGAGTTGAACCCTAATTTAAAGATCCTCCAGTGTCTGCCCCAAATGTTCTCCTTCCGTTCAAGTGGCTGTTGTCACTTGATGAACGATTGGATTAGATCCCTCCCAGTCTTGCTGTCGTGTTAAGGTTCAAAATTAAACTGAAGATTCTGGAATGCTTCTAACATAACTGTATATGAATGTATGAGTTCTTCTTATGGGTTATATTCTGGGTCCTTACCGTTCCAAAATTATCTGCTCACTACATTACACAGATAGTTAAATCAGTATAAACGCAAAAGAGCTGCACTGGTTCTGGCAAGACGAGGACTGGCTGACATTAGAAAAGCCGCATAGTATAGTGACATCCTGGATGTCTTGTCTAGGGCGGAGACCAGGTTCACATCCTTACTCTACCATGGATGCTTACTGGGTGTTGTCGGTATGAACAGATAATACTAATTCTGATGGCAGATATACGAACGATGTAAGCAGCTTTGGATCTAGCTGGGTGAAAAGTGGAATATAAATGAAGTAAATTTAAAAAATACAGACAAATGGTCTCTCAGTGTAAGGTAGCTAGCTTTGTGAGTTCAGATAATACTCAACTGTTCCTTCAGCCAAGTGCACCTCTATCTGGAGATTACCAGACTGCTTCCATGTGAACCATGAGAGGCTACTCCAAAAATACTAACACTTGTTTATCTGAATATATAGCTCTCTCCCTTATAGCTCTGTTGATGCTCTTTTAATGAAGTTTAAACACTGTAGACTACTTGGCAAAGGGCCCTACTTGTCTCCTAAGCTAGCTGAGCAAAGAAGGACAAAAAGAACCCAAAGCCCAACTCATCCTCAACAGCTGCAGTTATTAAGACAGACCACCACTTTGGAGTGGCTAGCTACAAGTCTGCCACTGATACTGATGTTATGTGCCAGCTGCTCTGTCTGCTTCACAATCTAACAACAGATCTTAGCAGCTACATAAGAAGCTCCAGATTGTATTTTTTAAAAGCCAGACTGCAACAAATGCATGCACACATGCACATATACGCAGACCTTAAAGCCACTGACCCATTTATGTGCATCCATGCAGACACAAACTGTGCTTCAAACCAAGAGGAACTTAATCATCCCAGACCAACAATCTTGTGTGGTGGCCTATCAAGGGCTCAGTAGACCTCAATTTTGATGCTGGCCTGGGTACTGCATACCCAGGGAGACAGACTGCCAAGCACAAGATGCCTAGAAAACACCAGGATGATATACTTAGTGAACATACATTTGGAACACTTTCAGAGACATACAAACCTCTCCTGCAGGCTGGAGATCCACTTACTTAAAAATACTTAGATCTGAATGCTACAGTTATCAACTTTCAGATGCAGACTGAAGTTATCCCTGAGTTAAAACCCATCTCCAGACTACAGAGAGATTCCCTCTTGAGAAAATGGCAGCTTCAAAGGGTGAGCTCTATGGCATTACACCCCTGTTGAGCTCCTTCCCCTCACCAAACTTGGCCATCCCAGGTGCAGCCCCCAAATCTCCAGAAATTTTCTAAGCTGAAGCTGGCAAGCACACTGAACACAGAGAAATGTCTAATGACAGTGTTTTGATTTCCTTGACTTCTTTGTTTCTCAAATACCTGAAGACTAACTTCAGCTAGTGGTTATGTTACACATTATGCAGTGACAAACAATGAGGCCCCTCCTCAGGCTACGTGGTGACATATACCATACCCCACCCAGGGATGGATGGCTGAGAGAAATGAGGACAGGGGGGTTACATTGCCAATCTTGGTTCAGGTTGCTTTTTTAATGTCCTGTCAGAATTGTTATGGGACTACATTTGGTTTTATATGTTTTATGGGGATTTTCTATTGTAACTCACCACAAGTCTCTAGAGAGTAGTAGGCTAAAAATCAAATTAACTAAGTTCTGCCACTAAGCATACAGTTAAGGAGGAGTTGTAACCAAGCCTTTTGTGACTAATGTACCTGTATGATATACCTGCTTCCATCCACCTATTTGTCACAGTCACATTTTACATGTTTAGGCATTCAGACTTCAAAATATTGTGTATTAAGTAGCCCAAAACACAATTCACGGACCTACTCCAAATTATCCTTTATTCTGAAAGCAACCGAGCAACTAGATGTCAAACCTTTGATATGCAGTTAACACAAAAGGAAGGAGAAAGATGCTGGTTTCCTGTGTTCTCCAATTAAGCACCCAGCCTTCATTTTCAAAGAACCAGCCCTAGAAACACTCCCACCCTTATAGTCCCACACTTTCTGTGCCATTTCACACTCCAGAACTGGGTATGAGCAGTTTGTACAGCAGGGACTGTGTTTCATAGCCCTATGGTGTTGCTGGATTCCAAATCTGGGGGTAAAGGTGTTTCCACATGTGAGGGGTTTGGGTTGTTGCTGGTTTTTTTTCCTTATATTGACTTTTAATGTAAATGTAAAAACTGAATTGAGACAAATGCATAGAATCAGTTCAATAGTGGCAAAAGAGTTACACAGAAGAAATGAGAAGTACTGCTCTGGTGGCAGCATGGATGATGATGTTAGCCATTCAGTCATGTCCGACTCTTGGTGATCCTATAGCTCAGTTGTCTCCACATCTTTCGATCTTACACCGCTTCTTTTAGTTGTATAATGCTCTGGCCAGTGTCCATTTTGATCATATCTAACCATCACATTCTTTGTCGGCCTGGTTTCCTTTTACCACTGACCAGTAATAATTGCTCTCTTCATTGAGTTGGATCGAATGATATGGCCAAAGTAAGCGAGCCAGATTTTCGTGATTTTGCCTTCCAGTGATAAATCAGGTTTATGCGCTTTAATATTTCCTTGTGATTTTGCAGTCCTTGGAATCTGCAGAAGCCTTCTCCAGCACCTGAGTTCAAGCGAATCAGCTCTCCTATCACCTCCTGTCCAGTTTCTTCATTATCCAGCTTTCACAGTCATCAGTGGCTACTGGAAATATTGAACTAATCTATGTTACAAGATCCTAAAATAAAATAAAAACCCTGACAACTGCATTGTATGTTTATAGTCCAAAATGATAACCAAACATACTCTGTGCTGTTCTTCATCACAGGTCTATCATCTTTATATCAGTTTGTCCTAAAATGTTCCTTGTGGTGTTCTTTATAAAGCATGAGCTTCATTTATTATTCTTTGGGACAAGAAATATTCAGCGTACTTCAGCTCCCCTCCCCCTTCTGCCTGTAGAGTTGCACCACCTGGGTTTGTCGCTCACCGTTTGTATCTGCTCATCCTAAGTAAAGGTCCCTCCTGTGTTTTAGTGCACTGGAGATAACTAAGATAGTGCCCCCAAGATTTTGCTGCACAAAGAAATTTCTTTTACTGCAGAGCAATAAAACTGCAGAGTTGCAAAGGAGAACTTTTTCTCTCTGCATTGTTTGCTTCAGGCTTTCAATTGCGCGTGACCCACCCTAAAGTTTAGGAAGAATGGCATTTGTTTTGTTCTCCAGCTTCGGACAACAGACAAGAGACTCTTTGTGTCCCTCGGACTCCTGAGGCACCTGTTCCCACATCACTCCATTCCTCACAGTGTGCCCTTATTTATCCCACCATGTCCCGCTGTCTGCTGTCTCCAGTAGACTGCTTTGGCAGCCCCTTCCTCCACCTGCCTTAATCTGGCACCAGGTTCCAAGCAGAGGCTGTGGGCAAGGCACAGTTGCTCTGCATGCACAGAGCTATGCTTATGTCAGGCATTTGTCATGGGTAGCACATGGCACCAGGGCACAGAACAGAGCGGGAGGTGAGCATTCAGCACTGGCCTGGTAAATTGGCACCAAACCGAGAAACCCCTAAAGATGCACAGCTGCCACAGTCAACAACAGCTCCGGGACTTAGAAGGCAAACTCTGAAGTTGCCAACCACCTGGAGACAGATAACCTGTGCCTTTAAAAGAGCCATAATGGGCATAAATGGGCAGCTGAAGTTTTTCATGGCATGGAAGTAGGTAATACCACCTGGTCAATAACACTCCATTAAGCCTCTATTAAAAGGATGGTACACTTTTTTTCTCTGGGCTCTTGGCAACCGTATCTGAAGCTGTATGACACAATCAAACTTCAGAAGCTGTCATTCTGAGATAGAGCCATTGGCTAAGAGCCTCAGCTATGAATCTAAACATCCCCACTTCAAATGCTGCTTCTCCCATGAACTTGCACACACTGCTAAGAGATGCTAAGCACCAGTAGCCTCTGCAGTTCCTGCATTTGAGGGGCAAGGTTCAGACACCCAAGGTGCTAGAGATCAAAAGCAGAACCAAATTGCAGCCCTCCCCTCTCCCCACCTCTGCGCTGGAAGGATTCCCTCATCACAGGTATGACAGCCAGCAAACAGCACTGTAAACCCTTAGTGACTTTACACTTCCAGGCACCATATTGTCCACATCCCCACTAAACAATCTCCCCTCCCCTAAGTGGGGGGTGGGGGGTTAGATAGCCTAACCCTTTCTGGCTCAGCATGAAAAAAACTGTGGTGTTCCTTAAAGATGATACTTTAGGTATGCTCAGCTGGGACTGCTCTCTTCTATAGGCCAGTGTCTCTTTTACTGCCTACAGCCTGCTGGGTTCAGGCTCATGCTGTGTCTTTCAAAAAAGTCATGGCCATTTCTCTTCCACAGCTCAGATTCACAAGGGGGAAAAGTGGCTGAGAGTATCTGTGGGCATTCATACCACAGTCCTGTCTTCCAGTTCCCAGTCTCTTCAGAAGTTTCCCTCTGCATCCTCATCAGCCACCCCAAGCAGCTTCTGGAGAGGCAGCATATAAATTCTTCAAATAAATAATGAATAATGAAGCCAACCTCCCAGGAGACATAGTCAAATTATTTCAACAGAATTAATGGTACAAATCGTCTTTAACCATTTTCAGTGCTATAAGCAACATAGATTGTCAAGCATAGCCACCATAGGTCTAAACACAGACATGAAAGGTTTTCTGCATGCGACCAGGGTCGGCCATCTATACTTTGTTTTACCACACAGTGAACTGCATACTGCTACACAGCCAAAAAGATTCAAGAAGGCTGAAGATTGGAATTTTTTCCCTACTCTAAAACCCCACTTGCCTGACAAAACAGTATTGATCCCTTAAAAGAAAACTAATCAGTCAACAAATATTTGCAGTAGTTTAAAGGAAGCACTGCATCCCCAAATAGAAATATGTCAATACCAGACAAGGGGCAGAGCTGGTTTGCCATTGCATGCCTCTGACCGTTTACGCACTGGGAACTTCACTGCCCCTGCTCCTGTACAGGAGCACAAATTGGGGGCAGATGAGGTGCACCAGGCCAAATGCTCCCCCGTGTGGGTGCAGGAAGAGGTGGGGAAACCTGCTACGACTAAAACTCCAGCCTGCAGCCCAGCATGAAACCTCCAGTGCGTAAACAGTCTCTGCATAGCAATCCTGGTATTCCTTGGTAGTCTTCCATCCAGAGATTTACCAGGACTAAATCTACTTAGCTTCCAAGTTATGATGAGGTCAGGCTAGCCTGGACCATCCAAGTCAGGGCACCCTTGCCATGGGTTTTGCTTAATTAATTTATGTCCCAATTTCTTTCAATGGGTCACAAAGCAGATTACATTATTCTTCCCTCCTTTATTTTAGCCTCACTGTACTGCTATCCCATACTGCCTTGCAAGGAATAAGGAAATTTTATGGAGGGTGCTGTGATTTGAAAATGATATTCAAGATTACTTTCTATTCAGAAACCACCATTAGCAGTAGGTTGAGTGGAGTGTCCATTGTATTTCATATTCAAAATTAAACACATTACGTAACACTTTTCTACCCTGGCCCCAGATTGGTGAAATATATTGTCATATGAGATCAGTGCCATGCCAGAGCCATCACAGTTCTGCAGGACCTGTAGGATGGCAATTTCTGCTAGACCTATGGTTGAGGCCAGGGCAGCTTAACATCAGGGAGATTTCCAACTTCTCCTCTCCTTTTAGCCCCCCTCCCCTTTTAATTCTTTGGCTGGGAATATGTTCCTGACCTATAGGCAATCCTGCAGACCAGACTGAAGACAGCTGGATTGGTGGGGTGGGGTTTTTAGTTTTAGTATTTAGGAGTTTTAAATTTGGCTATTAATGTTTTACCCTATGTTGTAATCTGCCCCAAGCCTGCTTGCAAAGAAGGGCAGTCTATAAATCAAAAGATAAGTAATTTTTTTAAAAAAATTATAATAACAAGGTTATATAGGACTTATTTCATTATTTGCTATTAGAACATGCAATGTAACGAACAATTTGCTTGTATACCCATTGATATTTGAAGAAAATTGTGTTCAGAGATGCTACTTCAATCAGTATAAGCAACTGAACCTATAAATATTCAGTACACTCATGTGCTAAACTGAGTGGTCTTAAGAAGAAAATGAAGATGCAGAAACACAACAATTAACTAAACCTATTTTAAAACCTCTCTTATACTTCATAGTTTAATGTTAGCAAGGCCAATTTTAATATTCTTAATTTTAAAATATTTTAGTTAAAAAAGACAAACCTTTCTACCACCATACCTAAAGATCTATTTAACTTGCTTGTCTTAAGCCTGTTTGCAAACACTTTTCTCTCTCTTTCTAAACTAACCTTACCTACGAAAATAAGCAGTAGTTTATCAACATACATTTAAATAAAAAGGTGAATTTCTCTTCCATATATTCTCACAGCTTTACAACTGGGTTCAACAGTTTGGATTGATAGGGACAGTGAAAAGAGTACAATGCAGATGTCTGAGTATTCCCTGGCATCCAAGAAATGAAGGGAGCACATGATAGAACCGTTTGTCAATGTGACCATTCTATAAAGTCTTAAGTACTGTAGCCTTGTGATGCTCTCAAATAGGGATCTTCTCTGCATTTAATCAAGTGAGCTCTAACCTACATAAGTTTATGTTTCAATAAATTTTACTGCCAGCAGATCTTTTATTTTTTAAAACAAGGAACACATTTCCTGAGTTGTTTGCCAGACAACAGGATCCGTTCATAGGCTTCATAAGCCCCCAGACCCATAAGCAAACTACGTTTATGCATCATAATTATTTATTTGTTTATTTATTTATTTATTTGAATTTTTATACCTCCCATTCTATGCAGCTCTGGGCAATTTACATTGAAACATTATCTAACTTTACATGGGACATATGAACAACTTTCAAACAGCTTTCAAAACATTATAACAGTTCAATACCTCATTATTTCCAACAATCATCTTAATAATCTATAGGAGCATTAGTAGTATAAATAAAAACAACATTGGGAGGTCAATTATTGTAGTCATGGGGGGGTGGCATCTGGGGGGGTGGGGGGTGGTATCATGGGGGGGTGGCATCTCCCCATTAGCAGGTGTTCTGAGTGGTCGGCCTCAAGCGAATGCCTGGTGGAGGAGCTCCCTTTTGCAGGCCCTGTGGAAGGTCGAGCAGGGCACAGTATAGGCACAGTAACCTGTTTTCTTGCCTTAGTCTATGAATTACTCAGTGGAGGTTGGAAATGAACATAGTTTTTGTCATTGTTACAATTTACCTGATAGGGATTAATTTCTTAAAAAGTGAGGTGCAGGACGTGCAACCAGCCTGAAAGTCAAGCTGTCAATCTAAAAGTCCTGTTCCCTAATCCTAAATGTATTGGAAGAGGCTGCAGTTACAAAGCCATGGAGAGAAGGCACACTGAAGACATCCAGAAGGCACCTGGCTTTCCTTATCCCTGGACTTGGACTGAGTATTGCAAAGTTTCCACAGCTGAGCACCAGCAACCCTAGAACAAATGAAGGACCAACATGCTATACATTATCAGAAAGAGATCTGATCTTACAACATGGTTTAACTCTGACATTTTGGCTGGTTTCCTAGAGAAAACGTTAAATGGTACATACATTGTCTTCTGTTTGTGGGCTTTTGAACCTGGTCTTCCATATCTTACCCAATCCGCCTGTCTCTAGAACTGTCTTGACAATCAGTCAAGCAGTCTTGACAATCAGCCCGCAGCTTCTGGGTTTCATGGCTCTCGTTTGCACACTCTGGGACTCCAGCCCAAGTGGATATGCTGTTATTCACATTTACTGTCAGTCTCTATGTATATGCTGTTTCTTTGCTTTGCCTGTTCTTCAACAGTAGGAAGCACATAAGATAAATACTTGACAGGGAAGGGAATTCTGTCTTCCGCTGCAGCAACAAGTTTGTGGTCCACAATGCTATCTTACATTGTATGGCATACCTATCAAAACAGCTAGTGGCACCTTCCATCCATATTCTTTGCAATTAAAAAAAACTTATTTAAAAAAAAACTATTTAATCACCTTTTGTTACTCTTACGGACTTTAGTGGACTTTGAATAAGGTTGTCAATCTCCAGATAATAACTGGAGATTTCCTGGGACTGCAGTGATCTCCTATTGACAGAGGTCAATAGAAAGAATGGTCTCGGGAAAGTAGATTCCATGGCATTGTACCCCACTGAACTCCCCTATCCAAACCCTGCTTTCCTCAGGCTCCATCCCCCAAATCTCCAGTTTTTCCAACCTAAAGCTGGCATGATAACACTGTAAATGTTGCACCTCTATTTTTTAAAAAAAGTAAACAAAACTGCAGCCATAGCTAGTTACCAAAAGGAAATTACCAGGTCTTATCCAGTATAAGCAACAGTAAGTACATAACAGCCAATTATATAAAGACTTCTACAGGCATTAGGTTGGCATTGCATTCACCATGAAAAGGGAGCCTTCCAGCCATGTCTATGTATGTGCAGGTAACCCACAATAACCTGATTCATACAACTGAATGACATGTGAATTGGGCAACACATGGGTTTTCCATGCGGGTATAGCTTCTATGGCAGTCATTCTCAACCAGGGTTACTAGCAATCCCAGGGTTATTTCAGAGTCCCAGAGGTGTTACTCCAGTTGGGGGGTTAATTTTTTTAAATTTAAGTAATTAACTCAGAGACGAGTCAGGATAGAGTGGCTTTCTGCTCATTTGTCTGGTCTGTGTGGTCTTGTTGAATTCTGACACCATGGAAATGGACTGAGAGGGAAGAGCTGAATCTGCTGCACTCCTCCCATTTCCCTCTTCTCAGAATTTCATCTCAAAGCCTTGCCAGCCAAAAATGGCAGGAGGAAGGCTATTGCAAGCAAAAGGATTCAGATATTCAAGCGGGGGGGGGGGGGGGACTGTTTCTAATGCCACAGAGTCTACCCTCCAAAGCAGCCATTTTCTCCCCGAAAACTGATTTCTGTAGTCTGAGATGAGCTGTAATTCCAGGAGATCCCCAGGTCCCACCTAGAGGCTAGCATCCCTAACTGAGATGCCATGCACACAGCAAACATGTAACTTCTGTGGGCATGGCAGGGAGGCATGGTCAGCTGGAATAACTTCTGGGGTTACTTAAAGCCTGAAGAATATTTCACAGGCAAAAGGTTAAGAAAGACTGTTCTATGGAAATAATTGTGCAAATATAGTGCTCATAAAACACATGGCTGGTAAACTCTCAATATGGGTGGAAAGCTAATGTATCATCTGCAGAGAAGTAGATGCCTGGTAATTAAAGAGAAGAAGAATAGTTGGGGTTTTGTAACCCACTTTTTACTACCTGACGGAGTCTCAAAGCAGCTTCCATTTGCCTACTCTTCCTCTCCCCACCACAGACACCCTGTGAGGTAAGTGAGGCTGAGATAATTCTGAGAGAACTGTGAATGACCCAAGGTCACCCAGCTGGATGCATGTGGAGGAGGAATGGGGAATCAGACCCAGGTCTCCAGTTTACATTATGCTCTTAACCATATATTCCTGAGGATAAATGGAGAACAAAACCATATAAACCACATTGGATCCCCAATGGAGAGAAAGGTAGAGTATAAATGAAGAACATAAATAAAGTGTCTGCATATATTTACATAAGATAAACTAGGGGTTAGCCATAAGAAATAAAAGCAAAAATAAAGGCCTTAACCTCAGTTAATTAGCTTCCAAAAAGCTATTGAGAGTACTGGCCCCCTGCCCAATACCATTGATGCAATATATGTAATGTACTGATACTGAAGACTGTGAGCTCTTAATATACTGTATTTTTACAAATGGCTGCAATCAGTTTCGGGGGGGGGGGGCACTTCACCAGCTACAATGGATGGATGTCATCATATGAGAGGAAATGTCCCTGCCTGGTCCTTGATATTTGGACCAGGATAATGTGAGAAGGGGAGGAGGAAAAATGTGTAACAGAGAAGGCAGAATCCTTTGTGTCTGGGTAGAAGAAAGGTTTTGATTGGCTCTTTATTTTGATATTTCTCTCCCCTCCCCCCACAATACAGCCTGCTGAGCATTTTTTCTATGAAAACAGACACTAATTTCAAACCCTAAAGTACCACTATCATCCTCATTCAGCCATGCATGCAGAATTCCAGTCAATTGCTTTTATCCCCTTCCAACAGTGCAAGTGAAGCACTGAAAGCTTCTTTCACAATTGCTGATCATCATAAAAGGTTATAGGCCAGCAGATTGCACAAAAAGACCCGTAAACATTCTTCACATTTCCTTCACCCAAAGCAGTTCTAAATACTATTTCATTTCACGGTGCAACCATGGAATACTGTGACAGGAAAAGGGGAGCTTGACAAAAAAAAAAGGTTCAAGACAGTGACACATGTGAACAAGAATAGTAAGGGTGTATTAAGAATGTTAGATCCATAGCCAAATTTCAAATGTAGCTGAAAATGAGAGCTTGAACTAAAGAATGTGATCATGTGGGTAGCTACAAGAGAAAAGCAGAGAAGATGGAACCCGTCCCCCCCTTTTTTTTTTTTTTAGAAAAATGAAGCTAGTCTTTAGCTACAACAGGATTTGGTAGAGACATGTTAGAAACTAACATAAATCATGGAACTTCCCCCGCATGATGTGTTGCTTGGTCCATAATCCAATATTTCAAACTATCACCACTCACACCTTCAGATGTATTTATATAAAACATTTTAATCCCAATATTCTCCATAAGTAGACTTGAGATGGACAGAAGTATGGTTTTGATAGGCTGCTGTGAATAAGACTCTGAATGCAAGCATGACCCATCCATCAAACCTTCCCCAGGGTTTTCTTTGTATTTTAGCACCAGTTGGCTTGAACAGACATTTTGAGATATTCAATCCAATCATTCCATTCCTCTCTTTAGTTCATCTTTATCACTCTAGAAATCCCAGTTCAGACCAAAGGCCATTGTTACAACTGGAGCTGTTCCAGGTTTGGACATTTGGTGTTGGAACAGGTGTATTATGGATAGAATATGAGCACTGGTTGGGGAATTGGGAGAAGAAAGAAAGTTTTCAAATAAAAATAAAAACTTTCCAAATCTTGCAGCTTCCAGCAAGGCCAACTTTCCCCCTGCCTGAAATAAAAGGAGGCTTTTGAACCCAACAGCTTCACAGCCAGGAATCCAATTATTTAAAAATGCATTAGCACAAAGGAAACAATCTGGTCAGAGGGGTACACAGCTTGCAGTGAAGTTAGCAGCAGCACACTTTCTCTCTGCATGGCTGGGAGTATATTTCAATGAGGTAGTCTTCAAAGTGGGGGAAGGGGGTCAGCATAAACTACTGATTTCTCACTATACCTGTAGTCAAGCAGTTGGGTGGTGATAGCTAACATCTCTCACACACACAGTCTAACAGGCAGAAAACAAGGTAAATAAACCCTGCCACCTTATTCTTCCATAAACATTTCCAACAAACAAAAGGTTAGGAACCAAAGGCCCATCTGTGGGTATTCAGGGTATATAAAGGCTAATATTTTCCATTTGTGAAATGTTGATTCTTCTGAGTAAAGGACAGTCCTGGAACAATAAAAACATCTATAGACCTGTGAATTTGGGTTGTTCACAAACTAAAGTGAGGATCTGAGGTTATAATGGGAGCAACTCTGGATAGGACACAAGTATGGGAAGAGGTGGGAGGGAACAGTGTTTTGTGTGAGACCAGTGGCACAATTCTTACTTTTCCTTGTTTCTGGTTCACCACCAACACCAGCACCATGTATATACCTTATTCTACATAGGCATTTCCAATTGGGAGTCATACAAGGACTGTAACCTCTCCGTGTATAAAAACATTTTTCAAATTGTAACTAACAAAAGAACACAAAACTTTCACACTGGGAGGTATCTACATGTAAACTCTGGTGTTTGCCACAGGCCTCTCCATTTAGGAACCAGGTGCTTGCTGCTGCATATCATGTGAAGTGATCCTCATCCTTTCACACTAGTTCTGAAATATCCAGACATCCTTCTTGGTCTTAGACAAAAACCTGTTTCACAAACTTGCCCAAGTTGAAAAGCCAGCCTGCAGCTAGGCAAGCAACCAAGATTTCTAGTATGGCAATTTGTGTTCAATCTTGACCTTTGGAAAAGTAGAGCTTACACATGTTTCTCCTTGCCTCAGGGACAGTGTCTTGGGTGAACATGATCTTAACAAGGGAGAAGTTCACCAATACACAGGCCAGAAGGCCATCATGCTATGCAGCCATTTTCACCGATACTTGGCCATCCAAAGAGCCACTTAAATCCTGCCAGGTTTCTGACACATGTGCACCCCAGTGGGATCTTTTACTTGTCTTTCAGTGACAGATACCTGCACCTCATGCCACGTCACAGTCTGCTACTGAATTTCTCCTGAGGGTAAACAAATAGAATTTTATTTTTGGAATAATTTGTTAGTCTTTAAAATGACTCAACACCCCTTTTATTCTGCAGTCACACAATAGCATCAGGAGGGCACTTACTACAAAGGTTGTACTGTTGAAATTTTAATCGCCTGTGAAATTTTAGGTTGCTTTCTTTTGCCTGCCAATTCATATTGCATTGTTTATTGGATGCATTACGCTGTTTTATTTCATTTTTCTATCATTGCAAAATCCAAATTATTGGACCAATCTTCTGTAATTGTGAAATCCAGTCTATTTGGATATACAATATTGTAGTTACTTCATTGTTCTTTAATTATGTAATCCAGTTTTATTGCATTGTTCATTGTATGTGTCTTTATCCATTGTTCTTGTAACTGTAATCCAACATCAGTTTCACGGGGAAGGGCAGCCAATAAATTAAAAGAGCAAACAAAACAGCCTACTGGATTCAAACCAGTGATCCAGAGGTAACATTTCCTGTGTCTAATTACCAGTTCCTAAATCACAAAGTTGTTCCTTACCCGTAACCTGTTTCCAGTATGAATGGCTTGTAACAAGTCTACTGCAGAACTCAAAGATAATGCCAAAAGCTGGAAAGTTTGGACAGCTGTCTGGGTAACCTCTTGAGCAACATAAAACTAAGCTCACCCAAGCTGCAGATTTACTATGATCGACACACTACACTTGCAGCTAAGCTTCTTGTTCAGCATCTCACAACATGTGTTAAGCCTCAAGTTAATTACATACAGACATTTAGTATCTGTCTGATCTAAGGTCAAGATGGGTTAGTCTGTCTGAAGCAGTAGAAAAGAGCAAGAGTCCAGTAGCACCTTAAAGACTAACCAAATTTGTGGCAGGGTATGAGCTTTCGTGAGTCACTGCTCACTTCTTCAGTTACAGCTAGAATGTGAATTCATCTGTCCTTGTATCTTGGAGAATAGAGTGATTTCAGAAGCCAAATGAAAATAGCGGTGAATGACAATGCCAGGCTTGATTGGATTAGGTGTGATATGCAGAAGGGTAGTAGGCATGGAAAAATCAGCATAATGAGACAGGAAATCTGGATCTCAGTTCAGGCCAGGAGAATGTTTTGTCTTGACTTCATTATCAGTTGCAATTCAGTAGTCTAATCCCCCTCTGAAATTCCTTTGAAAGAAGCTACTCTTAAATCAGTAACTGCACATACTACAAGGTTAAAATGTCTCCCACTGGTTTTGGGAAGTTTTGGTTTCTGATGTCAGACTTATGTCCATTAATTCTTTGATAAAGGGACTGGCCTGTTTGTCCAGGGTAAAGGGTTGAAGGGCACTGCTGTCATAGGACAGCATAAATCACATTAGAGGATGAGCAGGAGGATGAGCCTGAGACTATAAGGCTGAAGTTGCTGGGTCCAGTGATGGTGTTGCTAGGATCCATATAGGAGCATACCATCTCGGGTTAATAGTCCTGCTCATCTTGCAATGTGATTTATGTTGATCTATCCTTCTGTATATCACACCTAATCCCATCAAATCTGCTATTCTAGAAAAAGGCAAGAGTCCAGGACCATGTTTAAGACTAACCAAATTTATGGCAAGACATTTGAGAATGAGCTTGCCTGGGCTATCCAGGGTATGAGCTGTCATGAGTCACTGCCCACTTCTTCAAATACAGCTAGAATGTGAGCCCATCAGCCCTCATATTTTGGAGAGTGGAGTGATTCAGATGCCAAATGACCATAGCAGGTGAATTATGGTAGCAGGTGTGATTGAGACAAGAAACCAAGGTCATAATTCAGTCCAGGGGGATCCATTGTCTACTCTTGATCTTCATTATCAGTTGCAATTAGGCAATTCTCTTACCAAGGAATTTCAAAGAGAGAGAGACTACTGAATTAACAGTGATCATTTTTCCATGCCTACTATCCCTCTGCATATCGCATCAAATCCAATCAAGTCTACTATTGCCATTTGAAATCATTCCACTCTTCAAGATATAAGGACAGATGGACTCACATTCCAGCTGTATCTGAAGAAGTGAGCAGAGCCTCATGACAGCTCATACCCTGCCACAAATGTTATTAGCCTTTAAGGTGTCACTGGACTCTTGCCCTTTTCTACAGTCGCATCTTAATTCATTTACACTATTACTCCAAGACATACTCTCAAACCCACATAACTTTGGGCGGGCAAATCATTTTAATAATGCTAAATAAATTAGCTTGGCTTGAAACTCAACATCAAGAAAACGAAGATCATGGCATCCGGCCCTCTCAATTCCTGGCAAATAGATGGGGAAGAAATGGAGACAGTGACAGATTTTATTTTCCTGGGCTCCAAGATCACTGCAGATGGGGACTGCAGCAAAGAAATTAAAAGATGCTTGCTCCTGGGGAGAAAAGCTATGGCAAATCTAGACAGCATCCTAAAAAGCAGAGACATCACCCTGCCAACAAAAGTGTGTTTAGTCAAGGCTATGGTATTCCCAGTTGCAATGTACGGCTGTGAAAGTTGGACCATAAGTTGGACCATCAAAGAATTGAGGCTTTTGAACTCTGGTGCTGGAGGAGACTCTTGCGAGTCCCTTGGACTGCAAGGCGAACAAACCGGTCAGTCCTAGAGGAGATCAGCCCTGCCTGCTCCTTAGAAGGCCAGATCCTGAAGATGAAACTCAAATACTTTGGCCACCTCATGAGAAGGAAGGACTCCCTGGAGAAGAGCCTAATGCTGGGAGTGATCGAGGGCAAAAGAAGAAGGGGACGACAGAGAATGAGGCGGCTGGATGGAGTCCCTGAAGCAGTAGGTGCAAACTTAAATGGACTCCGGGGAATGGTAGAGGACAGGAAGGCCTGGAGGATCATTGTCCATGGGGTTGCGATGGGTCAGTCATGACTTCGCACCTAACAACAACAAATAAATTAATGTTCAACTTACAACTATTTAATACTCTTTTCTTTATTGACAAGGGCTGCTTCAGTTGAGTAAAATATTCTATCCCTTATAGATAGTTCACACTAAGGAAGCTTGTACAGATCACAGTTATCACACATACTCAATAGCTTCTAAACAGTTACCGTCAAGGCATTTATGCTGATTTTTAAGTTCAACCAGCAAACTAGGAACAGTGAGTTAAATTTTGTTAGACCCAATTTAAATTTAAGCTACTGTTTGTGCATATAACACACACTGTTTCACAGGCCAGTTCTCACAATGTGGACCCTGGGTAGGAACTGCTGGAGGACTGGTCCAACTGCGTAGAAAATATCGATGCCCATGCCAGGCGCTCCTAGAAATACACCATGTTAAGGCCACCGCATGAAGTTACTGTGCTATGTCAGTATCAACACTGGCTTTCCACAGAGGGGCAGGAGCACCTCCATCAGTCCCCAAAGGGTCTTCTTTAAGGAGCCAATATTATAAATGACTCCAGAAGACAGGCTGGGAAATTTGCAACATGATGCTGTCATGTCATTTGCTAGGGATTCCTAAATGTTACAGGGGGGAAAAGAAGACATAACTTCTTTTAACTGAAAAATTCCTCTCTTAACAGCATGCATCCTGTAGCCATTCTTACCATTACCGTGCAGCTATAAATATTATGTGGCATTTTAAAAACTGAAGATAAATTCAATGTCAAAAGAAGCATACCAGTGGCTACTGACGGGTTTAAGCCAATTTAAATGTCCCAAAAGAAGACAATGAAAAACTGAGGAGTTTCCCCCTAAAATGGCTTATATTTAAATTCTTCTAACCTTAAGTTTGGGGAGGGAAGGCATGATATAGCCTGGTCTTGTCCAAGCTTGGATGCTAAGCAGGATCTATATTTGGAAGGAAAACTACCAAGGAAGGCCCTGCAGAGGAAGGCAAACCACTTCTGCTTCGCACTTGCCCTGCTTGCTGGTGTTGGCAAAAGTCAGCTGCCCCACACACACAAAACCTAAAATCTGAACTCTGTACACAACAGTTTGTAGTCACTGAATGACTCCAGCTGATCATATATATGGGCCCTGGGTCATTTCAACTGAACAGTTGAGTCCTTCTTGTTGGAAAGGCACTATTTGACTCTGTGTGCTGAAGCACAGCCTAAAGACTTTGCATCTACAATAATTATGCTATTCCGTGAGGAGGGTAAAACTGACTTGCAGTATCTGTTTCAAAAAGCAACAGTGTCATCCAAAGACAATCTTAGATAAGACTTAGAATTTAGGACTCAGCATGTAATCCTGATGCCTTCATACAAGTTTCACAATTTGGACTAAGTATAAATTACAAATATGACACATTCCCTCCCTCAGAGGCAAGATTTTTCCTCCATTTTTCCTTCCCTTCAGTGACTGAGCCAAACTAGATATATATTTTCCCCTTTCCTGGATAATTCTGACTGTCCCATCCTGTCACAACATAAAATTTTAGGGGTATTTCTGCACATCGGTAAAAATAGCGTTATGCCAGCTGAATGGCATAGTGCTAAATATTATTGTGCATCCTAGCCCCTCCTCACTTTTTTGCTGTCTCGTTCTTGCCTGCCACTTTTTTGTGCTTCTCACCCTTCACAACTGCTGCTAGAAATGGTGGAAGAGAGCAATGTGCTTTATATCTGACTCTCTTCCGCCTGTCAATCAATCTAGGCAACCAATCCCCTTTCTCTATGCTTTAAAGGTTCCGCAATGCCTGCTAATATATTTTTTTAATTCATACTTCACCATTTAAACACCTGTGTATCTAATCATAGATTCATAGTGCTTTTTGAACACCACCCCTTATGGAATCATGAGTCTTAATACTTTTAAAAATTAATCTCATTCCTGTTTTTTTTTGGGGGGGGGACTTTAGAGAGGCATGCTTTGTGTTACAACTTTTAGGGGGGGGGGAATTCTGGCATTGCCTGCACACTTATCTGCCTATTTATTGCTCCAGGATGTTAGCCATTTTTTAAAGAAAAACATTCCCATCCC